>NC_048583.1:1817375-2159875 GCF_013265735.2 Oncorhynchus mykiss | reverse complement strand
GTATGCTAATTTGGTATAGAGCAGACCTAACTCACTCCATTAAATTAATCAAAACAGGAACATTTTACATTTGGCTAGAAATTCAAAAGGAAATTATCCTAACAGAGAAAAATGTCCTCCTGTGTGCTACCTATATCCCCCCACTAGAATCCCCATATTTTAATGAAGACAGCTTCTCCATCCTGGAGGGGGAAATCAATCATTTCCAGGCCCAGGGACATGTACTAGTCTGTGGCGACCTAAATGCCAGAACCGGACAAGAACCTGACACCCTAAGCACACAGGGGGACAAACACCTGCCTGGAGGTGACAGCATTCCCTCCCACATATGCCCCCCTAGGCACAACTATGACAACATAACCAACAAAAACGGGTCACAACTCCTGCAGCTCTGTCGCACGCTGGGTATGTACATAGTCAACGGTAGGCTTCGAGGGGACTCCTATGGTAGGTACACCTATAGCTCATCTCTTGGCAGTAGTACTGTAGACTACTTTATCACCGACCTCAACCCAGAGTCTCTCAGAGCGTTCACAGTCAGCCCACTGACACCCCTATCAGACCACAGCAAAATCACAGTCTACTTAAACAGAGCAATAATCAATCATGAGGCATCAAAGCCAAAGGAACTGAGTAACATTAAGAAATGCTATAGATGGAAGGAATGCAGTTTGGAAACCTACCAAAAAACAATTAGGCAACAACAAATTCAATCCCTTTTAGACAATTTCCTGGGTAAAACGTTCCGCTGTAATAGTGAAGGTGTAAACTTGGCAGTAGAAAATCTTAACAGTATATTTGACCTCTCAGCTTCCCTATCAAATCTAAAAATCTCAAATAGAAAACCGAAGAAAATTAACAATAATGACAAATGGTTTGATGAAGAATGCAAAAATCTAAGAAAGAAATTGAGAAACCTGTCCAACCAAAAACATAGAGACCCGGAAAACCTGAGTCTACGCCTTCACTATGGTGAATCACTAAAACAATACAGAAATACACTACGGAAAAAGAAGGAACAGCATGTCAGAAATCAGCTCAATGCAATTGAAGAATCCATAGACTCTAACCACTTCTGGGAAAATTGGAAAACACTAAACAAACAACAACAAGAAGAATTATCTATCCAAAATGGAGATGTATGGGTAAACCACTTCTCCAATCTTTTTGGCTCTATAACAAAGAATAAAGAGCAAAAACATATACATGATCAAATACAGATCTTAGAATCATCTATTAAAGACTACCAGAACCCACTGGATTATCCAATTACATTGAATGAGTTACAGGACAAAATAAAAACCCTCCAACCCAAAAAGGCCTGTGGTGTTGATGGTATCCTCAATGAAATGATCAAATATACAGACAACAAATTCCAATTGGCTATACTAAAACTCTTTAACATCATACTTAGCTCTGGCATCTTCCCCAATATTTGGAACCAAGGACTGATCACCCCAATCCACAAAAGTGGAGACAAATTTGACCCCAATAACTACCGTGGAATATGTGTCAACAGTAACCTTGGGAAAATCCTCTGCATTATTATTAACAGCAGACTCGTACATTTCCTCAATGAAAACAATGTACTGAGCAAATGTCAAATTGGCTTTTTACCAAATTACCGTACAACAGACCATGTATTCACCCTGCACACCCTAATTGACAACCAAACAAACCAAAACAAAGGCAAAGTCTTCTCATGCTTTGTTGATTTCAAAAAAGCCTTCGACTCAATCTGGCATGAGGGTCTGCTATACAAACTGATGGAAAGTGGTGTTGGGGGTAAAACATACGACATTATAAAATCCATGTACACAAACAACAAGTGTGCGGTTAAAATTGGCAAAAAACACACATTTCTTCACACAGGGTCGTGGGGTTAGACAGGGATGCAGTTTAAGCCCCACCCTCTTCAACATATATATCAACGAATTGGCGCGGGCACTAGAAAAGTCTGCAGCACCCGGCCTCCCCCTGCTAGAATCCGAAGTCAAATGTCTGCTGTTTGCCGATGATCTGGTGCTTCTGTCACCAACCAAGGAGGGCCTACAGCAGCACCTAGATCTTATGCACAGATTCTGTCAGACCTGGGCCCTGACAGTAAATCTCAGTAAGACCAAAATAATGGTGTTCCAAAAAAGGTCCAGTCACCAGGACCACAAATACAAATTCAATCTAGACACTGTTGCCCTAGAGCACACAAAAAACTATACATACCTTGGCCTAAACATCAGCGCCACAGGTAACTTCCACAAAGCTGTGAACGATCTGAGAGACAAGGCAAGAAGGGCATTCTATGCCATCAAAAGAAACATACATTTCAACATACCAATTAGGATTTGGCTAAAAATACTTGAATCAGTCATAGAGCCCATTGCCCTTTATGGTTGTGAGGTCTGGGGTCCGCTCACCAACCAAGACTTCACAAAATGGGACAAACACCAAATTGAGACTCTGCACGCAGAATTCTGCAAAAATATCCTCCGTGTACAACGTAGAACACCAAATAATGCATGCAGAGCAGAATTAGGCCGATACCCACTAATTATCAAAATCCAGAAAAGAGCCGTTAAATTCTACAACCACCTAAAAGGAAGTGATTCACAAACCTTCCATAACAAAGCCATCACCTACAGAGAGATGAACCTGGAGAAGAGTCCCCTAAGCATGCTGGTCCTGGGGCTCTGTTCACAAACACAAACACACCCTACAGAGCCCCAGGACAACAGCACTATTAGACCCAACCAAATCATGAGAAAACAAAAAGATAATTACTTGACACATTGGAAAGAATTAACAAAAAAACAGAGCAAACTAGAATGCTATTTGGCTCTAAACAGAGAGTACACAGCGGCAGAATACCTGACCACTGTGACTGACCCAAAATTAAGGAAAGCTTTGACTATGTACAGACTCAGTGAGCATAGCCTTGCTATTGAGAAAGGCCGCCGTAGGCAGACATGGCTCTCAAGAGAAGACAGGCTATGTGCTCACTGCCCACAAAATGAGGTGGAAACTGAGCTGCACTTCCTAACCTCCTGCCCAATGTATGACCATATTAGAGAGACATATTTCCCTCAGATTACACAGATCCACAAAGAATTCGAAAACAAATCCAAATTTGAAAAACTCCCATATCTACTGGGTGAAATTCCACAGTGTGCCATCACAGCAGCAAGATTTGTGACCTGTTGCCACGAGAAAAGGGCAACCAGTGAAGAACACACACCATTGTAAATACAACCCATATTTATGCTTATTTATTTTATCTTGTGTCCTTTAACCATTTGTACATTGTTAAAACACTGTATATATATATATAATATGACATTTGTAATGTCTTTACTGTTTTGAAACCTCTGTATGTGTAATGTTTACTGTTAATTTTTGTTGTTTTTCACTTTATATTTTCACTTTGTATGTTGTCTACCTCACTTGCTTTGGCAATGTTAACACATGTTTCCCATGCCAATAAAGCCCTTGAATTGAATTGAATTGAGAGAGAGAGAGACAGAGAGACAGAGAGACAGAGAGACAGAGAGACAGAGAGACAGAGAGACAGAGAGAGAGAGAGAGAGAGAGAGAGAGAGAGAGAGAGAGAGAGAGAGAGAGAGAGAGAGAGAGAGCGAGAGAGAGAGAGAGAGAGAGAGAGAGAGACAGAGAGACAGAGAGACAGAGAGAAAGAGAGAAAGAGAGAGACAGAGAGAGAGAGACAGAGAGAGAGACAGAGAGAAACAAAGAGACAGAGACAGAGAGAGATAGAGATTTATGAGATATTGGCCAAAGTAGTGTACAACGTAGGGAATACTGGCCAAAGTAGTGAACAATGTAGGGAATACTGGCCAAAGTAGTGAACAATGTAGGGAATACTGGCCAAAGTAGTGTACAATGTAGGGAATACTGGCCAAAGTAGTGAACAATGGAGGGAATACTGGCCAAAGTAGTGAACAATGTAAGGAATACTGGCCAAAGTAGTGTACAATGTAGGGAATACTGGCCAAAGTAGTGAACAATGTAGGGAATACTGGCCAAAGTAGTGAACAATGTAGGGAATACTGGCCAACGTAGTGAACAATGTAGGGAATACTGGCCAAAGTAGTGAACAATGTAGGGAATACTTGCCAAAGTAGTGAACAATGTAGGGAATACTGGCCAAAGTAGTGTACAATGTAGGGAATACTGGCCAAAGTAGTGAACAATGTAGGGAATACTGGCCAAAGTAGTGAACAATGTAGGGAATACTGGCCAAAGTAGTGTACAATGTAGGGAATACTGGCCAAAGTAGTGAACAATGTAGGGAATACTGGCCAAAGTAGTGAACAATGTAGGGAATACTGGCCAAAGTAGTGAACAATGTAGGGAATACTGGCCAAAGTAGTGAACAATGTAGGGAATACTGGCCAAAGTAGTGAACAATGTAGGGAATACTGGCCAAAGTAGTGAACAATGTAGGGAATACTGGCCAAAGTAGTGAACAATGTAGGGAATACTTGCCAAAGTAGTGAACAATGTAGGGAATACTGGCCAAAGTAGTGTACAATGTAGGGAATACTGGCCAAAGTAGTGAACAATGTAGGGAATACTGGCCGAAATAGTGTACAATGTAGGGAATACTGGCCAAAGTAGTGAACAATGTAGGGAATACTGGCCAAAGTAGTGAACAATGTAGGGAATACTGGCCAAAGTAGTGAACAATGTAGGGAATACTGGCCAAAGTAGTGAACAATGTAGGGAATACTGGCCAAAGTAGTGAACAATGTAGGGAATACTGGCCAAAGTAGTGAACAATGTAGGCAACAGCCCATTTGGGACGCACACAGCTTAAGTACATCACAAAGAAGTATCTACCTCTGGTACCAAACATCTACATGTATCAGTTAGTGTAGTAGGGTTTCTCACAGTATCTACCTCTGGTACCAAACATCTACATGTATCAGTTAGTGTAGTAGGGTTTCTCACAGTATCTACCTCTGGTACCAAACATCTACATGTATCAGTTAGTGTAGTAGGGTTTCTCACAGTATCTACCTCTGGTACCAAACATCTACATGTATCAGTTAGTGTAGTAGGGTTTCTCACAGTATCTACCTCTGGTACCAAACATCTTCATGTATCAGTTAGTGTAGTAGGGTTTCTCACAGTATCTACCTCTGGTACCAAACATCTTCATGTATCAGTTAGTGTAGTAGGGTTTCTCACAGTATCTACCTCTGGTACCAAACATCTACATGTATCAGTTAGTGTAGTAGGGTTTCTCACAGTATCTACCTCTGGTACCAAACATCTTCATGTAACAGTTAGTGGGGTTTGGGGTAGCATGGGGTTTGGGGTAACATGGGAATTGGGGTAGCATGGGGTTTGGTGTAACATGGAGTTTTGGATAACATGGAGTTTGGGGTAACATGGGGTTTGGGGTAACATGGGATTTGGGGTAAAATGGGGTTTGGGGTAACATGGTGTTTTGGGTAACATGGGGTTTGGGGTAACATGGGGTTTGGGGTAACATGGGGTTTGGGGTAACATGGAGTTTTGGATAACATGGTGATTTGGTAACATGGGGTTTGGGTAACATAGGGTTTTGGGTAACATGGGGTTTTGGGTAAGATGGGGTTTGGGTAACATGGTGGTTTGGGTAACATGGGGTTTGGGTAACATAGGGTTTTGGGTAACATGGGGTTTTGGGTAACATGTGGTTTTGAGGTAACATGGGTTTTGGGGTAACATGGGGTTTGGGGTTCCATGGGATTTTAGTAACATGGGGATAACATGGGGTTGGGTAACATGGGGGTAACATGGGTTTGGGTAACATTGGGGTAACATGGGGTTGGGTAACATTGGGGTAACATGGTTTTGGGTAACATGGGGTAACATGGGGTTGGGTAACATGGGTTTGGGTAACATGGGGTTGGGTAACATGGGTTTTGGGGTAACATGGGGTTAGGGTAACATGGGGTTTTGGGTAACATGGTGTTTTGGGTAACATGGGGTTTTGGGTAACATGGTGTTTTAGGTAACATGGTGTTTTGGGTAACATGGAGTTTTGGGTAACATGGTGTTTTGGGTAACATGGGGTTTTGGGTAACATGGTGTTTTAGGTAACATGGGGTTTGGGGTAACATGGGGTTTTGGGTAACATGGTGTTTTGGGTAACATGGGGTTTTGGGTAACATGGGGTTTGGGGTAACATGGGGTTTGGGGTAACATGGGTTTTGGGATAACATGGTGTTTTGGGTAACATGGGTTTTGGGATAACATGGGTTTTGGGATAACATGGGGTTTGGGGTAACATGGGGCTCGGGTAGCATGGGGTTTGGGGTAACATGGGGTTTGGGGTAACATGGGGTTTGGGGCAGCATGGGGTTTGGGGCAGCATGGGGTTTGGGGTAACATGGGGTTTGGGGTAACATGGGGTTTGGGGTAACATGGGGTTTGGGGTAACATGGGGTTTGGGGCAGCATGGGGTTTGGGGTAACATGGGGTTTGGGGTAACATGGGGTTTGGGGTAACATGGGGTTTGGGGCAGCATTGGGGTTAGGGTAACATGGGGATTGAGGTAGCATGGGGTTTGGTGTAACATGGAGTTTTGGATAACATGGGGTTTGGGGTAACATGGGGTTTTGGGTAACATGGGGTTTGGGGTAACATGGGGTTTTTGGTAACATGGGGTTTGGGGTAACATGGGGTTTGGGGTAACATGGAGTTTTGGGGTAACATGGGGTTTGGGGTAACATGGAGTTTGGGGTAACATGGGGTTTGGGGTAACATGGGGTTTGGAGTAACATTGGGTTTTGTAACATGGGGTTTGGGGTAACATGGAGTTTTGGGGTAACATGGGGTTTGGGTAACATGGGGTTTGGAGTAACATTGGGTTTTGTAACATGGGGTTTGGGGTAACATGGAGTTTTGGGGTAACATGGAGTTTTGGTAACATGGGGTTTTAAATATTTTAAGAGAGTTGCTCAATTACGTCTGTTTTTCCAGAATGTTTGAAAAAATAAATACAAAGCTCATTTTTTTCTCAAGTCATTTTGGTTTGTTGTTGTTTACCTCTCATGATGTTATTGATTATAAATGTTATGATATTGCTTATGATGTAGATTATTGTTATGATGTTGCTCTCTAAACTGACATGTAATCAACTGAATGTTTTTAATAAAATTACAGGCTGTCAATCTTGTGTGATTTAATTATTAGACAGACTACAACATACAGTATGAATTAACTGAGATCAGTCTGTGTGATTTCCATCTTGGACAGACTACAACCTACAGTAAGAATTAACTGAGATCAGTCTGTGTGATTCCCCTCTTGGACAGACTACAACATACAGTATGAATTAACTGAGACCAGTCTGTGTGATTCCCCTCTTGGACAGACTACAACATACAGTATGAATTAACTGAGATCAGTCTGTGTGATTCCCCTATTGGACAGACTACAACATCCAGTATGAATTAACTGGTCATACATTTGGCAGGAGGTTAGGAAGTGCATCTCAGTTTCCACCTCATTTTGTGGGCTGTGTGCACATAGCCTGTCTTCTCTGGAGAGCCAGTTACTGACCTGTATATAGTCCTGCTATTGTTATTTTACTGTTGCTCTTTAATTACTTTTTACTGTTGAATTACTTGTTACAGGCCAACCCAAGTGGTACTGTTCAGTATGATAATAGTAGACCAACCCAAGCTGTACTGTTAAGTAGGATAATAGTAGACCAACCCAAGCTGTACTGTTCAGTAGGATAATAGTTGACCAACCCAAGCTGTACTGTTAAGTAGGATAATAGTAGACCAACCCAAGCTGTACTGTTCAGTAGGATAATAGTAGACCAACCCAAGCTGTACTGTGCAGTAGGATAATAGTAGACCAACCCAAGTTGTACTGTTCAGTAGGATAATAGTAGACCAACCCAAGCTGTACTGTTAAGTAGGATAATAGTAGACCAACCCAAGTGGTACTGTTCAGTAGGATAATAGTAGACCAACCCAAGTGGTACTGTTCAGTAGGATAATAGTAGACCAACCCAAGTGGTACTGTTCAGTAGGATAATAGTAGACCAACCCAAGCTGTACTGTTCAGTAGGATAATAGTAGACCAACCCAAGCTGTACTGTTCAGTAGGATAATAGTAGACCAACCCAAGCTGTACTGTTCAGTAGGATAATAGTAGACCAACCCAAGCTGTACTGTTCAGTAGGATAATAGTAGACCAACCCAAGCTGTACTGTTCAGTAGGATAATAGTAGACCAACCCAAGTGGTACTGTTCAGTAGGATAATAATAGACCAACCCAAGCTGTACTGTTCAGTAGGATAATAGTAGACCAACCGAAGCTGTACTGTTCAGTAGGATAATAGTAGACCAACCCAAGCTGTTCTGTTCAGTAGGATAATAGTAGACTAACCCAAGTGGTACTGTTCAGTAGGATAATAGTAGACCAACCCAAGTGGTACTGTTCAGTAGGATAATAGTAGACCAACCCAAGCTGTACTGTTCAGTAGGATAATAGTAGACCAACCCAAGCTGTACTGTTCAGTAGGATAATAGTAGACCAACCCAAGTGGTACTGTTCAGTAGGATAATAGTAGACCAACCCAAGCTGTACTGTTAAATAGATTAATAGTAGAACAACCCAAGCTGTACTGTTCAGTAGGATAATAGTAGACCAACCCAAGCTGTACTGTTCAGTAGGATAATAGTAGACCAACCCAAGCTGTACTATTCAGTAGGATAATAGTAGACCAACCCAAGTGGTACTGTTCAGTAGGATAATAGTAGACCAACCCAAGCTGTACTGTTCAGTAGGATAATAGTAGACCAACCCAAGCTGTACTGTTCAGTAGGATAATAGTAGACCAACCCAAGCTGTTCTGTTCAGTAGGATAATAGTAGACCAACCCAAGTGGTACTGTTCAGTAGGATAATAGTAGACCAACCCAAGCTGTACTGTTCAGTAGGATAATAGTAGACCAACCCAAGCTGTACTGTTCAGTAGGATAATAGTAGACCAACCCAAGCTGTACTGTTCAGTAGGATAATAGTAGACCAACCCAAGCTGTACTGTTCAGTAGGATAATAGTAGACCAACCCAAGCTGTACTGTTCAGTAGGATAATAGTAGACCAACCCAAGCTGTACTGTTCAGTAGGATAATAGTAGACCAACCCAAGCTGTACTGTTCAGTAGGATAATAGTAGACCAACCCAAGCTGTACTGTTCAGTAGGATAATAGTAGACCAACCCAAGCTGTACTGTTCAGTAGGATAATAGTAGACCAACCCAAGCTGTACTGTTCAGTAGGATAATAGTAGACCAACCCAAGCTGTACTGTTCAGTAGGATAATAGTAGACCAACCCAAGTGGTACTGTTCAGCAGGATAATAGTAGACCAACCCAAGCTGTACTGTTCAGTAGGATAATAGTAGACCAACCCAAGCTGTACTGTTCAGTAGGATAATAGTAGACCAACCCAAGCTGTTCTGTTCAGTAGGATAATAGTAGACCTACCCAAGCTGTACTGTTCAGTAGGATAATAGTAGACCAACCCAAGCTGTACTGTTCAGTAGGATAATAGTAGACCAACCCAAGCTGTACTGTTCAGTAGGATAATAGTAGACCAACCCAAGCTGTACTGTTCAGTAGGATAATAGTAGACCAACCCAAGCTGTACTGTTCAGTAGGATAATAGTAGACCAACCCAAGCTGTACTGTTCAGTAGGATAATAGTAGACCAACCCAAGCTGTACTGTTCAGTAGGATAATAGTAGACCAACCCAAGCTGTACTGTTCAGTAGGATAATAGTAGACCAACCCAAGTGGTACTGTTCAGTAGGATAATAGTAGACCAACCCAAGCTGTACTGTTCAGTGGGATAATAGTAGACCAACCCAAGCTGTACTGTTCAGTAGGATAATAGTAGACCAACCCAAGCTGTTCTGTTCAGTAGGATAATAGTAGACCAACCCAAGTGGTACTGTTCAGTAGGATAATAGTAGACCAACCCAAGCTGTACTGTTCAGTAGGATGATAGTAGACCAACCCAAGCTGTACTGTTCAGTAGGATAATAGTAGACCAATCCAAGCTGTACTGTTCAGTAGGATAATAGTAGACCAACCCAAGCTGTACTGTTCAGTAGGATAATAGTAGACCAACCCAAGCTGTACTGTTCAGTAGGATAATAGTAGACCAACCCAAGCTGTTCTGTTCAGTAGGATAATAGTAGACCAACCCAAGCTGTACTGTTCAGTAGGATAATAGTAGACCAACCCAAGCTGTACTGTTCAGTAGGATAATAGTATACCAACCCAAGCTGTACTGTTCAGTAGGATAATAGTAGACCAACCCAAGCTGTACTGTTCAGTAGGATAATAGTAGACCAACCCAAGCTGTACTGTTCAGTAGGATAATAGTAGACCAACCCAAGCTGTACTGTTCAGTAGGATAATAGTAGACCAACCCAAGCTGTACTGTTCAGTAGGATAATAGTAGACCAACCCAAGCTGTACTGTTCAGTAGGATTATAGTAGACCAACTAGACCAGTTTTCCAAAACCACTATTGTGTTATACAGTTTGAAACAGTTTTTATGTACAGAGGAAGAGGACTCGAACCTGCTCTCAGAATATCTGTCAGACTGAGGAGCGGGCAGACCAACTTCCCAAATAGGGTAGAAGCACTAAAAACACACTAGTTGTTCTTTCAAAGAAAATTATACAAAAATGGCAAGTCCGAAGACCTCTCGTATTACCAACCTTACTACAATGGCAGCAAATATTTTAATGAATTCAGTAATACATAATGAAAGGAAACGTTATTTATATCACCCCTTTTCCTGAGGTGAATGGTTTCACCCACGACTCTCCCGGAACTGAAGCTTTGACATCAACCGGTTCACTTTGTTCCACCTTTGGTGAGCAAAACAGCTAATAACGTAGCTAAATACTGACATTATCCTCAATCGAGATATCTGTTCATATCTAAATACATTGCTCTGCTTTGGTCTATTCCATTGATATTGTCAAACTGAACATTACATTGAACATGTGAGTCATTTAGCAGACGCTCTTATCCAGAGAGACTTACAGTAGTGACTGGATACATTTTCAGACGTTGCATTGGCAGGACAATTCCATTAGTAGTTGGGAGGAGAGCAGAAACAGCCTAACACCTCCACTGATACTGTGTAACCTGTCTGCAGTCAACCAGCCATCCAGACTGAAGTGAAGGCCTTGTTACAGAATGAAAACACCTTCTCTTTCGTCGGCATGGCAACCTGTAAACATGTCAGTGGCGTCACAATGTTGCACAACAGCAGCAGAACATTGGATGGAGGGTCATTGTGTCATTACACAGTGTCCCTGTCTATTCTACTGTATTGGTACATGTGGTATTACAATACATTAGAAGATCTGTAGACGGCAGCATTGAAACAATTTACAACACATCGTCAACTAGCAACCTACTCTGTTTCAGTGCTGTTTAAATATCCCACTTATTTTATTCTGCTGTTAGAGGCCATCAGTAGAGACAGTCAGGAAAATAGTCTTTGGAGCAAGTTTTTTACTGTCAAACCATGGGAAGTGTGTCTATATAGGTAAGTATATATACAATTAGGATTTTACTTTAATGTCAAATGTACTGTAACTGTCTAGTTGTGAAGAGAATCTAAATATATTGTTTATTGACCTCTCCATTCTAGCACCATACATTCTGTTATTTGCTGATCTCCTCTCCATTCTAGCACCATACGTTCTGTCGTTTACTGATCTCCTCTCCATTCTAGCACCATACGTTCTGTTGTTTATTGTCCTCCTCCCCTCTCCATTCTAGCACCATACGTTCTGTTGTTTACTGATCTCCTCTCCATTCTAGCACCATGCGTTCTGTTGTTTACTGATCTCCTCTCCATTCGAGCACCATACGTTCTGTTGTTTACTGATCTCCTCTCCATTCTAGCACCATGCGTTCTGTTGTTTACTGATCTCCTCTCCATTCTAGCACCATACGTTCTTCAGAAGCTGGACAGCATATGAATAGAATCCATCTTCTCTCCCCCTCTCCCCTCAAGACCAACATCACACAAGATGCTTCAGAAAAACAACAACAAGAAGCTGGTGAAGTTGCTACCAAACAGGAACAACCATGACAACAACAACAAGCTGGTGAAGCTAATACCCAACAGGAACAACCATGACAACAACAACAAGCTGGTGAAGTTGCTACCCAACAGGACAACCATGACAACAACAACAAGCTGGTGAAGTTAATACCCAACAGGAACAACCATGACAACAACAACAACAACAAGCTGGTGAAGCTAATACCCAACAGGAACAACCATGACAACAACAACAAGCTGGTGAAGTTGCTACCCAACAGGAACAACCATGACAACAACAACAAGCTGGTGAAGTTGCTACCCAACAGCAACAACCATGACAACAACAACAAGCTGGTGAAGTTGCTACCCAACAGGAACAACCATGACAACAACAACAAGCTGGTGAAGTTGCTACCCAACAGGACAACCATGACAACAACAACAACAAGCTGGTGAAGTTGCTACCCAACAGGACAACCATGACAACAACAACAATAACAAGCTGGTGAAGTTAATACCCAACAGGAACAACCATGACAACAACAACAAGCTGGTGAAGTTGCTACCCAACAGCAACAACCATGACAACAACAACAAGCTGGTGAAGTTGCTACCCAACAGGAACAACCATGACAACAACAACAAGCTGGTGAAGTTGCTACCCAACAGGACAACCATGACGACAACAACAACAATAACAAGCTGGTGAAGTTGCTACCCAACAGGACAACCATGACAACAACAACAATAACAAGCTGGTGAAGTTAATACCCAACAGGAACAACCATGACAACAACAACAAGCTGGTGAAGTTGCTACCCAACAGGAACAACCATGACAACAACAACAAGCTGGTGAAGTTGCTACCCAACAGGAACAACCATGACAACAACAACAAGCTGGTGAAGTTGCTACCCAACAGGACAACCATGACAACAACAACAAGCTGGTGAAGTTGCTACCCAACAGGAACAACCATGACGACACCAACAACAACAACAAGCTGGTGAAGTTGCTACCCAACATGAACAACCATGGCAACAACAACAAGCTGGTGAAGTTGCTACCCAACAGGACAACCATAACAACAACAACAATAACAAGCTGGTGAAGTTGCTACCCAACAGGACAACCATGACAACAACAACAATAACAAGCTGGTGAAGTTGCTACCCAACATGAACAACCATGGCAACAACAACAACAAGCTGGTGAAGTTGCTACCACACAGGACAACCATGACAACAACAACAACAACAAGCTGGTGAAGTTGCTACCCAACAGGACAACCATGACAACAACAACAATAACAAGCTGGTGAAGTTGCTACCCAACATGAACAACCATGGCAACAACAACAACAAGCTGGTGAAGTTGCTACCCAACATGAACAACCATGGCAACAACAACAACAAGCTGGTGAAGTTGCTACCCTACAGGACCAACCATGACAACAACAACACGCTGGTGAAGTTGCTACCCAACAGGACAACCATGACAACAACAACAACAACACGCTGGTGAAGTTGCAACCCAACAGGAACAACCATGACAATGACAACAACAAGCTGACAATGCCACCAGCCATACTGCTCGTTCTGTGTATGATTTCCTGCAAGACAGGAATACCAGTGTTTTGCCATGGCCAGCGAAAAGCCAGGATCTCAGTACCATTGAGCATGTCTGGGACCTGTTGGATAGAAGGGTGAGGGCTAGGGCCATTCCCCCCAGAAATGTCTGGGAACTTGCCTTGGTGGAAGAGTGGGGTAACATCCCACAGCAATAACTGGTAAATCTGGTGCAGTCCATGAGGAAATGCACTGCAGTACTTAATGCAGCTGGTGGCCACACCTGATACTGCCTGTTACTTTTGATTTTGACCCCCTCCCCCCTTTGTTCAGGGACACATATTACATTTATGTTAGTCACATTTCTGTGGAACTTGTTCAGGTATGTCTTAGTTGTTGAATCTTGTTATGTTCATACAAATATTTACGCATGTTAAGTTTGCTGAAAATAAAGGCAGTTGACAGTGAGAGGACGTTTCTTTTTTTGCTGAGTTTAGTTCTTACTGACAGACTGGGTTGGTAGAAGGAAACGGGAGGAGGGAGAGATGAGAGAGAGAGATAGGACTTATTGACAGACTGAGTTGGTAGAAGGAGACAGGGGAGGAGGGAGAGAGAGATGAGAGAGAGATATAGGACTTATTGACAGACTGAGTTGGTAGAAGGAGACAGGGGAGGAGGGAGAGAGAGATGAGAGAGAGAGAGATAGGACTTATTGACAGACTGGGTTGGTAGAAGGAGACAGGGGAGGAGGGAGAGATAGATGAGAGAGAGAGAGATATGACTTATTGACAGACTGGGTTGGTAGAAGGAGACAGGGGAGGAGGGAGAGAGAGATGAGAGAGAGAGAGAGATAGGACTTATTGACAGACTGGGTTGGTAGAAGGAGACAGGGGAGGAGGGAGAGATAGACTGACATTTAAATCAGCTGAATATATTTTCATCACTGACTTCTCACTAGTGATGTCATCATAACCAGTAACCTGTTCCTCTCTTGGCCCAGCCTGACCCTGACATATAGCATCAGGCCTGTTGAGTTGACTTGGGTAACAGACCTCTAGCTTCTACACCACATCCCCCCTTCTCCTGCTCTAACATGAGACCTCATCAGTACTCATTTTGGGTGCTGGTACTGTTTATATTTAGGTGCTGGAACATTAAGCCAATTTTCCATAAGAGGTGAACTCAAGCAGTAGAAAGTTAGAGGTGATATTATAGGACACACTATGTGTAACTTCGCTGCTCTGTCAGCAGTTTCCTGTGGAGTTTTTCAAATGTCAGTGTTTCCTGTAGGTGGGTGTGTTTAACTGATCTTATCTGCTTAAAGGTTTGTCACATCATATAAGTAAGGAAGTAATGATATAGAAGTCATAAAGCCTAGCAGTATTTCTTACTATTCAGTCCTCTCTTCATTACAGTAGACTTGTTTCGCTCAGTGGAGCCCCAGTTCGAGACAGATATGATACCTGCAGTGGTACTGATGACCCTGTTCTGGTTCACAGGTAAGATGCTGTTATACTGATATACACGTGTGACAGTTACTGAGATGTGATTTAATATTGTAAGATATCTTACCATTTGCAGGGTTAGTAAAATAACATGCAACTGGAAGCAGACAGTAAAAATGTGTCTCAAAGAAGGACAATGATGTGATCACCTGTAAATGTACTTTACTGTAGCCTAACTGTCCATCTGGGGACAGGCACTAATGTCAGTTAAGTTGTGATGGTGTCATGCATCTGACTGTTGTATATTCAGTGTGTCAATGATTGATTGTATCTGTCTCTATGTAAATGAATGAGAGTATTATGTATTATACAGTGCCTTGCGAAAGTATTCGGCCCCCTTGAACTTTGGGACCTTTTGCCACATTTCAGGCTTCAAACATAAAGATATAAAACTGCCTTTTTTTGTGAAGAATCAACAACAAGTGAGACACAATCATGAAGTGGAACGACATTTATTGTATATTTCAAACTTTTTTAACAAATCAAAAACTGAAAAATTGGGCGTGCAAAATTATTCAGCCCCTTTACTTTCAGTGCAGAAAACTCTCTCCAGAAGTTCAGTGAGGATCTCTGAATGATCCAATGTTGACCTAAATGACTAATGATGATAAATACAATCCACCTGTGTGTAATCAAGTCTCCGTATAAATGCACCTGCACTGTGATAGTCTCAGAGGTCCGTTAAAAGCGCAGAGAGCATCATGAAGAACAAGGAACACACCAGGCAGGTCCGAGATACTGTTGTGAAGAAGTTTAAAGCCGGATTTGGATACAAAAAGATTTCCCAAGCTTTAAACATCCCAAGGAGCACTGTGCAAGCGATAATATTGAAATGGAAGGAGTATCAGACCACTGCTAATCTACCAAGACCTGGCCGTCCCTCTAAACTTTCAGCTCATACAAGGAGAAGACTGATCAGAGATGCAGCCAAGAGGCCCATGATCACTCTGGATGAACTGCAGAGATCTACAGCTGAGGTGGGAGACTCTGTCCACAGGACAACAATCAGTCGTATATTGCACAAATCTGGCCTTTATGGAAGAGTGGCAAGAAGAAAGCCATTTCTTAAAGATATCCATAAAAAGTGTCGTTTAAAGTTTGCCACAAGCCACCTGGGAGACACACCAAACATGTGGAAGAAGGTGCTCTGGTCAGATGAAACCAAAATGGAACTTTTTGGCAACAATGCAAAACGTTATGTTTGGCGTAAAAGCAACACTGCTCATCACCCTGAACACACCATGCCCACTGTCAAACATGGTGGTGGCAGCATCATGGTTTGGGCCTGCTTTTCTTCAGCAGGGACAGGGAAAATGGTTAAAATTGATGGGAAGATGGATGGAGCCAAATACAGGACCATTCTGGAAGAAAACCTGATGGAGTCTGCAAAAGACCTGAGACTGGGACGGAGATTTGTCTTCCAACAAGACAATGATCCAAAACATAAAGCAAAATCTACAATGGAATGGTTCAAAAATAAACATATCCAGGTGTTAGAATGGCCAAGTCAAAGTCCAGACCTGAATCCAATCGAGAATCTGTGGAAAGAACTGAAAACTGCTGTTCACAAATGTTCTCCATCCAACCTCACTGAGCTCGAGCTGTTTTGCAAGGAGGAATGGGAAAAAATTCAGTCTCTCGATCTGCAAAACTGATAGAGACATACCCCAAGCGACTTACAGCTGTAATCGCAGCAAAAGGTGGCGCTACAAAGTATTAACTTAAGGGGGCTGAATAATTTTGCACGCCCAATTTTTCAGTTTTTGATTTGTTAAAAAAGTTTGAAATATCCAATAAATGTCGTTCCACTTCATGATTGTGTCCCACTTGTTGTTGATTCTTCACAAAAAAATACAGTTTTATATCTTTATGTTTGAAGCCTGAAATGTGGCAAAAGGTCGCAAAGTTCAAGGGGGCCGAATACTTTCGCAAGGCACTGTATATTATATTGGTGTTATGTTAGAGTAGGAGAAGGGAGGGATGTAGATGCTAGAGGTCTATGAACTGAGTCAAGATCAACAGGTCCAACATTATATGTCAAGAAGAGAGAGAGAACATGCGCGGGAGAGAGAGATCGAGATGAGCAGAGCGACAGGGAGGAGAGAGGAGTAGTGGGGAGAGAAGAGGAGAGAGTAGTGGAGGGGACAGAGGAAGGTAGGGGAGGAGAGAGAAAGGGAGGGGATATTTGTGGAGGAGAGAGAAAGTGTCAAGGAAGGGCTACACTAGGGCCCTCTCAGCCAGCCGGCTCCACTAGGGCCCCCTCAGCCAGCCGGCTCCACTAGGGCCCTCTCAGCCAGCCGGCTCCACTAGGGCCCTCTCAGCCAGGCGGCTCCACTAGGGCCCTCTCAGCCAGCCGGCTCCACTAGGGCCCTCTCAGCCAGCCGGCTCCACTAGGGCCCTCTCAGCCAGGCGGCTCCACTAGGGCCCTCTCAGCCAGGCGGCTCCACTAGGGCCCTCTCAGCCAGGCGGCTCCACTAGGGCCCTCTCAGCCAGCTGGCTCCTTGTTACTGTAATTTAATTATGCCAATGTGCTTTCATCAATTGAAAGCCCTTAATCTATTTTATGAGAATTTCTAACATTTCTTGTTTGCATAAAATAGACGCAGACCAGTCTTTCAATAATAGGTAATATAATTTATTCTCGGAGCGCGCTGCCACTTAACCACGAGCAACAGTTTATATACAGATCATGACGTCATTTCATTGCTTTAACAGAATCCCCTCCTCTCGACCGGGACAAAGTAAGGTGAAAAGTTCATTCTAACTTACTAACACACTCCCAGGTAACTTTTGACCCCTCAACATTATCAATCACCACTGAACTGACAGTTTTAATTAACAGAAAACCTAGGAATGCACTCACTGCCTTATCTAAAAACCCCAGAGCTAAGTTTCTGTAGGGTCAACCATAGGCTAACGACCTTATCTTATAACGACAAACATCTTTCTGGTAAGAAGAGGGGCGGGGGCGTATGCCTTATGACTAACGTGACATGGTGTGATGAAAGAAACATACAGGAACTCAAATCCTTCTGTTCACCTGATTTAGAATTCCTCACAATCAAATGTAGACCGCGTTATCTACCAAGAGAATTCTCTTCGATTATAATCACAGCCGTATATATCCCCCCCCAAGCAGACACATCGATGGCTCTGAACGAACTTTATTTAACTCTTTGCAAACTGGAAACCATTCATCCGGAGGCTGCATTCATTGTAGCTGGGGATTTTAACAAGGCTAATCTGAAAACAAGACTCCCTAAATTTTATCAGCATATCGATTGCGCAACCAGGGGTGGAAAGACCTTGGATCATTGTTACTCTAACTTCCGCGACGCATATAAGGCCCTGCCCCGCCCCCCTTTCGGAAAAGCTGACCACGACTCCATTTTGTTGATCCCTGCCTACAGACAGAAACTAAAACAAGAGGCTCCCACGCTGAGGTCTGTCCAACGCTGGTCCGACCAAGCTGACTCCACACTCCAAGACAGCTTCCACCACGTGGACTGGGACATGTTTCATATTGCGTCAGACAACAACATTGACGAATACGCTGATTCGGTGTGTGAGTTCATTAGAACGTGCGTTGAAGATGTCGTTCCCATAGCAACGATTAAAACATTCCCTAACCAGAAACCGTGGATTGATGGCAGCATTCGCGTGAAACTGAAAGCGCGAACCACTGCTTTTAATCAGGGAAAGGTGTCTGGTAACATGACCGAATACAAACAGTGCAGCTATTCCCTCCGCAAGGCTATCAAACAAGCTAAGCGTCAGTACAGAGACAAAGTAGAATCTCAATTCAACGGCTCAGACACAAGAGGCATGTGGCAGGGTCTACAGTCAATCACGGACTACAGGAAGAAATCCAGCCCAGTCACGGACCAGGATGTCCTGCTCCCAGGCAGACTAAATAACTTTTTTGCCCGCTTTGAGGACAATACAGTGCCACTGACACGGCCTGCAACGAAAACATGCGGTCTCTCCTTCACTGCAGCCGAGGTGAGTAAGACATTTAAACGTGTTAACCCTCGCAAGGCTGCAGGCCCAGACGGCATCCCCAGCCGCGCCCTCAGAGCATGCGCAGACCAGCTGGCCGGTGTGTTTACGGACATATTCAATCAATCCCTATACCAGTCTGCTGTTCCCACATGCTTCAAGAGGGCCACCATTGTTCCTGTTCCCAAGAAAGCTAAGGTAACTGAGCTAAACGACTACCGCCCCGTAGCACTCACTTCCGTCATCATGAAGTGCTTTGAGAGACTAGTCAAGGACCATATCACCTCCACCCTACCTGACACCCTAGACCCACTCCAATTTGCTTACCGCCCAAATAGGTCCACAGACGATGCAATCTCAACCACACTGCACACCGCCCTAACCCATCTGGACAAGAGGAATACCTATGTGAGAATGCTGTTCATTGACTACAGCTCGGCATTCAACACCATAGTACCCTCCAAGCTCGTCATCAAGCTCGAGACCCTGGGTCTCGACCCCGCCCTGTGCAACTGGGTACTGGACTTCCTGACGGGCCGCCCCCAGGTGGTGAGGGTAGGCAACAACATCTCCTCCCCGCTGATCCTCAACACTGGGGCCCCACAAGGGTGCGTTCTGAGCCCTCTCCTGTACTCCCTGTTCACCCACGACTGCGTGGCCACGCACGCCTCCAACTCAATCATCAAGTTTGCGGACGACACAACAGTGGTAGGCTTGATTACCAACAACGACGAGACGGCCTACAGGGAGGAGGTGAGGGCCCTCGGAGTGTGGTGTCAGGAAAATAACCTCACACTCAACGTCAACAAAACTAAGGAGATGATTGTGGACTTCAGGAAACAGCAGAGGGAACACCCCCCTATCCACATCGATGGAACAGTAGTGGAGAGGGTAGCAAGTTTTAAGTTCCTCGGCATACACATCACAGACAAACTGAATTGGTCCACTCACACAGACAGCATTGTGAAGAAGGCGCAGCAGCACCTCTTCAACCTCAGGAGGCTGAAGAAATTCGGCTTGTCACCAAAAGCACTCACAAACTTCTACAGATGCACAATCGAGAGCATCCTGGCGGGCTGTATCACCGCCTGGTACGGCAACTGCTCCGCCCTCAACCGTAAGGCTCTCCAGAGGGTGGTGAGGTCTGCACAACGCATCACCGGGGGCAAACTACCTGCCCTCCAGGACACCTACACCACCCGATGTCACAGGAAGGCCATAAAGATCATCAAGACATCAACCACCCGAGCCACTGCCTGTTCACCCCGCTATCATCCAGAAGGCGAGGTCAGTACAGGTGCATCAAAGCTGGGACCGAGAGACTGAAAAACAGCTTCTATCTCAAGGCCATCAGACTGTTAAACATCCACCACTAACATTGAGTGGCTGCTGCCAACACACTGACACTGACTCAACTCCAGCCACTTTAATAATGGGAATTGATGGGAAATGATGTAAATATATCACTAGCCACTTTAAACAATGCTACCTTATATAATGTTACTTACCCTACATTATTCATCTCATATGCATACGTATATACTGTACTCTATATCATCGACTGTATCCTTATGTAATACATGTATCACTAGCCACTTTAACTATGCCACTTTGTTTACATACTCATCTCATATGTATATACTGCACTCAATACCATCTACTGTATCTTGCCTATGCCTCTCTGTACCATCACTCATTCATATATCTTTATGTACATATTCTTTATCCCCTTACACTGTGTACAAGACAGTAGTTTTGGAATTGTTAGTTAGATTACTTGTTGGTTATTACTGCATTTTCGGAACTAGAAGCACAAGCATTTCGCTACATTCACATTAACATCTGCTAACCATGTGTATGTGACAAATAAAATTTGATTTGATTTGATTTGATTTGATTATCTGTTTTCACAGTCCACAACCCATTCGTTTTATTCCTAGTTGGAATGGTGTTCATTAACATTTTATTACACCTTGTCTGTGTCACACAATCCCTTCTTATGAACTCATATTGTTAATCACTTATAAAACAGAGTATAAGTTTACTTAGTTACAATTCTATTTAAAATGGGGATATTGTTTATTAATTTATCCATAATAAATCCAACACTCCTCTAGGGCCCTCTCAGTTAGCTGGTGTGTGTAGGAGAGTGTGAGCTGTGTGTACAACAAGTAGAAGTACAAATGTCAAGGGAAATGAACTAAAGTGATAAATCTAGTCCTAGGTTTTATTTACTGTGGGATTTGTTCTCCACTGGTTACCCTGTTCTCATCACAACAGGTCACACATTCTGCTGACATGATGACACACTGTGGTATTTCACCTAACAGATACAGGAGCTTGTCAATATTATATTTGTTTTCAAATTATTTTGGGGTCTTTGTAATCTGAGGGAAATATGTGTCTCTTATATCGTTGTACATTTGTCAGGAGGTTAGGAAGAACAGCTCAGTATCCAACTCATTTTGTGGGCAGTGGGCACATAGCCTGTCTTCTCTCTGCCTACCTGTCATTATGGGGTATTGTGATGTCATTATGGGGTATAGTGATGTCATTATGGGGCATTGTGATGTCATCATGGGGTATAGGGCGGCAGGGTAGCCTAGTGGTTAGAGCGTTGGACTAGTGACCGGAAGGTTGCAAGTTCAAATCCCAGAGCTGACAAGGTACAAATCTATCGTTCTATCGTTCTGCCCCTGAACAGGCAGTTAACCCAGGCTGTCATTGAAAATAAGAATTTGTTCTTAACTGACTTGCCTAGTAAAATAAATAGTGATGTCATTATGGGGTATTGTGTGAGGATTGTTTTTAAATTAATATTAGAATAAGGCTGTAAAGTAACAAAATGTGAAAAAGACATGGGGTCTGAATACTTTCCTAATGCACTGTATGTAGGAGGAGAAGAGAGGGTGATAAGAGGAGTATGGGAGAAGAGAAGAGGAAAGGGGGAGGAGAAGGGGAGAGGAGAGGGGGAGAAGAAAGTGTGAGAAGAGGGGCAGAAGAGGAGAAGAGGAGAAGAGAAGAGGGGGAGAAGAGGAGAAGAGGAGAGGGGGAGAAGAGAAGAAGGGGAGAGGAGGAGAAGGGGGGGAGGAGAGGGGGAAAGGGGGACAGGGAGAGTAGAGGGGTAGCGGGGGAGAGGAGAGGAGAGGAGTTGGGGGATAATGAAAGGTGGCATCCTATGATGTTGCCATGTTGAAAGTCAGTGAGCTCTTCATTAAGGCCATTCTACTGACAATGTTTGTCTATGGAGATTGCATGGCTGAGTGCTTGATTTATATATCTGTCAGGAAGGGGTGTGGCTGAAATAGAATCCACTAAATTAATCCACTCAGAGGACTATCAAATCTGTCATCAAATCACATTTATTTATGCATTTACTTCTTACATCAGCTGATGTCACAAAGTGCTGTACAGAAACCTAAAACCCAAGATGTTCAAACGTTCATAGACGACCAGCAGGGTCAAATAATAATAATCACAGTGGTTGTCGAGGGTGCAACAGGTCAGCACCTCAGGAATAAATGTCAGTTGGCTTTTCATAGCCGATCACTCAGAGTATCTCTACCGCTCCTGCTGTCTCTAGAGAGTTGAAAACAGCAGGTCTGGGACAGGAAGCACGTCCGGTGAACAGGTCAGGGTTCCAGAGCCGCAGGTAGAAAATTATATATAGTGTATGTACACATGGGTGTTGTTGCACCATACCAACGATAAGCCTGTCTTCCCCATCACATCATGAAAGGTCATGTTGATGTTCATTTAACCTCTGTCTCTCTCTTCCTCTGACTCCTCCCTTTCTCCTTTGTTTCTCTCTGTCTCTTTCTCTCTCTTTCTCCTCAGATCTCCAGACTCAAAGCGTCAGTCCACTAGGTAGGTAGAGTATAAATCTACAGTGATTATAGCAGTTCAGTATTAGTCAACTTTATTATCCCACATGGAGAAATTCATGTGTCCATACAAACCATTCTAAACCCCAATAACAAGTAGTGTTTTATGTAACTACTAATACTTGTCAACCACAAAGCATTACTGCTGTTAGAATAACAGAATCACTGTCATCATCTGTCCTCACCACTGTGTTTTCCTCTCTGCTGTTTACAGCTGAAGACTCAGTCAGACTGGTGGATGGGACCACTTCCTGTTCTGGGACAGTGGAAGTCTTCTACAGAGGAGAGTGGACAGGTGTATGTTTTAGGTGGTGGGGAATGAGGAGAGATGTTAAGGTTGTGTGTAGAGAGCTGGACTGTGGGAATCCTGTAGCTGAATCTAGAGGACGTCTGATTGAAGATGGAAGAAGAGGAGTCACACTATATAGTATTTGCAGGGGAGATGAGTCTTCTATTAGATGGTGTAAAATCATAGGAGGACCTGGTGTCTGTGATGGTGGATATTATCATCATGTGACCTGTTCAGGTAAGAGACTGGTCATATTGAGAGATTTATTTATACATTATACAATATTACCATGTATCATGTTTTATGTGTTTTTATTTCATTTAAATAGAGGGAGAGATATCAGATGTATTTAAACATTATATTTGTGTTTGTCATATTGGTTCATGGGAGATGTTCATGGGCAGATCATTGTAGTTCAGATGGTACTGAAGTGAAGCTGCCTGATGGATGTCCAGCTGTTTATTTTCTATAAAGTGAAGTGAACTTATTCCTGTCTCCTGCCTGCATTATTCCCAACCCGATCCTGAGTGACTAAGAACCCATTTCTACCTCTTACAGTATCAAACATAGCAAACTACAATCTTTTATCCAACATATTTGTGTTTAGTCCTTGACAATGTCATCAACAAAACGGAATGAATGTTCAACCAACTCTTTTTCTCCAGAGTCTGTGCGGCTTGTGGATGGAGCTGGTCTCTGCTCTGGGAGAGTGGAGGTGAAGTCCAATCAGTCCTGGGCCTCAGTGTGTGAAGCTGACTTTGACCTGCAGGATGCAGAGGTAGTCTGTAGGGATGTTGGCTGTGGGGCTCCTGCAGCTCTACAGGGGGGGGCTCTATGGAGAAGGTGAGGGTCAGACCTGGGATAAAGAGTTCCAGTGTAAAGGCAAAGAGTCCCTTCTCCTGGACTGTGACACCTCAGACAGAGAAAACAAGACCTGCCTACCTGGTAATGCTGTTGGACTCACCTGCTCAGGTAAGAAACAGTTTGTCACTCAGTCAACATTGTTTCTCACCTGGAGTGAAGAATATGAGAGACAGTATAGATGTGTTTTAGTGAGAAAATAGTAAGATTACTGTCTCTCTCTTTTCTTTTCTCAGAGCCTGATGATGTGAGGCTGGTGGGAGGAGGCAGTCGCTGTGCTGGTGGAGTGGAGTGGTACTACCAGGGAGAGTGGAGGATTGTGGGAGCTGAGGACTGGCATGTAGCTGCAGTAGTGTGTCGACAGCTGGGTTGTGGTTCCACTGTTTCAGAACTACTTGGAAACACCAATAGAGGGTTTTTAGTTTACTGTTCTGGGTCTGAGTCTTCACTGAGGGAGTGTTCCAGAAGTTATGATCTCCATCCTGGAATCACAGTGATCTGCTCAGGTAATAACAACATATTATAATTATATTCAACTGATTTCCTTCATTCATACAACTTCCTCTGCACCTCTCATGATGACTGTTTAACTTGTCAGTCTGCTTTACTAAATAGATCACTCTGTCAAGTAGGAATCAAATACAACTTAAATATCCCAGAATGCTTTTGTATGTGAGTGTTATGTCAGTGAACGTCTCTACTCACAACCACTGTCACATGTCATGTTACTGTCATATCTAAATGAGGAAAGTAGTTGAGGAGTTACGTTTTATTTTTCTCTCCTCTTGTTCCAGATGTCCTGCTTAAGCCTGATATCAACATATGTTGTCTCAGTGACTGTAGGCCCACTACTCATGTTGCCCTGTGAGGGAGGGTGGCTGGCACTGTTACATGCTGATGTTATTGTCATATCTATAGGAAACTAGTTGAAGAGGTTTTTCTTGTTCTCTTTTATTGTTACAGATCTCCTGGTCCAGCCTGATATCTTCCTGACTGACTCAATGGGAGGGGTCTTCAGGGGCCACCAGGGGCCCGAGATGTTTAGGGGCTACAGCTTCACCATCACCTGCTCCACTCAGCCACAGTACCCAGGAGGCTCCTTCCTCCTCACGTTCACCGGCTCCAACAGAACCCAGACCCAGCCAGCTGTCAATCACTCTGCTGCCTTCCTCTTCCCTGCTGCAGATGACTCCCACCAAGGGAACTACAGCTGTGTTTATGACAATTATGTTTTCTCTCATAACTTCTCCTCTGAGAGTGAGCTCCTCTCCCTCACCATCACAGGTAACTGAACATGAACCAGACTTATAACTTTGTCATTGACAGATTTCCCACAGATCTATGTGATGATGATCAGTCCCCTCATCAAAGGTGTTTCTGTTTGCAGCCTCTCCTCTGCCAGCCTTCATCATCAGACACGTTGTAGTGCTGCTGATCCTACTGACAACAATCATCACCTCCTACCTGTACTACAAGGTAAAGACATTTACTCAGACGTTACAAGTCATTTAAACTAGAGGGAGAGAGAATGGAGATACTAGAGAGTAAATGTCTGACTGTTGGTGCTGTGTCTCCCTAGCCCACCAGGAGGCAGAAGATAGTGAACAGGGTGAGCAGCATGGATCTTTATGTCAATGCCATGGAGATGGTCTCTTTGAGCTCCAGAGCTGAAGCTGGACCGGGAGAGGAGAGAGCAGCCCAGGGGACGGAGTAGGAGTAGAATGAAGCTGACCCTACATGCTGATCTTAGGTCAGTTTTGCGTTTTAAATCTATGGTTAGCAGTGGACTGATGTTTAAAATGTGGTGACAAACCAGCAGAAAAACATGGGATTTTGGGTAACATGGGGATTGGCTAAATTGTGGTATGGTGTAACATTGGTTTTGGTAACATGGGTTTTGGTATCATGGGGTAACATGGCGTTCTGGGTAACATGTGGTTCTGGGTAACATGGGGTTTTGGGAAACAAAGGTTTTGGGTAACAAAGGTTCTGGGTAACATGGGGTTTGGGTAACATGGGGTTTTGGATAAGATGGGGGTTTGGGTAACATGGGGTTTTGGTAACATGGTGTTTTGGGTAACATGGTGTTTTGGGTAACATGGGGTTTTGGGAAACAAAGGTTTTGGGTAACATGGGGTTCTGGGTAACATGGGGTTTTGGGTAACATGGGGTTCTGGGTAACATGGGGTTCTGGGTAACATGGGGTTTTGGTAACATGGGGTTTTGGGTAACAAAGGTTTTGGGTAACATGGGGTTTTGGTTAACATGGGGTTTTGGGTAACATGGGGTTTGGGGTAACATGGGGTTTTGGGGTAACATGGGGTTTTGGGGTAACATGGGGTTTGGGGTAACATGGGGTTTGGGGTAACATGGGGTTTTGGGGTAATATGGGGTTTGGGGTAACATGGGGTTTGGGGTAACATGGGGGTTTCGGGTAACATGGGGTTTGGGGTAACATGGGGTTTGGGGTAACATGGGGGGTTGGGGTAACATGGGGGAGTGGGGTAACATGGGGTTTGGGGTAACATGGGTATGGGGTAAAATGGGGGTTTGGGGTAACATGGGGATTGGGGTAACATGGGGTTTGGGGTAACATGGGGGGTTGGGGTAACATGGGGTTTGGGGTAACATGGGGGGTTGGGGTAACATGGGGGGTTGGGGTAACATGGGGGTATGGGGTAACATGGGGGTAGGGGTAAAATGGGGGTTTGGGGTAACATGGGAGTTTGGGGTAACATGGGGTTTGGGGTAACATGGGGGTTTGGGGTAACATGGGGTTTGGGGTAACATGGGGGTTTGAGGTAACATGGGGTTGGGTAACATGGGGTTTGGGGTAACATGGGGGTTTGGGGTAACATGGGGTTGGGTAACATGGGGTTTGGGGTAACGTGGAGTTTGGGGTAACATGGGGTTCTGGGTAACATGGGGTTTGGGGTAATATGGGAGTTTGGGGTAACATGGGGTTTGGGGTAACATGGGGGTTTGGGGTAACATGGGGTTTTGATTATTTTAAGAGAGAAGCTCAATTACGTCTGTTTGTGTTCCAGAATGTATTTATTTTTGACTCTGTCTTCATGTCTTTATCTTATTTTGTGTCTCTTAGATTCTTTATCTTATTTAGTGTCTCTTAGATTCTTTATCTTATTTAGTGTCTCTTAGATTCTTTATCTTATTTAGTTTCTCTTAGATTCTTTATCTGATTTAGCGTCTCTTAGATTCTTTATCTTATTTAGTGTCTCTGAGATTCTTTATCTTATTTAGTGTCTCTTAGATTCTTTATCTTATTTAGTGTCTCTTAGATTGTTTATCTTATTTAGTGTCTCTTAGATTCTTTATCTGATTTAGTGTCTCTTAGATTCTTTATCTTATTTAGTGTCTCTGAGATTCTTTATCTTATTTAGTGTCTCTTAGATTCTTAATCTTATTTAGTGTCTCTTAGATTCTTTATCTTATTTAGTGTCTCTTAGATTCTTTATCTTGAAGTGTTTCCATTATTAGTCCAGGTATTATTATAATCATCTGTTCATTCTTTGTATTTTGAAAAAAAATGTAATTAAGGGGTTTGTTGTTGTTTACCTCTCATGATGTTATTGATTATAAACGTTATGATATTGATTATGATGTAGATTAGTGTTATTTTGTTAGTAGTATAGAGATAATGATGCTATTGATTATAAATGTTATGATATAGATTATTGATTATGAAGTAGATTATTGTTTTGATGTCGCTCTCTAAACTGCCATGTAATCAACTGAAAGTTTTTAATAAAATTACAGGCTGTCAGTCTTGTGTGATTTAATTATTAGACAGACTACAACATACAGTATGAATTAACTGAGATCAGTCTGTGTGATTCCCCTCTTGGACAGACTACAACATACAGTATGAATTAACTGAGATCCGTCTGTGTGATTCCCCTCTTGGACAGACTACAACATACAGTATGAATTAACTGAGATCAGTCTGTGTGATTCCCCTCTTGGACAGACTACAACATACAGTATGAACTAACTAGTCATACATTTGGCAGGAGGTTAGGAAGTGCATCTCAGTTTTCACCTCATTTTGTGGGCTGTGGGCACATAGCCTGTCTTCTCTGATTTCCAAATGGAGCAAAAAAAGTTAGCCAAAAATTCTGTGGTGCTCTATTCTGGAATATTAACTGGCGTTTTTCGCCCCCTGGTGAAAAGAACGTAATATTGATCTCCTTCTCTTTGCATATGTGCAATTTGTACCTCGCGGCACACCGTACAAATATTCAAAGTTAAAGGCTTATATTACCGTTCTGCTAGCAGCGGGATAATATGCTGACCGCATAACAGCATAAATAATAATAAATCAATAAAAAAAATATATTATTATTTTTCATCTAAATAAGAGTCCCCCTGCAAGGGCAAGCTCAAATTTGAGAATATCTATTATTTTAGCACTGTAGTTCAATACAACTGTTTTTCACAGCATTGCAACGACGTTTGAAACAAATAAATTGATAATTTAATATTTTATTATTGTATAATTTATACCAGCATTTCTTTAGAATGTTTCCAAACTGAATACTGGTATGTTGAAAGCTGTTGTGAAGGTCAGTGGTGTAGTGGTGCCTGGAGAAGTGGGTATACAGTACTCTAATTTAGCTAAACATTTTCCAAACTGAATACTGGTATGTTGAAAGCTGTTGTGTAGGCCAGTGGTGTCGTGGTGCCTGGAGAAGTGGGTATACAGTACTCTAATTTAGTAAAACATTTTCCAAACTAAATACTGGTATGTTGAAAGCTGTTGTGTAGGTCAGTGGTGTCGTGGTGCCTGGAGAAGTGGGTATACAGTACTCTAATTTAGTGAAACATTTTCCAAACGGCCCAGTGAAGGAAAGGCACCCTGTGTGAAAAGCACGAGAAACAGTGATACACTCTGAATGACCTAAAACTATAAATCCCATATTGGTCTTTCACAGTCAGACCAACCCAAGCTGTACTGTTCATATTGGTCTTTCACAGTCAGGCCAACCAAAGCTGTACTGTTCATATTGGTCTTTCACAGTCAGGCCAACCCAAGCTGTACTGTTCATATTGGTCTTTCACAGTCAGGCCAACCCAAGCTGTACTGTTCATATTGGTCTTTCACAGTCAGGCCAACCCAAGCTGTACTGTTCATATTGGTCTTTCACAGTCAGGCCAACCCAAACTGTTCTGTTCAGTAGGATAATAGTAGACCAACCCAAACTGTTCTGTTCAGTAGGATAATAGTAGACCAACCCAAGCTGTACTGTTCAGTAGGATAATAGTAGACCAACCCAAACTGTTCTGTTCAGTAGGATAATAGTAGACCAACTCAAGCTGTACTGTTCAGTAGGATAATAGTAGACCAACCCAAGCTGTACTGTTCAGTAGGATAATAGTAGACCAACCCAAGCTGTGCTGTTCAGTAGGATAATAGTAGACCAACCCAAGCTGTGCTGTTCAGTAGGATAATAGTAGACCAACCCAAGCTGTACTGTTCAGTAGGATAATAGTAGACCAACCCAAGCTGTACTGTTCAGTAGGATAATAGTAGACCAACCCAAACTGTTCTGTTCAGTAGGATAATAGTAGACCAACCCAAGTGGTACTGTTCAGTAGGATAATAGTAGACCAACCCAAGCTGTACTGTTCAGTAGGATAATAGTAGACCAACCCAAGCTGTGCTGTTCAGTAGGATAATAGTAGACCAACTCAAGCTGTACTGTTCAGTAGGATAATAGTAGACCTTTTATTGAAACAGAGAAACTGAGTCAGAAATTCACAAATTCAATTTCAGGTTTGTGTTCTCAAAGTAAGACTTTTTTTAAACAGAAAAAACAATCAATTGTATGTTCTAAGTCCATAACAGAGATACTTACACCACATCAGGAGACCACTTTGAGGTTTGGGGAAAATCTAAGAAATGTACATTTTTGAGAGTAGTTCCCCTTTAATTAAAGTGTGTTGGATTAGCAGTGTTTATATAGTACAGGCACCTACACTATTGTTGGATTAGCAGTGTTTATATAGTACAGACACTATTGTTGGATTAGCAGTGTTTATATAGTACAGACACCTAGCACTATTGTTGTATTAGCAGTGTTTCTATAGTACAGACACCTAGCACTATTGTTGGATTAGCAGTGTTTATATAGTACAGACACCTAGCACTATTGTTGTATTAGCAGTGTTTCTATAGTACAGACACCTAGCACTATTGTTGGATTAGCAGTGTTTATATAGTAGACACTATTGTTGGATTAGCAGTGTTTATATAGTAGACACTATTGTTGTATTAGCAGTATTCCTGTAGTACAGACACCTGGTGGAACCAACTTCACATCGCCCCCCAGAAGAAAGGCACACGGACACCCACACTTCAGGTTGACTCAGTTTTTATCTGCAGTAAAAGATAATAAACAGTGATGACAGGCATTGACAGGACAGTCACAGCCACACGTTCACTGGTTAGGTAGGACACAAGATATATATTAGATAGGAACAACAGTAGTGACACATGGTTAGGTAGGACACAAGATATCTGTTAGATAGGAACAACAGTAGTGATACATGGTTAGGTAGGACACAAGATATCTGTTAGATAGGAACAACAGTAGTGATACATGGTTAGGTGGGACACAAGATATATGTTAGATAGGAACAACAGTAGTGACACATGGTTAGGTAGGACACAATATATCTGTTAGATAGGAGCAACAGTAGTGATACATGGTTAGGTAGGACACAAGATATCTGTTAGATAGGAGCAACAGTAGTGATACATGGTTAGGTAGGACACAAAATATATGTTAGATAGGAACAACAGTAGTGATACATGGTTAGGTAGGACACAAAATATCTGTTAGATAGGAACAACAGTAACGTTAGTGATACAAACCCTCAATGTGAAGTGATATTAATCCATAAATACAGAGCACAAGTACAACCCTTTTATATAAACCTTTTCAATTCATGAACGGCTAAATAAATATATACAGAGCCACATTCGCTATTGACTTTAGGATATATGAACCAGTTTTCCAAAACCACTATTGTGTTATACAGTTTGAAACAGTTTTTATGTACAGAGGAAGAGGACTCGAACCTGCTCTCAGAATATCTGTCAGACTGAGGAGCGGGCAGACCAACTTCCCAAATAGGGGAGAAGCACTCAAAACACACTAGTTGTTCTTTCAAAGAAAATAATACAAACATGGTAGGTCCGAAGACCTCTCGTATTATCAACCTTACTACAATGGCAGCAAATATTTTAATGAATTCAGTAATACAAAATGAAAGGAAACGTAATTTATATCACCCCTTTTCCTGAGGTGAATGGTTTCACCCACTACTCTCCCGGAACTGAGGCTTTGACATCAACAGTTTCACTTTGTTCCACCTTTGGTGAGCAAAACAGCTAATAACGTAGCTAAATACTGACATTATCCTCCATCGAGATATCTGTTCATATCTAAATACATGGCTCTGCTTTGGTCTATTCCATTGATATTGTCAAACTGAACATTACATTGAACATGTGAGTCATTTAGCAGACGCTCTTATCCAGAGAGACTTACAGTAGTGACTGGATACATTTTCAGACGTTGCATTGGCAGGACAATTCCATTAGTAGTTGGGAGGAGAGCAGAAACAGCCTAACACCTCCACTGATACTGTGTAACCTGTCTGCAGTCAACCAGCCATCCAGACTGAAGTGAAGGCCTTGTTACAGAATGAAAACACCTTCTCTTTCGTCGGCATGGCAACCTGTAAACATGTCAGTGGCGTCACAATGTTGCACAACAGCAGCAGAACATTGGATGGAGGGTCATTGTATCATTACACAGTGTCCCTGTCTATTCTACTGTATTGGTACATGTGGTATTACAATACATTAGAAGATCTGTAGACGGCAGCATTGAAACAATTTACAACACATCGTCAACTAGCAACCTACTCTGTTTCAGTGCTGTTTAAATATCCCACTTATTTTATTCTGCTGTTAGAGGCCATCAGTAGAGACAGTCAGGAAAATAGTCTTTGTAGCAAGGTTTTTTACTGTCAAACCTGGGAAGTGTGTCTATATAGGTAAGTATATATACAATTAGGATTTTACTTTAATGTCAAATGTACTGTAACTGTCTAGTTGTGAAGATAATCTAAATATAGTGTTTATTGACCTCTCCATTCTAGCACCATACATTCTGTTATTTGCTGAACTCCTCTCCATTCTAGCACCATACGTTCTGTTGTTTATTGTCCTCCTCCCCATTCTAGCATTCTAGGGCCATTCCCCCCAGAAATGTCTGGGAACTTGCAGGTGCCTTGGTGGAAGAGTGGGGTAACATCCCACAGCAATAACTGGTAAATCTGGTGCAGTCCATGAGGAAATGCACTGCAGTACTTAATGCAGCTGGTGGCCACACCTGATACTGCCTGTTACTTTTGATTTTGACCCCCTCCCCCCTTTGTTCAGGGACACATATTATATTTCTGTTAGTCACATGTCTGTGGAACTTGTTCAGTTTATGTCTCAGTTGTTGAATCTTGTTATGTTCATACAAATGTTTACGCATGTTAAGTTTGCTGAAAATAAAGGCAGTTGACAGTGAGAGGACGTTTCTTTTTTTTGCTGAGTTTAGTTCTTACTGACAGACTGGGTTGGTAGAAGGAGACAGGGGAGGAGAGAGAGATGAGAGAGAGAGAGAGAGAGATAGGACTTAATGACAGACTGAGTTGGTAGAAGGAGACAGGGGAGGAGGGAGAGAGAGATGAGAGAGAGAGAGATAGGACTTATTGACAGACTGAGTTGGTAGAAGGAGACAGGGGAGGAGGGAGAGAAAAACTGACATTTAAATCAGCTGAATATATTTTCATCACTGACTTCTCACCAGTGATGTCATCATAACCAGTAACCTGTTCCTCTCTTGTCCCAGCCCAGCCTGACCCTGACATATAGCATCAGGCCTGTTGAGTTGACTTGGGTAACAGACCTCTAGCTTCTACACCACAGCCCCCCTTCTCCTGCTCTAACATGAGACCTCATCAGTACTCATTTTGGGTGCTGGTACTGTTTATATTTAGGTGCTGGAACATTAAGCCAATATTCTATAAGAGGTGAACTCAAGCAGTAGAAAGTTAGAGGTGATATTATAGGACACACTATGTGTAACTTTGCTGCTCTGCCAGCAGTTTCCTGTGGAGTTTTTCTAATGTCAGTGTTTCCTGTAGGTAGGTGTGTTTAAGTGATCTTATCTGCTTAGTTTGTCACGTCATAGAAGTAGGGAAGTAATGATATAGAAGTCATATAGTCTAGCAGTATTTCTCACTCTTCAGTCCTCTCTTCATGACAGTAGACTTGTTTCGCTCAGTGGAGCCCCAGTTAGAGACAGATATGATACCTGCAGTGGTACTGATGACCCTGTTGTGGAGCAGAGGTAGGACGCTGTTATACTGATATACACTTGTGACAGTTACTGAGATATGATTTGATATTGTAAGATATATTATAATTTGCAGGGTTAGTAAAATAACATGCAACTGGAAGCAGACAGTAAAAATGTGTCTCAAAGCAGGACAATGATGTGATCACCTGTAAATGTACTTTACTGTAGCCTAACTGTCCATCTGGGGACAGGCACTAATGTCAGTTAAGTTGTGATGGTGTCATGTGTCTGGGGAGATGGTGTCATGTGTCTAGGTAGGGGAGAGAAAAGGGGAGTGGAGAGAGAAGGGAGGGTGGAGAAGTGGAGGGGAGAGAGATTTTTGGAGGAGAGAGAATGATAGAGAAGGGGAGGGGAGAGAGGAAGGGAGGGGACATTTGTGGAGGAGAGAGAAATTGTCTCAGTCAGCCGGCTCCACTAGGGCCCTCTCAGTCAGCCGGCTCCACTAGGGCCCTCTCAGCCAGCTGGCTCCACTAGGGCCCTCTCAACCAGCTGGCTCCTCTAGGGCCCTCTCAGTCAGCCGGCTCCACTAGAGTCCTCTCAGCCAGCCGGCTCCACTAGGGCCCTCTCAGTCAGCCGGCTCCACTAGGGCCCTCTCAGCCAGCCGGGTCCACTAAGGCCCTCTCAGTCAGCTGGCTCCACTAAGGCCCTCTCAGTCAGCCGGCTCCACTAGGGCCCTCTCAGCCAGCCGGCTCCACTAGGGCCCTCTCAGTCAGCCGGCTCCACTAGGGCCCTCTCAGTCAGCCGGCTCCACTAGGGCCCTCTCAGCCAGCCGGCTCCACTAAGGCCCTCTCAGTCAGCCGGCTCCACTAGGGCCCTCTCAGTCAGCCGGCTCCACTAGGGCCCTCTCAGCCAGCCGGCTCCACTAAGGCCCTCTCAGCCAGCCGGCTCCACTAGGGCCCTCTCAGCCAGCCGGCTCCACTAGGGCCCTCTCAGCCAGCTGGTGTGTGTGGAGAGTGTGAGATGTGTGTACAAAACATAGAAATACAAATTACATGATTGCACACTGTGTTATTTTACCCAACAGATACGGGAGCTTGTCAATATTATATTTGTTTTCAAATTATTTTGGGGTCTTTGTAATCTGAGGGAAATATGTGTCTCTTATATCGTTGTACATTTGGCAGGAGGTTAGGAAGTACAGCTCAGAATCCAACTAATTTTGTGGGCAGTGGGCACATAGCCTGTCTTCTCTCTGCCTACCTCTCTCAATAGCAAGGCGATGCTCACTGAGTCTGTCAATTGTCCATTTTTTTCTCAGTCACGGTGGTCAGATAGTTTGCCATCATTTATATATGTTTGGTTATAATTTGTTTGGGCCAGACTGTCTGAGTTCTGTCCTGAGGCTTTGTTGGGTTAGTAGTGGTTTGTGAACTAAGCTTCAGGACCAGCTGGATGAAGGGACTTTTCTCTATGTTCATCTCTTGGTATTTCAGTGCTGCTCTCTTGTTTTTATGTGGTTATAGACATTGAAGACTTGTTTCTGGATATTAATTAGTGATGGATATTAATTAGTGATGGATATTAATTAGTGATGGATATTAATTAGTGATGGGTATTAATTAGTGATGGATATTAATTAGTGATGGATATTAATTAGTGAGGGATATTAATTAGTGATGGATATTAATTAGTGATGGATATTAATTAGTGATGGGTATTAATTAGTGATGGATATTAATTAGTGATGGATATTAATTAGTGAGGGATATTAATTAGTGATGGGTATTAATTAGTGATGGATATTAATTAGTGATGGATATTAATTAGTGATGGGTATTAATTAGTGATGGATATTAATTAGTGATGGATATTAATTAGTGAGGGATATTAATTAGTGATGGATATTAATTAGTGATGGGTATTAATTAGTGATGGATATTAATTAGTGAGGGATATTAATTAGTGATGGATATTAATTAGTGATGGATATTAATTAGTGATGGGTATTAATTAGTGATGGATATTAATTAGTGAGGGATATTAATTAGTGATGGATATTAATTAGTGATGGATATTAATTAGTGATGGGTATTAATTAGTGATGGATATTAATTAGTGAAGGATATTAATTAGTGATGGATATTAATTAGTGATGGATATTAATTAATTATTCTGTCCAACATTATTTGGGTCTTTTTCTAAGAATGTTTATGCAGATAGTACATAACTCAACTCTCTCCCTGACCCCCACCAGTCTAGTACATAACTCAACTCTCTCCCTGACCCCCACCAGTCTAGTACATAACTCAACTCTCTCCCTGACACCCACCAGTCAAGTACATAACTCAACTCTCTCACTGACCCCCACCAGTCTAGTACATAACTCATCTCTCTCCCTGACCCCCACCAGTCTAGTAAATAACTCAACTCTCTCCCTGACCCCCACCAGTCTAGTACATAACTCAACTCTCTCCAACACAATTTCATTCCTACCTTTTGTTTGTTTTCATCCCAAGGGAAAGGTTTGGAAACACCTACACATACATTAACACAGAAACAGCACAATTCATCTCATATGACCTAGTAGTCCTGTAGAGCTCTTTAACATCCACACAATATACACTACATTACATCCTCCATATAATTCATCTCATATGACCTAGTAGAACTGTAGAGCTGTTTAACATCCACACAATATACACTACATTACATCCTCCATATAATTCATCTCATATGACCTAGTAGAACTGTAGAGCTCTGTAACATCCACACAATATACACTACATTACATCCTCCATATAATTCATCTCATATGACCTAGTAGAACTGTAGAGCTCTTTAACATCCACACAATATACACTACATTACATCCTCCATATAATTCATCTCATATGACCTAGTAGAACTGTAGAGCTGTTTAACATCCACACAATATAGCTGGGTCTCCCTGTTCTGTCCCTATGTGTCCACTGCCCTGCAGAGCCCCAACCCAACACATCCTACTCAGCTTTAGGGTCTGAGTGAAACATTCATTATTGGTTTCAGGTGTATTAGGTCAAGGCCAGAGTGACAACACACAGGACAGCAGACCCCCAGGGCAGGACTGAACAACCCAGCAGCTATTGAAAACAGGAAGTGGGCATCTTTTCAATACAGACTCCTTTTGTTGTACTGTTTTCAATATAAGACATCCAGACCTTATTCAAGTTGTCCAGTAAACCCTTATAAGAGGTGAACTCAAGCAGTAGAAAGTTAGAGGTGATATTATAGCACACACTATATGTGTAACTTTGCTGCTCTGCCAGCAGTTTCCTGTGGAGTTTTTCTAATGTCAGTGTTTCCTGTTGTTATGTGGGTTTAACTGATCTTATCTGCCTAAAAGTTTGTCACGTCATAGATGTGACCTGAGTCAAACTCAACAGGCCTGATGCTATATGTCAGGAAGAGAGAGAGAACGAGAGAGAGAGAGAGGGGAGGGGGTAGTGGAGAGAGAGAGGAGGGGAGGGAACAGAGGAGAGAGTAGTGGAGAGAGAGAGGAGGGAAGGGGAAAGATGAGAAAGTAATGGAGAGAGAGAGGAGGGGAGGCCAGAGGAGAGAGTAGAAGAGAGAGAGAGAGGAGGGGAGGGGACAGATGAGAGAGTAGTGGAGAGAGAGAGGAGGGGAGGAGACAGAGGAGAGAGTAGTGGAGAAAGAGAGGAGGGGATGGGACAGAAGAGAGAGTAGTGGAGAGAGAGAGGAGGGGATGGGACAGAAGAGAGAGTAGTGGAGAGAGAGAGGAGGGGAGGGGACAGAGGAGAGAGTAGTGGAGAGAGAGAGGAGGGGAGGCCAGAGGAGAGAGTAGAAGAGAGAGAGAGAGGAGGGGAGGGGACAGATGAGAAAGTAATGGAGAGAGAGAGGAGGGGAGGCCAGAGGAGAGAGTAGAAGAGAGAGAGAGAGGAGGGAAGGGGACAGAGGAGAGAGTAGTGGAGAGAGAGAGGAGGGGAGGGCAGAGGAGAGAGTAGTGGAGAAAGAGAGGAGGGGATGGGACAGAAGAGAGAGTAGTGGAGAGAGAGAGGAGGGGATGGGACAGAAGAGAGAGTAGTGGAGAGAGAGAGGAGGGGAGGGGACAGAGGAGAGAGTAGTGGAGAGAGAGAGGAGGGGAGGGGACAGAGGAGAGAGTAGTGGAGAGAGAGAGGAGGGGAGGGGACAGAGGAGAGAGTAGTGGGGAGAGAGAGGAGGGGAGGGAGACAGAGGAGAGAGTAGTGGAGAGAGAGAGGAGGGGAGGGGACAGAGGAGAGAGTAGTGGAGAGAGAGAGGAGGGGATGGGACAGAGGAGATAGTAGTGGAGAGAGAGAGGAGGGGAGGGAGACAGAGGAGAGAGTAGTGGAGAGAGAGAGGAGGGGAGGGGACAGAGGAGAGAGTAGTGGAGAAAGGGAGTAGAGGAGGGGACAGAGGAGAGGGTAGTGGTTTGTCGACCAATCACGTTCACGTTGTCATGCTGCTTCACGCGGTTGCTAAACCAATCACCACGAAATCCCTTCTCAAAGTCAGTGTACTTCATGTCGAGAAACTGCCTGTTTTCATCAAAAGTACGTTCTGTCACGATTCCAAAGCTATACGATACTACAGACAGCAAGTTCATTATCTCACATCTCCGAAAATATCTGGAATGTTGTACTTCTTGTTGACAAAACTCATGATAATGTTGTGTTTTTGATCTAGAGCCCAATAGACCCATTCAAGCCTTAAAAGAGCGCTCTCCTTGTCCCAGAATCACCCAGAATGCACTGCACCGCCTATTGAGGTAGCAAGGGCAACGTTTCCCATCTCCTCAACAGTATTTCTGAAGTTGTGAATGTTAGATTCCACTCTGGGAGACACATCGATCTGAAGGTTGAATATGGTGAGATTGTAGACTCCTAAATTGATAGTACAGTTTGTTTAGGTGATTTAACAGCTTCCTCACATGCTGATATTGTCTTTGGTATTATTGTGTGTAGATACACTTAGCTAGCCAGGTAGCCAGCCAGCCCGCCCACACAGAGAGCATTGCATTGTGGATGTTGTAGTCGACTTGAGCTGCAACAGATTTCCTCAACGATGTTCCATCTTGTTACCAACCTTATTAAAAGTGTTCATTAAAACAAATCAGCATGTTTGTTGGATGGAATCAGTGTAGATGTTCTGCTGTGTATCGAGGTGTTTATATGAAAGTGGTAGATTTGTAATTCTTTCCCAGAGAAAGTTCTGGATTACTTGTCTTTGGGTGACCTCAGTCTTTGACGATTCAGCTACTTTGTTCACAGTCCTACTGTAATGTTCTGGGTGTAGCTGATGCAGAGGAGTCAGGACAGTAGAGATGAGTAACACATGTAACTTTACTCAAATATTCCAATAACGTGTCGTAAATACCGAGCCCACAGTAACACACCAAACATACATAAAACAATCCCGCACAAAAACCATGGGGAAAACAGAGGGTTTAATAATGAACATGTAATTTGGAATTGGAACCAGGCGTGTAAAACAAAGACAAAACAAATGGAAAATGAAAAGTGGATCAGCGATGGCTAGAAGGCCGGTGACGTCGCTGCCCGAACAAGGAGCGGGACCGACTTCTGTGGAAGTTGTAACAGTACCCCCCCTTGACGCGCAGGGCGATCCGGATGGAGACGGTGGAACTCCCGCAGCAACGAAGGGTCCAAAACGTCCTCCACCGACACCCAGCATCTCTCCTCCGGACCGTACCCCTCCCACTCCACGAGGTACTGAAGGCCTTTCGCCCGATGCCTCGAGTCCATTATGGCTCAAACAGCATACGCCGGGGCCCCCTCGATGTCCAGAGGGGGTGGAGGAACCACCTGCACCTCAGACTCCTGGAGTGGACCAGCCACCACCGGCCTGAGGAGAGACACATTAAACGAGGGGTTAATACGGTAATCGGAGGGAAGCTGTAACCTGTAGCAAACCTCATTCAGTCTCCTCAGGACTTTGAACCGCGGGCCCAGCTTCCGGCAGGGCAGGCAGAGGGGCAGGTTTCGGGTCAAGAGCCAGACCAGTGAAAACCCGATGGCGGAGGTGAAAACCAGAGGTATGGCTGACCGAGACCCCCAGACGTTCCATAAACGCCCTCCAGACCCTTGACGTGAACTGGGGACCTCGATCAGACACTGGCACCCCATAGTGCCGGAAGACGTGTGTAAACAGGGCCTCCTCAGTCAGGGCCGTAGGGAGACTGGGAAAAGGAAGGAGACGGCAGGACTTAGAGAAATGATCCACAACGACCAGGACCGTGAGGGAGGAAGATCCGTGAGGAAGTCCACCGACAGGTGAGACCACGGTCATTCAGGAATGGCTAAGGACTGTGGGCTCTGTACGTAACGCCCCCTCGATGTCCACGTCCAGCTCCCACACTACCGGTGCCACCAGGCAAGAGGCCGGAAGTTCGGGAGTGTGATCTATGGACCACTCCTCTGATCTATGATCAGTGATCTATGGACCGCTCCGTCTCCTCGCTGCCCGGATGTACTCCAGATTGCGCTGGTCAGTCCAGATGAGAAAAGGGTGTTTAGCCCCCTCAAGCCAATGCCTCCACACCTTCAGAGCCTTGACAACAGCCAACAGCTCCCGGTCCCCCACATCATAGTTTCACTCCGCCGGACTGAGCTTCTTCGAAAAGAAAGTACAGGGGCGGAGCTTTAGTGGCGTACCCGAGCGCTGAGGGAGCACGGCTCCTTTCCCAGATCCGGATGAGCCAGCAGGGGAGCCGAGGTCAACAGAGCCCTCAGGTGACCAAAAGCCCTGTCCGCCGTCCACTGCAGTCGCACCGGTCCCCCCTTCAGCGGTGAGGTAATGGGAGTCGCTACCTGACCAAAGCCCTGGATAAACCTCCGGTAGTAGTTGGCTACCTGACCAAAGCCCGGATAAACCTCCGGTAGTAGTTGGCTACCTGACCAAAGCCCCGGATAAACCTCCGGTAGTAGTTGGCTACCTGACCAAAGCTCCGGATAAACCTCCGGTAGTAGTTGGCTACCTGACCAAAGCCCCGGATAAACCTCCGGTAGTAGTTGGCTACCTGACCAAAGCCCCGGATAAACCTCCGGTAGAAGTTGGCTACCTGACCAAAGCCCTGGATAAACCTCCGGTAGTAGTTGGCTACCTGACCAAAGCCCTGGATAAACCTCCGGTAGTAGTTGGCTACCTGACCAAAGCACCGGATAAACCTCCGGTAGTAGTTGGCTACCTGACCAAAGCCCCGAATAAACCTCCGGTAGTAGTTGGCAAACCATAGAAACCGCTGCACCTCCTTTACCTTCGTGGGAGTCGGCCAATTACGCACAGCTGAAATGCAGTCACTCTCCATCTCCACCCCTGAAGTGGAAATGCAGTCACTCTCCAGGAGACAGACTGTTAGAAGAACAGACATTTTTCAGCCTTGACGTACAGGTCAGGCTCCAACAGTCGACCAAGTACCATGTGCACCAGGGACACACACTTGGCGCGTGTAGCGTAGTACATCAGAATGTGGTCGATATATACACCACTACACCCTGCCCGTGCAGGTCCCGGATAATCTCGTCTACAAAGGCCTGGAAGACATCAACCCGTACGGCATGACGAGGTACTCATAGTGCCCTGAGGTGGTACTAAATGACGTCTTCCACTCGTCCCCCTCCCAGATACGCACCAGGTTGTAAGCGCTCCTGAGATCCAATTTTGTGAAGAAGCCCTGTGCATTGACTCTATCGCACTGGATATGAGAGGCAGCAGGTAGCAGCAGGCAATATCAGTGTGAACACATCTGATTGGACTAGATCCATGTTGCGGTGAGACACGTCTGATTGGACTAGATCCATGTTGAGGTGAGACACGTCTGATTGGACTAGATCCATGTTGAGGTGAGACACGTCTGATTGGACTAGATCCATGTTGAGGTGAGGCACGTCTGATTGGACTAGATCCATGTTGAGGTGAGACATGTCTGAGTGGACTAGATCCATGTTGTGGTGAGACACGTCTGATTGGACTAGATCCATGTTGAGGTGAGACACGTCTGATTGGACTAGATCCATGTTGAGGTGAGACATGTCTGATTGGACTAGATCCATGTTGAGGTGAGACCATTCCATGTCTTTATTGGTTTGTGTGAGAAGGCAGTTTGGGAGAAGGTGGTGGACCGTTTGAGGATTCTACAGTTCCCCTGGTGGAGGTTCTTGGAACACTGATATTTAAGTCTGAGGTTGATGAAAACAAATTTGGTGCTGAAATGTTGTGTGTTATCTTGAATACCAGGCAGATGTTGGAGTACAGAATGAAATGGAGAGGAGAGGGGAGGAGAAGAGGGGGGGAGTAGAGGAGAGGAGAAGGGGAGGAGAGGAGAAGTGGGGGGGAGTAGAGGAGAGGAGAAGGGGAGGAGAGGAGAAGTGGGGGGGAGTAGAGGAGATGAGAAGAGAAGGGGAGAAGGGCAGAGGGGGATAAGAGGGGGGAGAAGAGGGGGAAGATAGGGGCAGAAGAGTAGATGATAGGCAGAATAGGACAAGAGAGGGGGAGAATAGGACAAGAGAGGGGGAGAAGAGGAGAGAGAGGAGGGGAGGGAGGGGAGGGGAAGAAGAGGAGAGGGGGAGGAGAGGAGAAAGGGGAGAGGAGGGGGAGGGGGAGAAGAGGAGAAGAGAGGGGGAGAAGAGGGAAAACAGGAAAGGTGGAGAAGAGGAAAGAACATTTACAATCTCTACACTGTATTTCTGATCAAATTGATGTTATTTTAATGGACAACAAATGTGCTTATCTTTCAAAAACAAGGACATTTCTAAGTGACACCAAACTTTTGAACGATAGTGTTTTTCTGTTTTTTATTTCTAATAAATTAGCAAGCATTTCTAAATACCTGTTTTTTCTGTGTCATTATGGGGTATTGTGATGTCATTATGGGGTATTGTGATGTAATTATGGGGTATTGTGATGTCATTATGGGGTATTGTGATGTCATTATGGGGTATTGTGTGTAGATTGATGAGGATGTTTTTTAAAATTACATTTAGAATAAAGCTGTAACTTAACAAAATGTGAAAAAGACAAGGGGTCTGAATACTTTCCTAATGCACCAATACGTACATGAAGGCAGGGTAAAGTGACTAGACATCAGGATAGATAATAAGGTATTTGAGGTAGATATGTACATGAAGGCAGGGTAAAGGGACTAGACATCAGGATAGATAATAATAAGGTATTTGAGGTAGATATGTACATGAAGGCAGGGTAAAGTGACTAGACATCAGGATAGATAATAATAAGGTATTTGAGGTAGATATGTACATGAAGGCAGGGTAAAGTGACTAGACATCAGGATAGATAATAATAAGGTATTTGAGGTAGATATGTACATGACGGCAGGGTAAAGTGACTAGACATCAGGATAGATAATAATAAGGTATTTGAGGTAGATATGTACATGAAGGCAGGGTAAAGTGACTAGACATCAGGATAGATAATAATAAGGTATTTGAGGTAGATATGTACATGACGGCAGGGTAAAGTGACTAGACTATTTTGATGTCATGTTGATGTTCATTTAACCTCTGTCTCTCTCTTCCTCTGACTCCTCCCTTTCTCCTTTGTTTCTCTCTGTCTCTTTCTCTCTCTTTCTCCTCAGATCTCCAGGCTCAAAGCGTCAGTCCACCAGGTAGGTAGAGTATAAATCTACAGTGATTATAGCAGTTCAATATTAGTCAACTTTATTATCCCACATGGAGAAATGCACGTGTCCATACAAACCATTCTAAACCCCAATAACAAGTAGTGTTTTATGGAACTACTAATACTTGTCAACCACAAAGCATTACTGCTGTTAGAATAACACAATCACTGTCATCATCTGTCCTCACCACTGTGTTTTCCTCTCTGCTGTTTACAGCTGAACAATCAGTCAGACTGGTGGATGGGACCACTTCCTGTTCTGGGACAGTGGAAGTCTTCTACAGAGGAAAGTGGTTGAGTCTATGTCCTGGGTGGTGGAGAATGAAAGAGGCCAAGGTTGTGTGTAGAGAGCTGGACTGTGGGAATCCTGTAGCTGAATCTGGAGTTCTGATTGAAGATGGAAGAAGAGGAGTCAGACTATATATATATGGTTGCAGGGGAGATGAGTCTTCTATTAGACAGTGTGACATCACAGAAATATATCCTGGTGGCTGTAATGGTGAATATTATCGTCATGTGACCTGTTCAGGTAAGAGACTGGTCATATTGAGAGATTTATTTATACATTATACAATATTACCATGTATCATGTTTTATGTGTTTTTATTTCATTTAAATAGAGGGAGAGATGTCAGATGTATTTAAACATTATATTTGTGTTTGTCATATTGGTTTATGGGAGATGTTCATGGGCAGATCATTGTAGTTCAGATGGTACTGAAGTGAAGCTGCCTGATGGATGTCCAGCTGTTTATTTTCTATAAAGTGAAGTGAACTTATTCCTGTCTCCTGCCTGCATTATTCCCAACCCGATCCTGAGGGACTAAGAACCCATTTCTACCTCTTACAGTATCAAACATAGCAAACTACAATCTTTTATCCAACATATTTGTGTTTAGTCCTTGACAGTGTCATCAACAAACTGATTGAATGTTCAACCAACTATTTTTCTCCAGAGTCTGTGCGGCTTGTGGGTGGAGCTGGTCTCTGCTCTGGGAGAGTGGAGGTGAAGTCCAATCAGTCCTGGGCCTCAGTGTGTGAAGCTGACTTTGACCGGCAGGATGCAGAGGTAGTCTGTAGGGATGTTGGCTGTGGGGCTCCTGCAGCTCTACAGGGGGGGCTCTATGGAGAAGGTGAGGGTCAGACCTGGGATAAAGAGTTCCAGTGTAAAGGTAATGAGTCCCTTCTCCTGGACTGTGACACCTCAGACAGAGAGAACAACACCTGCCTACCAGGTAATGCTGTTGGACTCACCTGCTCAGGTAAGAAACAGTTTGTCACTCAATCAACATTGTTTCTCACCTGGAGTGAAGAATATGAGAGACATAATAGGTGTGTTTTAGTGAGAAAATAGCAAGATTACTGTCTCTCTCTTTTCTTTTCTCAGAGCCTGATGATGTGAGGCTGGTGGGAGGAGGCAGTCGCTGTGCTGGTGAAGTGGAGCGGTCCGACCAGGGAGAGTGGAGGACTGTGGGAACTGAAGACTGGGACGATGTAGCTGCAGTAGTTTGTAGACAGCTGGGTTGTGGCTCCACAGTTTCAGTACTTCCTGGAAACACCACTAGAGGGTTTAGAGTTTCCTGTTCTGGGTCTGAGTCTTCACTGAGGGAGTGTTGGAGAAGTTATGATCTCTCTCCTGGATTCACAGTGATCTGCTCAGGTAATATAACAAGATACACTATATGGCCAAAAGTTTGTGGACACTAGTGGTTTCGGCTATTTAAGCCACACCTGTTGCTGACAGGTGTATAACATTGAGCACACAGTCATGCAATCTCCATAGACAAACATTGACAGTAAAATGTTCTTACTGAAGATCTCAGTGACTTTTAACTTTGCACGTCTAGGAGCAACACAAGCTCACAGAACGGACCGCCGAGTTCTGAACCACGTAGAGCGTAAAAATAATCCTCTGTTGTAAAACTCACTGCTGAGTTCCACATACTTTTGTCCATGTATTATATCTCCTTCCTGGATTCACAGTGATCTGCTCAGGAAATATCAACATATTATCATTATATTCAACTGATTTCCTTCATTCATACAACTTCCTCTGCACCTCTCATGATGACTGTTTAACTTGTCAGTCTGCTTTACTAAATAGATCACTCAGTCAAGTAGGAATCAAATACGACTTAAATATCCCAGAAGGCTTTTGTATGTGAGTATTATCTCAGTGAACGTCTCTAATCACTACCACTGTCACATGTCATGTTATTGTCACATCTAAATGAGGAAAGTAGTTGAGGAGCTACGTTTTCTTTTTCTCTCCTCTTGTTCCAGATGTCCTGCTTAAGCCTGATATCAACATATGTTGTCTCAGTGACTGTAGGCCCACTACTCATGTTGCCCTGTGAGGGAGGGTGGCTGGCACTGTATATAGCCTCTACTGTATATAGCCTCTCTACTGTATGTAGTGAGGTAAAATACAGTAGAGAGGTTATATGCAGTAGAGAGGTTATATACAGCAGAGAGGCAAAATACAGTAGAGTGGTTATATACAGTAGTGGGGCTATATACAGTAGAGAGGCTATATACAGTAGAGAGGTTATATACAGTAGAGAGGTTATATACAGGTTATATTCACTGTCTTTTTACTGTTGTTTTTACTAATCTATTGCTCACATAATATATATTTTTTACTTAAAAATTGCACTGTTGGTTAGGGCCTGTAGGTAAGCATTTCACTGTCAGGTCTACAGCTGCTGTATTCAGCATTTCACTGTCAGGTCACCTGTTGTATTCGGTGCACGTGACAAATAAACTCTGATTTGATTTGTTACAGATCACCTGCTCCAGCCTGATATCTTCCTGACTGACCCAATGGGAGGGGTCTCCAGGGGCCACCAGGGGCCCGAGATGTTCAGGGGCTACAACTTCACCATCACCTGCTCCACTCAGCCACAGTACCCAGGAGGCTCCTTCCTCCTCACGTTCACCGGCTCCAACAGAACCCAGACCCAGCCAGCTGTCAATCACTCTGCTGCCTTCCTCTTCCCTGCTGCAGATGACTCCCACCAAGGGACCTACAGCTGTGTTTATGAGAATTATGTTTTCTCTCATAACTTCTCCTCTGAGAGTGAGCTCCTCTCACTCACCATCACAGGTAAGTGAACATGAACCAGACTTATAACTTTGTCATTGACAGATTTCCCACAGATCTATGTGATGATGATCAGTCCCCTCATCAAAGGTGTTTCTGTTTGCAGCCTCTCCTCTGCCAGCCTTCATCATCAGACACGTTGTAGTGCTGCTGATCCTAGTGACAGCCATCACCACCTCCTACCTGTACTACAAGGTAAAGACATTTACTCAGACGTTACAAGTCATTGAAACTAGAGGGAGAGGGAGGGAGAGAATGGAGATACTAGAGAGTAAATGTCTGACTGTTGGTGCTGTGTCTCCCTAGCCCACCAGGAGGCAGAAGAGAGTGAACAGGGTGAGCAGCATGGATCTTGATGTCAATGCCATGGAGATGGTCTCTCTGAGCTCCAGAGCTGAAGCTGGACCGGGAGAGGAGAGAGCAGCCCAGGGGACGGAGTAGGAGGAGAATGAAGATGACCTTACATGCTGATCTTAGGTCAGTTTTGTGTTTTAAATTGATGGTCAGCAGTGGACTGATGTTTAAAATGTGGTGACAAACCTGGAGTGGTTCTAATTTTAATAACAAGTTCAGAATTAGTTTATCTTTCTAGAACCTTGGAAGAAATCTAAAAGGAGTGACTGCAACCACCATTATTCATTTAGTCTGGTTTTTACCACCAGAGAAACATGGGGTTCTGGTAACATGGGGATTGGGTAAATTGGGGTATGGGGTAACTTTGGTTTTTGGTAACATGGGTTTTGGTATCATGGGATAACATGGGTTTTGGTATCATGGGGTAACATGGGGTACTGGGTAACATGGGGTTCTGGGTAACATGGGGTTTGGGGTAACATGGGGTTTTTGGTTACATGGGGTTTTGGTTACATGGGGTTTTGGGTAACAAGGAGTTTTGGTTACATGGGGTTTTGGGTAACATGGGGGTTTTGGTTACATGGGGTTTTGGTTACATGGGGTTTTGGTAACATGGGGTTTTGGTTACATGGGGTTTTGGTAACCTGGGGTTTTGGTTACATGGGGTTTTGGTTACATGGGGTTTTGGGTAACAAGGAGTTTTGGTTACATGGGGTTTTGGGTAACATGGGGGTTTTGGTTACATGGGGTTTTGGTTACATGGGGTTTTGGTAACATGGGGTTTTGGTTACATGGGGTTTTGGTAACATGGGGTTTTGGTTACATGGGGTTTTGGGTAACATGGGGTTCTGGGTAACATGGGGTTTTGGGTAACATGGGGTTTTGGTAACATGGGGTTTTGGTAACATGGGGTTTTGGGTAACATGGGGTTTGAATTATTTTAAGAGAGAAGTTCAATCTGTTTTCCAGGATGTATTTATTTTTGACTTTGTCTTCATGTCTTTATCTTGTTTAGTGTCTCTTAGATTCTTTACCTTATTTAGTGTCTCTTAGATTCTTTATGTTATTTAGTGTCTCTTAGATTCTTTATCTTATTTAGTGTCTCTTAGATTCTTTATCTTATTTAGTGTCTCTTAGATTCTTTATCTTATTTAGTGTCTCTTAGATTCTTTATCTTATTTAGTGTCTCTTAGATTCTTTATCTTATTTAGTGTCTCTTAGATTCTTTATCTTGAAGTGTTTCCATTATTAGTCCAGGTATTATTATAATCATCTGTTCATTCTTTGTGTTTTTAAACATTTTTTAATAAAGGGGTTTGTTGTTGTTTACCTCATGATGTTATTGATTATAAATGTTATGATATTGATTATGATGTAGATTAGTGTTATGTTGTTAGTAGTATAGAGATAATGTTATTGATTATAAATCTTATGATATTGATTATGATGTAGATTATTGTTTTGATGTTGCTCTCTAAACTGCCATGTAATCAACTGGATGCTTTTAATAAAATTACAGGCTGTCAATCTTGTGTGATTTAATTATTAGACAGACTACAACATACAGTATGAATTAACTGAGATCAGTCTGTGTGATTCCCCTCTTGGACAGACTACAACATACAGTATGAATTAACTGAGATCAGTCTGTGTGATTCCCCTCTTGGACAGACTACAACATACAGTATGAATTAACTGAGATCAGTTTGTGTGATTCCCCTCTTGAACAGACTACAACATACAGTATGAATTAACTGAGATCAGTCTGTGTGATTCCCCTCTTGGACAGACTACAACATACAGTATGAATTAACTGAGATCAGTTTGTGTGATTCCCCTCTTGAACAGACTACAACATACAGTATTAATTAACTGAGATCAGTCTGTGTGATTCCCCTCTTGGACAGACTACAACATACAGTATGAATTAACTGAGATCAGTCTGTGTGATTCCCCTCTTGGTAGGATAATAGTAGACCAACCCAAGCTGTACTGTTCAGTAGGATAATAGTAGACCAACCCAAGCTGTACTGGTCAGTAGGATAATAGTAGACCAACCCAAGCTGTACTGTTCAGTAGGATAATAGTAGACCAACCCAAGCTGTACTGGTCAGTAGGATAATAGTAGACCAACCCAAGCTGTACTGGTCAGTAGGATAATAGTAGACCAACCCAAGCTGTACTGGTCAGTAGGATAATAGTAGACCAACCCAAGCTGTACTGGTCAGTAGGATAATAGTAGACCAACCCAAGCTGTACTGGTCAGTAGGATAATAGTAGACCAACCCAAGCTGTACTGTTCAGTAGGATAATAGTAGACCAACCCAAGCTGTACTGGTCAGTAGGATAATAGTAGACCAACCCAAGCTGTACTGGTCAGTAGGATAATAGTAGACCAACCCAAGCTGTACTGTTCAGTAGGATAATAGTAGACCAACCCAAGCTGTACTGTTCAGTAGGATAATAGTAGACCAACCCAAGCTGTACTGTTCAGTAGGATAATAGTAGACCAACCCAAGCTGTACTGTTCAGTAGGATAATAGTAGACCAACCCAAGCTGTACTGTTCAGTAGGATAATAGTAGACCAACCCAAGCTGTACTGTTCAGTAGGATAATAGTAGACCAACCCAAGCTGTACTGTTCAGTAGGATAATAGTAGGCCAACCCAAGTGGTACTGTTCAGTAGGATAATAGTACACCAACCCAAGTGGTACTGGTCAGTAGGATAATAGTAGACCAACCCAAGCTGTACTGGTCAGTAGGATAATAGTATACCAACCCAAGCTGTACTGTTCAGTAGGATAATAGTAGACCAACCCAAGCTGTACTGTTCAGTAGGATAATAGTAGACCAACCCAAGCTGTTCTGTTCAGTAGGATAATAGTAGACCAACCCAAGCTGTACTGTTCAGTAGGATAATAGTAGACCAACCCAAGCTGTTCTGTTCAGTAGGATAATAGTAGACCAACCCAAGCTGTACTGTTCAGTAGGATAATAGTAGACCAACCCAAGCTGTACTGTTCAGTAGGATAATAGTATTACAATTATTGAAACAGAGAAACTGACGAAGAAACAGGTTTCAGAATTGATCTAATTTTAATTTCAGGTTTTCGTTCTCAAAGTAGGACTTTTATAAACAGAAAAACAATACAATTGTATGTTTTATTTATTTGTATATAACAATGATTAAACCACATCAGGAGATCACGTTTGAGTTTAGGGAAAAATCTAAGAAATGTAGATTTTAGAGTAGTTCCCCTTTAATTCAAGTGTGAACCTGTAGTACAGACACCTACACTATTGTTGGAATAGCAGTGTTTATATAGTACAGACACCTAGCACTATTGTTGGATTAGCAGTGTTTATATAGTACAGACACCTAGCACTATTGTTGTATTAGCAGTGTTAATATAGTACAGACACCTAGCACTATTGTTGGATTAGCAGTGTTTATATAGTACAGACACCTAGCACTATTGTTGGATTAGCAGTGTTTATATAGTACAGACACCTAGCACTATTGTTGGATTAGCAGTGTTTATATAGTACAGACACCTAGCACTATTGTTGGATTAGCAGTGTTTATATAGTACAGACACCTAGCACTATTGTTGGATTAGCAGTGTTTATATAGTACAGACACCTAGCACTATTGTTGGATTAGCAGTGTTTATATAGTACAGACACCTAGCACTATTGTTGGATTAGCAGTGTTTATATAGTACAGACACCTAGCACTATTGTTGGATTAGCAGTGTTTATATAGTACAGACACTTGTTGGATTAGCAGTGTTTATATAGTACAGACACTATTGTTGGATTAGCAGTGTTTATATAGTACAGACACCTAGCACTATTGTTGTATTAGCAGTGTTTATATAGTACAGACACCTAGCAGTATTGTTGGATTAGCAGTGTTTATATAGTACAGACACCTAGCACTATTGTTGGATTAGCAGTGTTTATATAGTACAGACACCTAGCACTATTGTTGTATTAGCAGTGTTTATATAGTACAGGCACCTAGCACTATTGTTGGATTAGCAGTGTTTATATAGTACAGACACCTAGCACTATTGTTGGATTAGCAGTGTTAATATAGTACAGACACTATTGTTGGATTAGCAGTGTTAATATAGTACAGACACCAAGCACTATTGTTGGATTAGCAGTGTTAATATAGTACAGACACCCAGCACTATTGTTCAATTAGCAGTGCACTAACATTGACAGGACAGTTACAGCCACAAGTTCACTGGTTAGGTAGGACACAAGATATCTGTTAGATAGGAACAACAGTAACGTTATTGATACAAACCCTCAATGTGAAGTGATATTAATCCATAAATACAGAGCACAAGTACAACCCTTTTATATAAACCTTTTAAGGTAGTAAGAAAATAAACATTCACTTAATATTTCAACAAGTCACCTGCTAGTAAATCACCTGCTGGTAATAACTAGCGTGACATTGTAGTGCAGAGACCAACGGTGCTCGTTAGCTCGTCATTAACACGGCTAGCTAAGACAGCAACAACTTGGTTAACTGGCTGAAATAGGTCTTCAATTCATGAACGGCTAAATAAATATACACAGAGCCACATTCGCTATTGACTTTAGGATATATGAACCAGTTTTCCAAAACCACTACTGTGTTATACAGTTTGAAACAGTTTTTATGTACAGAGGAAGAGGACTCGAACCTGCTCTCAGAATATCTGTCAGACTGAGGAGCGGGCAGACCAACTTCCCAAATAGGGGAGAAGCACTCAAAACACACTAGTTGTTCTTTCAAAGAAAATAATACAAAAATGGTAGGTCCGAAGTCCTCTCGTATTACCAACATTACTACAATGGCAGCAAATATTTTAATGAATTCAGTAACACATAATGAAAGGAAACGTTATTTATATCACCCCTTTTCCTGAGGTGAATGGTTTCACCCATTACTCTCCCGGAACTGAGGCTTTGACATCAACAGTTTCACTTTGTTCCACCTTTGGTGAGCAAAACAGCTAATAACGTAGCTAAATACTGACATTATCCTCCATCGAGATATCTGTTCATATCTAAATACATGGCTCTGCTTTGGTCTATTCCATTGATATTGTCAACCTGAACATTACATTGTGTAGCTCCCTTCAGTAACCACGAGCACAACCGTTCCTTGATTTTAACTGGCGGCTTTATTCTGTAGTTTTAGTCAGAATTATCACCTTCCGTGAGAACTATAAAGTAAATGAAAAATACAGTCAAGCACACTCTTACAACCTTATCTTACGAGTGACTTATTAGCTTGGTATAACTCTGAAGTGCTAACATACATAACAGTTTAACCGGCGTTATAACGGGTTCAGATTAAACACATGAATAAAGGAGAAAATACCTCTTGAAAAAATACGGCTGCTTATTACAGAAGGGAGGAAATCAAACTTCACACTTATTAGTCCTGGCATGAATTCACACTTCATCCTAACATACACTCTTCAACCTTTATGAACTACACCCGATGACATGAAAACTTAGCTAACGCAGCGCAGGATTGCCTTCCCTCCAAAAGTGTGTTGCTACAATAAGGATCCCCGTTACAACAATTACAATTAGCTACGTAGTTCCGCTTGTATTATCATTTCCCCCGCACAGCGGACACGTAAACAATTCAAACAAAAGACAACGACATAACCTGTAAGTCTAACTGTCAGTTACACATTGAACATGTGAGTCATTTAGCAGACGCTCTTATCCAGAGAGACTTACAGTAGTGACTGGATACATTTTCATACGTTGCATTGGCAGGACAATTCCATTAGTAGTTGGGAGGAGAGCAGAAACAGCCTAACACCTCCACTGATACTGTGTAACCTGTCTGCAGTCAACCAGCCATCCAGACTGAAGTGAAGGCCTTGTTACAGAATGAAAACACCTTCTCTTTCGTAGGCATGGCAACCTGTAAACATGTCAGTGGCGTCACAATGTTGCACAACAGCAGCAGAACATTGGATGGAGGGTCATTGTATCATTACACAGTGTCCCTGTCTATTCTACTGTATTGGTACATGTGGTATTACAATACATTAGAAGATCTGTAGACGGCAGCATTGAAACAATTTACAACACATCGTCAACTAGCAACCTACTCTGTTTCAGTGCTGTTTAAATATCCCACTTATTTTATTCTGCTGTTAGAGGCCATCAGTAGAGACAGTCAGGAAAATAGTCTTTGTAGCAAGTTTTTTACTGTCAAACCATGGGAAGTGTGTCTATATAGGCAAGTACATATACAATTAGGATTTTACTTTAAGGTCAAATGTACTGTAACTGTCTAGTTGTGAAGAGAATCTAAATATATTGTTTATTGACCTCTCCATTCTAGCACCATACATTCTGTTATTTGCTGATCTCCTCTCCATTCTAGCACCATACGTTCTGTTGTTTACTGATCTCCTCTCCATTCTAGCACCATACGTTCTGTTGTTTACTGATCTCCTCTCCATTCTAGCACCATACGTTCTGTTGTTTACTGTCCTCCTCCCCATTCTAGCATTCTAGGGCCATTCCCCCCAGAAATGTCCGGGAACTTGCAGGTGCCTTGGTGGAAGAGTGGGGTAACATCCCACAGCAATAACTGGTAAATCTGGTGCAGTACATGAGGAAATGCACTGCAGTACTTAATGCAGCTGGTGGCCACACCTGATACTGCCTGTTCCTTTTGATTTTGACCCCTCCCCCCTTTGTTCAGGGACACATATTACATTTCTGTTAGTCACATGTCTGTGGAACTTGTTCAGTTTATGTCTCAGTTGTTGAATCTTGTTATGTTCATACAAATATTTACACATGTTAAGTTTGCTGAAAATAAAGGCAGTTGACAGTGAGAGGACATTTCTTTTTTTGCTGAGTTTAGTTCTTACTGACAGACTGGGTTGGTAGAAGGAGACAGGGGAGGAGAGAGAGAGAGACTGGGTTGGTAGAAGGAGACAGGGGAGGAGGGAGTGAGAGATGAGAGAGAGAGATAGGACTTATTGACAGACTGGGTTGGTAGAAGGAGACAGGGGAGGAGGGAGAGAGATGAGAGAGATATAGGACTTATTGACAGACTGAGTTGGTAGAAGGAGACAGGGGAGGAGGGAGAGAGAGACTGGGTTGGTAGAAGGAGACAGGGGAGGAGGGAGAGAGAGACTGGGTTGGTAGAAGGAGACAGGGGAGGAGGGAGAGAGAGACTGGGTTGGTAGAAGGAGACAGGGGAGGAGGGAGAGAGAGACTGACATTTAAATCTACAATGTATTTTTACCACTGACTTCTCACCAGTCATGTCATCATAACAGTAACCTGTTCCTCTCTTGGCCCAGCCTGACCCTGACATATAGCATCAGGCCTGTTGAGTTGACTTGGGTAACAGACCTCTAGCTTCTACACCACATCCCCCCTTCTCCTGCTCTAACATGAGACCTCATCAGTACTCATTTTGGGTGCTGGTACTGTTTATATTTAGGTGCTGGAACATTAAGCCAATATTCTATAAGAGGTGAACTCAAGCAGTGGAAAGTTAGAGGTGATATTATAGGACACTATGTGAAATGTTGCTGCTCTGTCAGCAGTTTCCTGTGGAGTTTTTTTTTAACATATCAGTTTGCTGTCGTGTGTTCAACCACTGATCCAAGATAAGTTGCTAAGAAGTTAATCTCACATCATTGAAGTTAGGACGTAATGAGAGAGAAGTCATATAGCCTAGCAGTATTTTCCACTCATCAGTCCACTCTTTATGATAGCAGACTGTGGAGCCCCAGGTAGAGACAGATATGATACCTGCAGTGGTACTGATGACCCTGTTGTGGAGCAGAGGTATGATGCTGTTATACTGCTATACACTTGTGACAGTTACTGAGATATGTTTTGATATTGTAAGATATATTATAATTTGCAGGGTTAGTAAAATAACATGCAACTGGAAGCAGACAGTAAAAATGTGTCTCAAAGCAGGATGATGATGTGATCACCTGTAAATGTACTTTACTGTAGTCTAACTGTCCATCTGGGGACAGGCACTAATGTCAGTTAAGTTGTGATGGTGTCATGCATCTGACTGTTGTATTTTCAGTGTGTCAATGATTGATTGTATCTGTCTCTATGTAAATGAATGAGAGTATATATTATGTATTATATATTATATTGGTGTTATGTTAGAGTAGGAGAAGGGAGGGGTGTAGATGCTAGAGGTCTATGAGCTAAGTCAAGATCAACAGGTCCAACACTATACGTCACGAAGAGAGAGAGAATGAGAGAGAGAGAGAGAGAGAGAGAGAGAGAGACATGAGAAGAGAGGAGGGGTGGGGAGAGATTTGAGGAGGAGGAGAGAGAGAGGGTAGGGAGAGAGGAGGGTTGGGGAGAGAGAAAGGGAGGGGAGAGAGAGGGTGGGGAGAGAGGAGGGTTGGGGAGAGAGAAGGGGAGGGGAGAGAGAACGGGAGGGGTGATGGGAAAGGAGGGCGTAGAGCAAGATAGGTGAGAGAGGAGGGTAGGGGAGAGAGAAGGGGAGGGGAGAGAGAAAGGGAGGGGTGATGGGAAAGGAGGGCATAGAGCAAGATAGGTGAGAGAGGAGGGTAGGTGAGAGAGATTTGAGAAGTAGAAAAGAGGGAAGGGTAGAGTAGAGATGATGGGAGGGAGGGGATAGAGAGATTTGCGGAGGAGAGAAGAGGGTAGGTGAGAGAGGAGGGTAGGGGAGAGAGAAGGGTGGAGGAGAGAAGAGGGTAGGGGAGAGAGGAGGGTAGGGGAGAGAGGAGGGCAGGGGAGAGAGGAGGGTAGGGGAGAGAGGAGGGTGGAGGAGAGATGGGGAATGTGTTTACACATGGGTGTTGTTGCACCATACAACTGTCATCCCCATCATATCATGAAAGGTAATGTTATGTTGATTTAACCTCTGCCTCTCTCTTCCTCTGACTCCTCCCTTTCTCTCTATCTCTCTGTCTCTCTCTCCCTTTCTCCTCTGTCTCTCTCTTTCTCCTCAGATCTCCAGGCTCAAAGCGTCAGTCCACCAGGTAGGTAGAGTATAAATCTACAGTGATTATAGCAGTTCAATATTAGTAAACTTTATTATACCACATGAAGAAAGTCATGTGTCCATACAAACCATTCTAAACCCCAATAACAAGTAGTGTTTTATGGAACTACTAATACTTGACATATTATATATTATATTGGTCTGATGTTAGAGTAGGAGAAGGGGGGTTTAGATGATAGAGGTCTGTTACCAAGGCAACAGGTCTGATGCTATCTGTCAGGAAGAGAGAGAGAGGAACAGAGAGAGAGAGAGAGAAGGCGTGGAGAGAAAGTGAGATGTCAACAGAGATAGGGCTGACAGACTAACATGCAGCCAACTGAATATCTTGTCTTTACTGACTTCTCACCAGTGATGTCATCATAACCAGCAACCTTTTCCACTCTTGGTCCGGCTCATCTTGACCATGACCTCTGAAATGAATGATTAAAAAAATTATTAAAAAAACAAATAAATAGATTTAATCTCATCTGCATAGAGAGTTACACATTTGCATGGAAGGGGAATGTACACTACATGACCAAGAGTATGTGGACACCTGCTCATCTAACATCTCATTCCAAAATCATGGGCATTAATATGGAGTTGGTCCCCATTTGCTGCTATAACAGCCTCCACTCTTCTGGGAAGGTTTTCCACTAGATGATGGAACATTGCTGCGGGGACTTGATTCCATTCAGCCACAACAGCAATAGGGAGGTTGGGCGATTAGGCCTGGCTCACAGTCAACGTTTCAATTCATCCCTAAAGGTATTCAATGGGGTTAAGGTCAGGGCTCTGCGCAGGCCAGTAAAGTTCTTCCACATCGATCTCAACAAACTATCTCTGTATGGACCTTGCGTTGTGTACAGGGGCATTGTCATGCTGAAACAGGAAAGGGCCTTCCCCAAACTGTTGCCACAAAGTTGGAAGCACAAAATAATCTAGAATGTCACTGTAGCGAATAGACTTCCCTTCAATGAAACTAAGGGGCCCAAACCATGACAAACAGCCCCAGACCATTATCCCTCCTCCGCCAAACTTTACAGTTGGCACTATGATTTGGGGCAGGTAGCGTTCTCCTGGGTCTGCCAAACCCAGGTTCGTGGTTCGAACTGCCAGATGGTGAAACGTTAACATTATAATGGTCTAATGTTAGAGTAGGAGAAGGGTGTACTGTAGATGCTAGAGGTCTCTGAGCTGAGTCAAGTTCTACAGGTCCAACGCTATATGTCAGGAAGAGTGAGAGAATGAGAGAGAGAACAAGAGAGAGAGCAAGAGAGAGAACGAGAGAGAGAGAAGTGAGGACAGAGAGAGAGGGAGAGAGAGGGCCCTCTCAGCAAGCTGGCTCCACTAGCGCCCTCTCAGCCACCTGGCTCCACTAGCTTCCTCTCTGCCACCTGGCTCAACTAGGGCCCCCTCAGCTAGCCGGCTCCACTAGGGCCCTCTCAGCCAGATGTGGTGGCGATTGTAGCATATAAATATTTGATGCCAACCATCAAAAAATGTGGGATGTCAGCAAAGCCACTACACAACACTAAACAATACATTAATTGCACTATCATGATGGATTGACAGCATGGCCAATATTTTTATGTTTTATCATTTAAGCTGCATTCAACCACTGATCTGAGATAAGTTACTAAGAAGTTTATCTCACATCAAAGACCTAATGACATAGAAGTCATATAGCCCAGCAGTATTTTACAGTCTTCATGACAGTAGACTGGTATAGATCAATGGAGCCCCAGTTAGAGACAGACGTGATACCTCAAATCAAATCAAATCAAATGTTATTCGTCACATGCGCCGAATACAACAGGTGAAGACCATACAATGAAATGCTGAATACAACAGGTGAAGACCATACAATGAAATGCTGACTACAACAGGTGAAGACCATACAATGAAATGCTGAATACAACAGGTGAAGACCATACAATGAAATGCTGAATACAACAGGTGAAGACCATACAATGAAATGCTAAATACAACAGGTGAAGACCATACAATGAAATGCTAAATACAACAGGTGAAGACCATACAATGAAATGCTGACTACAACAGGTGAAGACCATACAATGAAATGCTGACTACAACAGGTGAAGACCTCACAATGAAATGCTGACTACAACAGGTGAAGACCATACAATGAAATGCTGACTACAACAGGTGAAGACCATACAATGAAATGCTGACTACAACAGGTGAAGACCATACAATGAAATGCTAAATACAACAGGTGAAGACCATACAATGAAATGCTAAATACAACAGGTGAAGACCATACAATGAAATGCTGACTACAACAGGTGAAGACCATACAATGAAATGCTGACTACAACAGGTGAAGACCTCACAATGAAATGCTGACTACAACAGGTGAAGACCATACAATGAAATGCTGACTACAACAGGTGAAGACCATACAATGAAATGCTGACTACAACAGGTGAAGACCATACAATGAAATGCTGAATACAACAGGTGAAGACCATACAATGAAATGCTGAATACAACAGGTGAAGACCATACAATGAAATGCTGAATACAACAGGTGAAGACCATACAATGAAATGCTGACTACAACAGGTGAAGACCATACAATGAAATGCTGACTACAACAGGTGAAGACCATACAATGAAATGCTGAATACAACAGGTGAAGACCATACAATGAAATGCTGAATACAACAGGTGAAGACCATACAATGAAATGCTGACTACAACAGGTGAAGACCATACAATGAAATGCTGACTACAACAGGTGAAGACCATACAATGAAATGCTGACTACAACAGGTGAAGACCATACAATGAAATGCTGAATACAACAGGTGAAGACCATACAATGAAATGCTGAATACAACAGGTGAAGACCATACAATGAAATGCTGACTACAACAGGTGAAGACCATACAATGAAATGCTGAATACAACAGGTGAAGACCATACAATGAAATGCTGACTACAACAGGTGAAGACCATACAATGAAATGCTGACTACAACAGGTGAAGACCATACAATGAAATGCTGAATACAACAGGTGAAGACCATACAATGAAATGCTGACTACAACAGGTGTAGTAGACCTGAATGCTTACAAACAAGCCCCGAACCAACAGTGCAGTTAAAACAAGAAATAAGAATTAGAATTAGAAATAAAAGTGACAAGTAATTAAAGAGCAGCAGTAAAATAACAATCGTGAGACTATATACAGGGGGGTGCTGGTGTAGAGTCAATAGTGAGACTATATACAGGGGGGTGCTGGTGTAGAGTCAATAGTGAGACTATATACAGGGGGGTGCTGGTGTAGAGTCAATAGTGAGACTATATACAGGGGGGTGCTGGTGTAGAGTAAATAGTGAGACTATATACAGGGGGGTGCTGGTGTAGAGTAAATAGTGAGACTATATACAGGGGGGTGCTGGTGTAGAGTCAATAGTGAGACTATATACAGGGGGGTGCTGGTGTAGAGTCAATAGTGAGACTATATACAGGGGGGTGCTGGTGTAGAGTAAATAGTGAGACTATATACAGGGGGGTGCTGGTGTAGAGTCAATAGTGAGACTATATACAGGGGGGTGCTGGTGTAGAGTCAATAGTGAGACTATATACAAAGGGGTGCTGGTGTAGAGTAAATAGTGAGACTATATACAAGGGGGTGCTGGTGTAGAGTCAATAGTGAGACTATATACAAAGGGGTGCTGGTGTAGAGTAAATAGTGAGACTATATACAGGGGGGTGCTGGTGTAGAGTCAATAGTGAGACTATATACAAAGGGGTGCTGGTGTAGAGTCAATAGTGAGACTATATACAGGGGGGTGCTGGTGTAGAGTAAATAGTGAGACTATATACAAAGGGGTGCTGGTGTAGAGTAAATAGTGAGACTATATACAGGGGGGTGCTGGTGTAGAGTAAATAGTGAGACTATATACAGGGGGGTGCTGGTGTAGAGTAAATAGTGAGACTATATACAGGGGGGTGCTGGTGTAGAGTCAATAGTGAGACTATATACAGGGGGGTGCTGGTGTAGAGTAAATAGTGAGACTATATACAGGGGGGTGCTGGTGTAGAGTCAATAGTGAGACTATATACAAAGGGGTGCTGGTGTAGAGTAAATAGTGAGACTATATACAAGGGGGTGCTGGTGTAGAGTCAATAGTGAGAATATATACAGGGGGGTGCTGGTGTAGAGTCAATAGTGAGACTATATACAGGGGGGTGCTGGTGTAGAGTCAATGTGTGGGGGCACTGGTTCGTAGAGGTAATATGTACATGTAGGTAGAGTTATTAAAGTGACTATGTATAGATGATAACAGAGTGCAGCAGTGGTGTAAAAGAGGGGGGGGGGGGGGCAATGCAAATAGTCTGGGTAGCTATTTGATTAGATGTTCAGGAGTCTTATGGCTTGGGTGTAGAAGCTGTTTAGAAGCCTCTTGGACCTAGACTTGGCGCTCCGGAACCGCTTGCCGTGTGGTAGCAGAGAGAACAGTATGACTGTGATGGCTGGAGTCTTTGACCATTTTTAGGGCCTTCCTCTGACAATGCCTGGTAAAATGTTCCTGGATGGCAGAATGATTAGGGTCATTGTCCTGCTGGAAGGTGAACATACGTCCCAGTCTCAAATCTCTGGAAGACGGAAACAGGTTTCCCTCAAGAATTTCCCTGTATTTAGCTCCATCCACCATTCCTTCAATTATAACCAGTTTCACAGTCCCTGCCAATGGAAAAACATCCCCACAGCATGATGCTGCCACCACCATGCTTCACTGTGGGGATGGTGTTCTCGGGGTGATGTGAGGTGTTGGGTTTGCGCCAGACATAACGTTTTCCTTGATGGCCAAAAACCGCAATTTTAGTCTCATCTGGCCAGAGTACCTTCTTCCATATGTCTCCCACCTGCCTTTTGGTGAACACCATTTATGTTTGCTTATTGTTTCCTTTAACCTCTTTCAGCTGTTTTTATGTTCGGAAAAATAACGTTCCCTGTGTAAACGGCCTATTTCTCCGGCCCATATGCTAGAATATGCATATAAATTGACAGATTAGGATAGAAAACACTCTAAAGTTTCCAAAACTGTTAAAATATTGTCTGTGAGTATAACAGAACTGATATTGCAGGCGAAACCCTGAGGAAAATCAAACCAGGAAGTGGTTTCTATTTTGAAAACTCCATGTTCCATAGCCTGCCTTTGCTCCATTTAAAGGGATATCAACCAGATTCCTTTTCCTATCACTTCCTCAAGGTGTCAACAGTCTTTAGACATAGTTTCAGGCTTTTATTTAGAAAAATGAGTGAGAAAGATAACATCGCATCATTGTATGGCTGGGTACCAGCAGCGTTTTGTATGCGCAACAGAGCTTGGGAAGCCATTGCCTTTCCCTCTCCTACTGAAAAATACAGTTGTGGTTGATATATTATCGATTATATATTTTAAAACAACCTGAGGATTGATTATAAAAACGTTTGACATGTTTCTGTGGACATTACGGATACTATTTGGAATTTTCGTCTGCGTTGTCGTGACCGCTCTTTCCTGTGGATTTCTGAACATAACGCGCCAAACAAACGGAGATATTTTGGATATAAAAATAATCTTTATGGAACAAAAATAACATTTATTGTGTAACTGGGACTCTCGTGATTGAAAACATCCGAAGATCATCAAAGGGAAACGATTAATTTGATTGGTTTTCTGATTTTCGTGACCAAGCTACTTTGATGCTAGGTGTTCATAATGTTTTGTTGAGCGATTGATAAGCTTGGATTGCTTTCGCTGTAAAGCATATTTTCAAAATCTGACACGACAGGTGGATTAACAAAATGCTAAACTGTGTTTTGCTATATTGCACTTGTGATTTCATGAGTATAAATATTTTTAGTAATATTATTTGAATGTGGCGCTATGCAATTCAGCGGTTGTTGATGAAAATTATCCCACTAACGGGATAGGTAGCGTCAAGAAGTTAACTTGTAGCGTAGCATCCGCGTAATCTGACCAATTCTGTATTGAGCGAGCCACTGATCCTTCTTGCTTTAGTTTTTACTTGTTTGCAGGAATCAGGAGGATATAATTATGGTCAGATTTTCCAATTGGAGGGCGGGGGAGAGCTTTACATGCATCTCTGTGTGTGAGAAGAGTAGAAGAGTGGGTAGAAGAGTAGAAGAGTGGGGGAGAAGAGTAGGGGAGAAGAGTAGGGGAGAAGAGTAGAAGAGTGGGGGAGAAGAGTAGAAGAGTGGGGGAGAAGAGTAGAAGAGTGGGGGAGAAGAGTAGAAGGGTGGGGGAGAAGAGTAGGGGAGAAGAGTAGAAGAGTAGAAGAAAGGGGAGAAGAGATGAAGGGAGGAGGTGGAGGAAGAGGAGAGGGAGAGAAGAGGAGATGAGAGAGGTGGAGAGCGGCAGAAGAGGAGAAGAGATGAGAGAGGTGGAGAGCGGCAGAAGAGGAGAAGAGATGAGAGAGGTGGAGAGCGGCAGAAGAGGAGAAGAGATGAGAGAGGTGGAGAGCGGCAGAAGAGATGGGGAGGAAGAGCGCGGCATAAGAGGAGAAGAGAGGGGGAGAAGGAGGAGTGGAGACGGGGGAGATTAGGAGAGGGGGAGGAGAGGGGGAGAAGAGGGTAGGGGAAGAAAGGGAGAGAATAGGAGAAGAGTAGAAGAGAGAGGGGGAGGAGAGGGTAGGGGAAGAAAGGGAGAGAATAGGAGAAGAGTAGAAGAGAGAGGGGGAGGAGTGTAGAGGCGAGGGGGAAAAGATGAGAAGAGAGGGGGAGAAATGGAGGAGAGAGGGAGAGGAGAGGGGGAGAGGGAGGGGATATGGGGAGAATAGGAGTTGGGGGAAATTGTACAATCTGAAAGGTGGCATCCTATGATGTTGCCATGTTGAAAGTCACTGAGATCTTCATTAAGGCCATTCTACTGACAATGTTTGTCTATGGAGATTGCATGGCTGAGTGCTTGATTTTATACATCTGTCAGGAAGGGGTGTGGCTGAAATGGAGTCCACTAATCAATCACATTTATTTATTTACTTCTTATATTAGCTGATGTCACAAAGTGCTGTACAGAAACCTAGAACCCAAGATGTTCAAACGTTCATAGACGACCAGCAGGGTCAAATAATAATAATCACAGTGGTTGTTGAGGGTGCAACAGGTCAGCACCTCAGGAGTAAATGTCAGTTGTCTTTTCATAGCCGATCCTTCAGAGTATCTCTACCGCTCCTGCTGTCTCTAGAGAGTTGAAAACAGCAGGTCTGGGACAGGAAGCACGTCCGTGAACAGGTCAGGGTTCCAGAGCTGCAGGCAGAACAGTTGAAACTGGAGCAGCAGCACGACCAGATGGGGAGAGCATTTGAAGGGGTGTCCACATACTTTTGTATATATAGTGTATGTACACATGGGTGTTGTTGCACCATACCAACGATAAGCCTGTCTTCCCCATCACATCATGAAAGGTCATGTTGATGTTCATTTAACCTCTGTCTCTCTCTTCCTCTGACTCCTCCCTTTCTCCTTTGTTTCTCTCTATCTCTCTGTCTCTTTCACTCTCTTTCTCCTCTGTCTCTGTCTTTCTCCTCAGATCTCCAGGCTCAAAGCGTCAGTCCACCAGGTAGGTAGAGTATTAATCTACAGTGATTATAGCAGTTCAATATTAGTCAACTTTATTATCCCACATGGAGAAATTCATGTGTCCATACAAACCATTCTAAAACCCCAACAACAAGTAGTGTTTCATGGAACTACTAATACTTGTCAACCACAAAGCATTACTGCTGTTAGAATAACAGAATCACTGTCATCATCTGTCCTCACCACTGTGTTTTCCTCTCTGCTGTTTACAGATAAATACTCAGTCAGACTGGTGAATGGGACCACTTCCTGTTCTGGTACAGTGGATGTCCTCTACAGAGGAGAGTGGTTGGGTCTATGTTTTAGGTGGTGGGACATGATGAGAGAGGTTAAGGTTGTGTGTAGAGAGCTGGACTGTGGGAATCCTGTAGCTGAAACTAGAGGACCTCTGATTGAAGATGGAAGAAGAGGAGTCACGATGTGGAGTTGTAGGAGAGATGAGTCTTCTATTAGACAGTGTAACATCATAGGAGGACTTGGTGTCTGTGATGGTGGATATTATCGTCATGTGACCTGTTCAGGTAAGAGACTGATTGAGAGATTTATTTATACATTATACAATATTACCATGTATCATGTTTTATGTGTTTTTATTTCAATTAAATAGAGGGAGAGATGTCAGATGTATTTAAACATTATATTTGTGTTTGTCATATTGGTTTATGGGAGATGTTCATGGGCAGATCATTGTAGTTCAGATGGTACTGAAGTGAAGCTGCCTGATGGATGTCCAGCTGTTTATTTTCTATAAAGTGAAGTGAACTTATTCCTGTCTCCTGCCTGCATTGTTCCCAACCCGATCCTGAGTGACTAAGAACCCATTTCTCCCTCTTACAGTATCAAACATAGCAAACTACTATCTTTTATCCAACATATTTGTGTTTAGTCCTTGACAGTGTCATCAACAAAACTGATTGAATGTTCAACCAACTCTTTTTCTCCAGAGTCTGTGCGGCTTGTGGATGGAGCTGGTCTCTGCTCTGGGAGAGTGGAGGTGAAGTCCAATCAGTCCTGGGCCTCAGTGTGTGAAGCTGACTTTGACCGACAGGATGCAGAGGTAGTCTGTAGGGATGTTGGCTGTGGGGCTCCTGCAGCTCTACAGGGGGGGCTCTATGGAGAAGGTGAGGGTCAGACCTGGGATAAAGAGTTCCAGTGTAAAGGCAATGAGTCCCTTCTCCTGGACTGTGACACCTCAGACAGAAAAAACAACACCTGCCTACCTGGTAATGCTGTTGGACTCACCTGCTCAGGTAAGAAACAGTTTGTCACTCAATCAACATTGTTTCTCACCTGGAGTGAAGATTTAATGGAGACAATATAGGTGTCTTTTCGTGAGAAAATAGTAAGCTTACTGTCTCTCTCTTTTCTTTTCTCAGAGCCTGATGATGTGAGGCTGGTGGGAGGAGGCAGTCGCTGTGCTGGTGGAGTGGAGTGGTACGACCAGGGAGAGTGGAGGACTGTGGGAGCTGATGACTGGGATGTAGCTGCAGTAGTATGCAGACAGCTGGGTTGTGGCTCCACTGTTTCAGTACCACCTGGAAACACCACTAGAGGGTTTGGAGTTTCCTGTTCTGGGTCTGAGTCTTCACTGAGGGAGTGTAGAAGAACGTATGATCTCCGTCCTGGACTCACAGTGATCTGCTCAGGTAATAACAAGATACACTGAATGGCCAAAAGTATGTGGACATTAGTGGATTCGGCTATTTCAGCCACACCTGTTACTGACAGGTGTATAAAATCGAGCACACAGCCATGCAATCTCCATAGACAAACATTGGCAGTAAAATGTTCTTACTGAAGAGCTCAGTGACTTTCAACGTGGCACGTCTAGGAGCAACAACGGCTCAGCCGTGAAGTGGTAGACAACACAAGCTCACAGAACGGACCGCCGAGTGTTGAACCACGTAGAGCGTAAAAATAATCCTCTGTTGTAAAACTCACTGCTGAGTTCCACATACTTTTGTCCATGTATTATATCTCCTTCCTGGATTCACAGTGATCTGCTCAGGAAATATCAACATATTATAATTATATTCAACTGATTTCCTTCATTCATACAACTTCCTCTGCACCTCTCATGATGACTGTTTAACTTGTCAGTCTGCTTTACTAAATAGATCTCTCAGTCAAGTAGGAATCAAATACAACTTAAATATCCCAGAATGCTTTTGTATTTGAGTGTTATCTCAGTGAACGTCTCTACTCACTACCACTGTCACATGTCATGTTATTGTCACATCTAAATGAGGAAAGTAGTTGAGGAGCTACGTTTTCTTTTTCTCTCCTCTTGTTCCAGATGTCCTGCTTAAGCCTGATATCAACATATGTTGTCTCAGTGACTGTAGGCCCACTACTCATGTTGCCCTGTGAGGGAGGGTGGCTGGCACTGTCACATGCTGATGTTATTGTCATATTTATAGGAAACTAGTTGAAGAGGTTTTTCTTGTTCTCTTTTATTGTTACAGATCTCCTGGTCCAGCCTGATATCTTCCTGACTGACTCAATGGGAGGGGTCTTCAGGGGCCACCAGGGGCCCGAGATGTTCAGGGGCTACAACTTCACCATCACCTGCTCCACTCAGCCACAGTACTCAGGAGGCTCCTTCCTCCTCACGTTCACTGGCTCCAACAGAACCCAAGCAGCTGTCAATCACTCTGCTGCCTTCCTCTTCCCTGCTGCAGATGACTCCCACCAAGGGAACTACAGCTGTGTTTATGACAATTATGTTTTCTCTCATAACTTCTCATCTGAGAGTGAGCTCCTCTCCCTCACCATCACAGGTAACTGAACATGAACCAGACTTATAACTTTGTCATTGACAGATTTCCCACAGATCTATGTGATGATGATCAGTCCCCTCATCAAAGGTGTTTCTGTTTGCAGCCTCTCCTCTGCCAGCCTTCATCATCAGACACGTTGTAGTGCTGTTGATCCTACTGACATCCATCACCACCTCCTACCTGTACTACAAGGTAAAGACATTTACTCAGACGTTACAAGTCATTTAAACTAGAGGGTGAGGGGTAGAGGGAGGGAGAGAATGGAGATACTAGAGAGTAAATGTCTGACTGTTGGTGCTGTGTCTCCCTAGCCCACCAGGAGGCAGAAGAGAGTGAACAGGGTGAGCAGCATGGATCTTTATGTCAATGCCATGGAGATGGTCTCTCTGAGCTCCAGAGCTGAAGCTGGACTGGGAGAGGAGAGAGCAGCCCAGGGGACGGAGTAGGAGTAGAATGAAGCTGAGCCTACATGCTGATCTTAGGTCAGTTTTGTGTTTTAAATCGATGGTCAGCAGTGGACTGGTGTTTAAAATGTGGTGACAAACCTGAAGTGGTTCTACTTTTAATAACAAGTTCAGAAATAGTTTATCTTTCTAAAACCTTGGAAGAAATCTAAAAGGAGTGACTGCAACCACCATTATTCATTTAGTTTGGTTTTTACCACCAGAGAAACATGGGGTTTTGGGGAACATGGGGTTTTGGGAACATGGGGTTTTGGTAACATGGGGTTTTGGGTAACATGGGGTTTTGGGAACATGGGTTTTGGGAATATGGGGTTCTGGGTAACAAGGGGTTCTGGGTAACAAGGGGTTCTGGGTAACAAGGGGCTTTGGTAACATGGGTTTTGAGTAACATGGGGTTCTGGTTACATGGGGTTTTGGGTAACAAGGGGTTCTGGGTAACAAGGGGTTTTGGGTAACAAGGGGTTTTGGTAACATGGGTTTTGGGTAACATGGGGTTCTGGTAACATGGGGTTTTGGGTAACATGGGGTTCTGGTAACATGGGCTTTTGGGTAACATGGGGTTCTGGGTAACAAAGGGTTTGGGTAACAAGGGGTTTTGGTAACATGGGTTTTGGGTAACATGGGGTTCTGGTAACATGGGGTTTTGGGTAACATATGGTTCTGGGTAACATGGGGGTTTGGGTATCATGGGGTTTTGGTAACATGGGATTTTGGGTAACATGGGGTTCTGGTAACATGGGGTTCTGGGTAACATGGGGTTCTGGGTAACAAGGGGTTTTGGGTAACAAGGGGTTTTGGTAACATGGGTTTTGGGTAACATGGGGTTTTGGATATCATGGGGTTTTGGGTAACATGGGGTTCTGGTAACATGGGGTTTTGGATATCATGGGGTTTTGGGTAACATGGGGTTTTGGTAACATGGGGTTTTGGGTAACATGGGGTTTTGGTAACATGGGGTTCTGGTAACATGGGGTTTTGGATATCATGGGGTTTTGGGTAACATGGGGTTTTGGTAACATGGGGTTTTGGGTAACATGGGGTTTTGGTAACATGGGGTTCTGGGTAACATGGGGTTTTAATTATTTTAAGAGAGTAGCTCAATTACATCTGTTTTTTGTTCCAGAATGTATTGCTTTTGTCTTTGTCTTATTTAGTGTCTCTTAGATTCTTTATCTTATTTAGTGTCTCTTAGATTCTTTATCTTATTTAGTGTCTCTTAGATTCTTTATCTTATTTAGTGTCTCTTAGATTCTTTGTCTTATTTAGTGTCTCTTAGATTCTTTATCTTATTTAGTGTCTCATAGATTCTTTATCTTATTTAGTGTCTCTTAGATTCTTTATCTTATTTAGTGTCTCTTAGATTCTTTATCTTATTTAGTGTCTCTTAGATTCTTCATCTTATTTAGTGTCTCTTAGAATCTTCATCTTATTTAGTGTCTCTTAGATTCTTTGTCTTATTTAGTGGCTCTTAGATTCTTTATCTTATTTATTGTCTCTTAGATTCTTTATGTTGAAGTGTCTCCATTATTAGAAGTGTCTCAGGTATTATTATAATCATCTGTTCATTCTTTGTATTTTGAATTATTTTTTAATAAAGGGGTTTGTTGTTGTTTACCTCTCATGATGTTATTGATTATAAATGTTATGATATTGATTATGATGTAGATTATTGTTATGATGTTGTTAGTAGTATATAGATAATGTTATTGATTATAAATGTTATGATATTGATTATGAAGTAGATTATTGTTATGATGTTGCTCTCTAAACTGCCATGTGATCAACTGAATGCTTTTAATAAAATTACAGGCTGTCAATCTTGTGTGATTTAATTATTAGACAGACTACAACATACAGTATGAATTAACTGAGATCAGTCTGTGTGATTCCCCTCTTGGACAGACTACAACATGCAGTATGAATTAACTGAGATCAGTCTTGTGTGATTCCCCTCGTGGACAGACTACAACATACAGTATGAATTAACTGAGATCAGTCTTGTGTGATTCCCCTCTTGGACAGACTACAACATACAGTATGAATTAACTGAGATCAGTCTTGTGTGATTCCCCTCTTGGACAGACTACAACATACAGTATGAATTAACTGAGATCAGTCTGTGTGATTCCCCTCTTGGACAGACTACAACATACAGTATGAATTAACTGAGATCAGTCTGTGTGATTCCCCTCTTGGACAGACTACAACATACAGTATGAATTAACTGAGATCAGTCTTGTGTGATTCCACTCTTGGACAGACTACAACATACAGTATGAATTAACTGGTCATAAATTTGGCAGGAGGTTAGGAAGTGCATCTCAGTTTCCACCTCATTTTGTGGGCTGTGTGCACATAGCCTGTCTTCTCTGGAGAGCCAGGTACTGACCTGTATATAGTCCTGCTATTGTTATTTTACTGCTGCTCTTTAATTACTTGTTACTTTCATTTCTTATTCTTATCCATATTATTTTCACTGCTGGTTAGGGGCTCGAAACTAATACAATTTGATTTGAGTTCTGCCTACGGCAGCCTTTCTCAATAGCAAAGCTATGCTCACTGAGTCTGTTCATAGTCAAAGCTTTCCTTCAGTTTGGGTCAGTCACAGTGGTCAGGTATTCTGCCACTGTGTACTCTCTGTTTAGGGCTAAACAGCATTCTAGTTTGCTCTTTTTTTGATAATTATTTCCAATGTGTCAAGTAATTATCTTGTTTTCTCATGATTGGCCTAATATGTTTGCTGTCCTGGGGATATGTGGGGTCTGTTTGTGAACTGGCTTAGGGGACTCTTATTGTCTGTCTCTCTTTCACACACAGATGAGGGGCTAATAATATCACCTGCTAATTCAAACAGTGAGAAACTACAAACAAACAGAAAGAGAGAAGATAAGACATCACTGTAGTTATTTATCCTCCACATAGACTATGATGTATTGTTGTCCTGGTGTATAGTTATTTATCCTCCATAGACTATGATGTATTGTTGTCCTGGTGTGTAGTTATTTATCCTCCATAGACAATGATGTATTGTTGTCCTGGTGTGTAGTTATTTATCCTCCACATAGACTATGATTTATTGTTGTCCTGGTGTGTAGTTATTTATCCTCCATAGACTATGATGTGTGTGTTTGGTGATAGGTGGTTGTGCTGTGAGTGTAAATGCAGAGCCAACTACTCCATGTCTGATCAGGGTCCAGCAGTCACCAACCCTGGAGAGATACAGTCACCCACCAACCCTGGAGAGATACAGTCACCCACCAACCCTGGAGAGATACAGTCACCCACCAACCCTGGAGAGATACAGTCACACACCAACCCTGGAGAGATACAGTCACCCACCAACCCTGGAGAGATACAGTCACCCACCAACCCTGGAGAGATACAGTCACCCACCAACCCTGGAGAGATACAGTCACCCACCAACCCTGGAGAGATACAGTCACCCACCAACCTTGGAGAGTTACAGTCACCCACCAACCCTGGAGATATACAGTCACCCACCAACCCTGGAGAGATACAGTCACCCACCAACCCTGGAGAGATACAGTCACCCACCAACCCTGGAGAGATACAGTCACCCACCAACCCTGGAGAGATACAGTCACCCACCAACCCTGGTGAGATACAGTCACCCACCAACCCTGGAGAGATACAGTCACCCACCAACCCTGGAGAGATACAGTCACCCACCAACCCTGGAGAGATACAGTCACCCACCAACCCTGGAGAGATACAGTCACCCACCAACCTTGGAGAGTTACAGTCACCCACCAACCCTGGAGATATACAGTCACCCACCAACCCTGGAGAGATACAGTCACCCACCAACCCTGGAGAGATACAGTCACCCACCAACCCTGGAGAGATACAGGCTTTGCAGGATTTTGTTCCAGACCATCACTGAAACGCCTAAAGTTAAATTGGCTGATCATAAAGGACTTGATGATATATTGATTGGTTGAAGTAGTGCTTGTCTGGGGAAACATCTGCATACCTGGTCTCTGCCCCAATAATCTCTCCTTCCTCCCAAAGTGTGCACTTGTTCACTTCCCTTCATGGACAGGATTTGACATAAAATTAATAAGCATACTAATTTTATGACCTATGCCTACTACAACAATCCAATGCTTTTACACTTTATGGGGTGTGGTGAACGAGTGCACACTTCAGGAAGCAGGAAAGACATTTGGGACACACACCTGACCCAGGCCCGAGGATCTCCAAATTGACCCTTGTCAAAGGTAGCCTATACAATCTGTGGTGCACTATTCTGGAAAATGAACTGTCGTTTGTCGCCCCCTGGTGGAAAGAACGTAATATTGATCTCCTTCTCTCTATATTTCTGTGCAGTTTGTACCTCGCAGCACACCGTACAAATATTCAAAGTTAAACGCCTATATTACCGTTCTGCTAGCAGCAGGATAATATGTTGGCAGCACATCATCAGATAATTTTTTTCTAAATAAGAGTCCCGCTGCAAAGACAAACTCAACTTTGAGAATATCTATTATTTTAGCACTGAAGTTCAGTACAACTGTTTTTCACAGCATTGAAACCACTTTAGAAACAAATAAATGGATAATTTGACATATTTTAATATTGTATAATTTATACCAGCATTTATTTAGAATGTTTCCAAACTAAATACTGGTATGTTGAAAGATGTTGTGTAGGTCAGTGGTGTAGTGGTGCCTGGAGAAGTGGGTATACAGTACTCTAATTTAGTAAAACATTTTCCAAACTGAATACTGGTATGTTGAAAGCTTTTATGTAGGTCAGTGGTGTCGTGGTGCCTGGAGAAGTGAGTATACAGTACTCTAATTTAGTAAAACTTTTTCCAAACTGAATACTGGTATGTTGAAAGCTTTTATGTAGGTCAGTGATGTCGTGGTGCCTGGAGAAGTGGGTATACAGTACTCTAATATAGCAAAACACTTTCCAAACGGCCCAGAGAAGGAAAGGCACCCTGTGTGAAAAATTATATGGGAAACAGTGACATACACTCTGAATGACCTAAAACTATACATCCCCATATTGGTCTTTCACAGTCAGACCAACCCAAGCTGTACTGTTCAGTAGGATCATAGTAGACCAACCCAAGCTGTACTGTTCAGTAGGATAATAGTAGACCAACCCATGCTGTACTGTTCAGTAGGATAATAGTAGACCAACCCAAGATGTACTGTTCAGTAGGATAATAGTAGACCAACCCAAGCTGTACTGTTCAGTAGGATAATAGTAGACCAACCCAAGCTGTACTGTTCAGTAGGATAATAGTAGACCAACCCAAGCTGTACTGTTCAGTAGGATAATAGTAGACCAACCCAAGCTGTACTGTTCAGTATGATAATAGTAAACCAACCCAAGCTGTACTGTTCAGTAGGATAATAGTAGACCAACCCAAGCTGTACTGTTCAGTAGGATTATAGTAGACCAACCCAAGCTCTACTGTTCAGTAGGATTATAGTAGACCAACCCAAGCTGTACTGTTCAGTAGGATAATAGTAGACCAACCCAAGCTGTACTGTTCAGTAGGATTATAGTAGACCAACCCAAGCTGTACTGTTCAGTAGGATAATAGTATTACTATTATTGAAACAGAGAAACTGACGAAGAAACAGGTTTCAGAATTTATCTCATTTTTATTTCAGGTTTTCGTTCTCAAAGTCAGACTTTTTTAAACAGAAAAACAATACAATTGTTAAACAGTATAAAACAGTACACAATTAAACCACATCAGGAGACCACGTTTGAGTTTTGGGAAGAATCTAAGAAATGTAGATTTTAATTAAAGTGTGTACCTGTAGTACAGGCACCTAGCACTATTGTTGTATTAACAGTGTTTATATAGTACAGACACCTAGCACTATTGTTGTATTAGCAGTGTTTATATAGTACAGACACCTAGCACTATTGTTCGATTAGCAGTGTTTATATAGTACAGGCAACTAGCACTATTGTTGGATTAGCAGTGTTTATATAGTACAGACACCTAGCACTATTGTTGGATTAGCAGTGTTAATATAGTACAGACACTATTGTTGGATTAGCAGTGTTAATATAGTACAGACACCAAGCACTATTGTTGGATTAGCAGTGTTAATATAGTACAGACACCCAGCACTATTGTTCAATTAGCAGTGTTTATATAGTACAGACACCTAGCACTATTGTTGTATTAGCAGTGTTTATATAGTACAGACACCTAGCACTATTGTTGGATTAGCAGTGTTTATATAGTACAGACACCTAGCACTATTGTTGGATTAGCAGTGTTTATATAGTACAGACACCTAGCACTATTGTTGGATTAGCAGTGTTTATATAGTACAGACACCTAGCACTATTGTTCGATTAGCAGTGTTTATATAGTACAGACACCTAGCACTATTGTTGTATTAGCAGTGTTTATATAGTACAGACACCTAGCACTATTGTTGTATTAGCAGTGTTTATATAGTACAGGCACCTAGCACTATTGTTGGATTAGCAGTGTTTATATAGTACAGACACCTAGCACTATTGTTGTATTAGCAGTGTTTATATAGTACAGACACCTAGCACTATTGTTGGATTAACAGTGTTTATATAGTACAGACACCTAGCACTATTGTTGTATTAGCAGTGTTTATATAGTACAGACACCTAGCACTATTGTTGTATTAGCAGTATTCCTGTAGTACAGACACCTGGTGGAACCAACTTCACATCGCCCCCCAGAAGAAAGGCACACGGACACCCACACTTCAGGTAGGAACAACAGTAACGTTATTGATACAAACCCTCAATGTGAAGTGATATTAATCCATAAATACAGAGCACAAGTACAACCCTTTTATATAAACCTTTTAAGGTAGTAAGAAAATAAACATTCACTTAATATTTCAATAAGTCACCTGCTAGTAAATCACCTGCTGGTAATAACTAGCGTGACATTGTAGTGCAGAGACCAACGGTGCTTGTTAGCTCGTCATTAACACGGCTAGCTAAGACAGCAACAACTTGGTTAACTGGCTGAAATAGGTCTTCAATTCATGAACGGCTAAATAAATATCTACAGAGACACATTCGCTATTGACTTTAGGATATATTAACCAGTTTTCCAAAACCACTATTGTGTTATACAGTTTGAAACAGTTTTTATGTACAGAGGAAGAGGACTCGAACCTGCTCTCGGAATATCTGTCAGACTGAGGAGCGGGCAGACCAACTTCCCAAATAGGGGAGAAGCACTCAAAACACACTAGTTGTTCTTTCAAAGAAAATAATACAAAAATGGTAAGTCCGAAGACCTCTCGTATTATCAACCTTACTACAATGGCAGCAAATATTTTAATGAATTCAGTAATACATAATGAAAGGAAACGTTATTTATATCACCCCTTTTCCTGAGGTGAATGGTTTCACCCACTACTCTCCCGGAACTGAGGCTTTGACATCAACAGTTTCACTTTGTTCCACCTTTGGTGAGCAAAACAGCTAACAACGTAGCTAAATACTGACATTATCCTCAATCGAGATATCTGTTCATATCTAAATACATGGCTCTGCTTTGGTCTATTCCATTGATATTGTCAAACTGAACATTACATTGTGTAGCTCCCTTCAGTAACCACGAGCACAACCGTTCCTTGATTTTAACTGGCGGCTTTATTCTGTAGTTTTAGTCAGAATTATCACCTTCCGTGAGAACTATAAAGTAAATGAAAAATACAGTTAAGCACACTCTTACAACCTTATCTTACGAGTGACTTATTAGCTTGGTATAACTCTGAAGTGCTTACATACATAACAGTTTAACCGGCGTTATAACGGGTTCAGATTAAACACATGAATAAAGGAGAAAATACCTCTTGAAAAAATACGGCTGCTTATTACAGAAGGGAGGAAATCAAACTTCACACGTATTATTCCTGGCATGAATTCACACTTCATCCTAACATACACTCTTCAACCTTTATGAACTACACCCGATGACATGAAAACTTAGCTAACGCAGCGCAGGATTGCCTTCCCTCCAAAAGTGTGTTGCTACAATAAGGATCCCCGTTACAACAATTACAATTAGCTACGTAGTTCCGCTTGTATTATCATTTCCCCCGCACAGCGGACACGTAAACAATTCAAACAAAAGACAACGACATAACCTGTAAGTCTAACTGTCAGTTACACATTGAACATGTGAGTCATTTAGCAGACGCTCTTATCCAGAGAGACTTACAGTAGTGACTGGATACATTTTCATACGTTGCATTGGCAGGACAATTCCATTAGTAGTTGGGAGGAGAGCAGAAACAGCCTAACACCTCCACTGATACTGTGTAACCTGTCTGCAGTCAACCAGCCATCCAGACTGAAGTGAAGGCCTTGTTACAGAATGAAAACACCTTCTCTTTCGTCGGCATGGCAACCTGTAAACATGTCAGTGGCGTCACAATGTTGCACAACAGCAGCAGAACATTGGATGGAGGGTCATTGTATCATTACACAGTGTCCCTGTCTATTCTACTGTATTGGTACATGTGGTATTACAATACATTAGAAGATCTGTAGACGGCAGCATTGAAACAATTTACAACACATCGTCAACTAGCAACCTACTCTGTTTCAGTGCTGTTTAAATATCCCACTTATTTTATTCTGCTGTTAGAGGCCATCAGTAGAGACAGTCAGGAAAATAGTCTTTGTAGCAAGGTTTTTTACTGTCAAACCTGGGAAGTGTGTCTATATAGGTAAGTATATATACAATTAGGATTTTACTTTAATGTCAAATGTACTGTAACTGTCTAGTTGTTTTATTTATGTTTTAACCTTTATTTAACAAGTCAGTTAAGAACAAATTCTCATTTTCAATGACGGTCTAGGAACAGTGGGTTAACTGCCTTGTTCAGGGGCAGAACAACAGATGTTTACCTTGTCAGCTCGGGGATTTGAATATAGGCCTACACTCTTAAATAAAAGGTGCTATCTACAACCTAGAAGGATTCTTCCATTGTCCCCATAGGAGAACCCTTTGAAGAACCCTTTTAGTTCCAGGTAGAACCCTTTGGGGTTCCATTTAACAGAGGGTTCTACATGGAACCAACATGAGTCAAATGTACTGTCTAGTTGTGAAGAGAATCTAAATATGTTGTTTACTGATCTCCTCTCCATTCTAGCACCATACGTTCTGTTGATTACTGATCTCCTCTCCATTCTAGCACCATGCGTTCTGTTGTTTACTGATCTCCTCTCCATTCTAGCACCATACGTTCTGTTGTTTACTGATCTCCTCTCCATTCTAGCACCATACGTTCTGTTGTTTACTGATCTCCTCTCCATTCTAGCACCATACGTTCTGTTGTTTACTGATCTCCTCTCCATTCTAGCACCATACGTTCTGTTGTTTACTGACCTCCTCTCCATTCTAGCACCATACGTTCTGTTGTTTACTGATCTCCTCTCCATTCTAGCACCATACGTTCTGTTGTTTACTGATCTCCTCTCCATTCTAGCACCATACGTTCTTCAGAAGCTGGACAGCATATGAATAGAATCCATCTTCTCTCACCCTCTCCCCTCAAGACCAACATCACACAAGATGCTTCAGAATAACAACAACAAGAAGCTGGTGAAGTTGCTACCAAACAGGAACAACCATGACAACAACACCAAGCTGGTGAAGTTGCTACCCAACAGGAACAACCATGACAACAACAACAAGCTGGTGAAGTTGCTACCCAACAGGAACAACCATGACAACAACACCAAGCTGGTGAAGTTGCTACCCAACAGTAACAACCATGACAACAACAACAAGCTGGTGAAGTTGCTACCAAACAGGAACAACCATGACAACAACAAGAATCTGGTGAAGTTACTACCAAACAGGAACAACCATGACAACAACAACAAGCTGGTGAAGTTGCTACCCAACAGTAACAACCAATATGTTTAAGTTATATAGTCTACCAAGTGTTAATGTCACCACCATGAATGTTTAAGTTATATAGTCTACCAAGTGTTAATTTCACCACCATGGATGTAGAAGTTATATAGCCTACCAAGTGTTAATGTCACCACCATGGATGTAGAAGTTATATAGTCTACCAAGTGTTAATATCACCACCATGAATGTTTAAGTTATATAGCCTACCAAGTGTTAATGTCACCACTATGGATGTAGAAGTTATATAGTCTACCAAGTGTTAATATCACCACCATGGATGTAGAAGTTATATAGTCTACCAAGTGTTAATGTCACCACCATGGATGTTTAAGTTATATATTCTACCAAGTGTTAATTTCTATCCTACTGTGATACTTGTGAGTTGATGTGATGTCATTGATGATTTCTAACCGATTCACCTGGATGTTGTTTTGTTCTTTTCTTATTTGAATAAACTCCAGACTTGAATGTAGTTTGTAGTCATTTACAGGACAGGAGAGAGAGATAGGACTGACAGACTGGGTTGGTAGGAGGAGACAGGAGAGGAGGGAGCGAGAGATGGGAGAGTGAGATAGGACTTATTAACAGACTGGGTTGATAGAAGGAGACAGGGGAGGAGAGAGAGTAGGTGAGGAACATAGTGTGTAAAAGGTGACTGTGGCTGTGCAGATGAAGATAGCTGACTTTGACAGCACCAGGGCTCATCTGTCTAGAGTTACCACAGATCACACTATTCTCTGGTCCTTTCTAACAGATTTCCACACAGTGGAGTCCCTGCAGATTGTGAAAAACAGGATGTGCCACACACTGCGGTCACACCCAAACAGCTCTTTGCTGAATGCCCAGACTTAACACTAAGTCACACAAGACAAGTTTGTATCAGTGGAAAAAAACTAGCATTTAACAACAGACAATTCTCTAAGTAAAAAAACAGTATAGCATGTCTCATTTACCGCCATATCTGTTGAGTTGACTTGGGTAACAGACCTCTAGCTTCTACAACACAGAAAGTTAGAGGTGACTTTCCCCAGTCAGTCACTGACAATTAGGTAAGATATTATAGGACACTATGTGTAACTGCTGCTCTGTCAGCAGTTTCCTGTGGAGTTTTTCTGATGTCAGTGTTTCCTTCTGATTTGCTTAACAGTTTGCCACATAATTGAAGTAAGGAAGTAATGAGATAGAAGTCATATAGCCTAGCAGTATTTCTCACTCTTCAGTCCTCTCTTCATGACAGTAGACTTGTTTCACTCAGTGGAGCCCCAGTTAGTGAAAGATATGATACCTGCAGTAATATTGATGATCCTGTTCCGGAGCACAGGTAAGATTCGAAATTGTAAGATATTTTACAATTTGTGCGGCTAGTAAAATAACATACAACTGGAAGCAGACAGTAAAAATGTGTCTCAAAGCAGAACAATGATGTGATCACCTGTAAATGTACTTTACTGTAGTCTAACTGTCCATCTGCGGACAGGCACTAATATCAGTTAAGGTGTGATGGTCAGTCTTATAAGAACCAAGGTAAGACCCAAATGCAGACAACAGGTTTCAGGCAAAGACAGGTCAAGGCAGGGAGGGGTCGATAGTCCAGAGTAAGGGGGCAAAGGTACAGGACGGCAGGCATCCTCAGGGTAGGCAGAGATCTGTAATCCAGAGGAGGGCAGAGGTACAGATCAGCAAGCAGGCTCAGGGTCAGGCAGGTGGGCTCAGAGTCAGGACAGGCAGAGTGGTCAGGCAGGTGGGCTCAGAGTCAGGACAGGCAGAGTGGTCAGGCAGGTGGGCTCAGTCAGGACAGGCAGAGTGGTCAGGCAGGTGGGCTCAGAGTCAGGACAGGCAGAGTGGTCAGGCAGGTGGGCTCAGAGTCAGGACAGGCAGAGTGGTCAGGCAGGTGGGCTCAGAGTCAGGACAGGCAGAGTGGTCAGGCAGGTGGGCTCAGAGTCAGGAAAGGCAGAGTGGTCAGGCAGGTGGGCTCAGAGTCCGGACAGGCAGAGTGGTCAGGCAGGTGGGCTCAGAGTCAGGACAGGCAGAGCGGTCAGGCAGGTGGGCTCAGAGTCAGGACAGGCAGAGTGGTCAGGCAGGCGGGCTCAGAGTCAGGACAGGGTCAGGCAGGTGGGCTCAGGGTCAGGCAGGTGGGCTCAGGGTCAGGACAGGCAGAGTGGTCAGGCAGGTGGGCTCAGAGTCAGGACAGGCAGAGTGGTCAGGCAGGTGGGCTCAGGGTCAGGCAGGTGGGCTCAGAGTCAGGACAGGCAGAGTGGTCAGGCAGGCGGGCTCAGAGTCAGGACAGGCAGAGTGGTCAGGCAGGTGGGCTCAGAGTCAGGACAGGCAGAGTGGTCAGGCAGGTGGGCTCAGAGTCAGGACAGGCAGAATGGTCAGGCAGGTGGGCTCAGAGTCAGGACAGGCAGAGCGGTCAGGCAGGTGGGCTCAGAGTCAGGACAGGCAGAGTGGTCAGGCAGGTGGGCTCAGAGTCAGGACAGGCAGAGTGGTGAAACAGATCAGGGTGTGACACAATGTTCTCCCTAAGCTGCAGATAAATCAGCCAATAGCGAGAAGCACGAGATTGAACTTCGTTCAATTTTCTAGAGCAGCTGGTCACCAACCGGTTGGTATGGTGTTGATATGGTGCAGTCATAGTAACCAGGAGTGGTATGGTGTTGATATTTTGTAGTCATAGTAACCAGGAGTGGTATGATGTTGATATCTCTGGCGTACCGTTGGACATTATGTATTATTGACCTCTATGGAGAATGTAGCTGTTTGATCTCTATGGAGAATGCAGCTGGGATCATGTTCCTGAATTCCCAGAATTCCCTGTTAGGGTGAAAGAGGTTGAGGAGTCAAGGATCAGGGCTGTACAGTAAGTCTCCTATGTGGAGGTGGTGAAGAGAGTTGAAGGGAAAAGAGGCCACAGTTCTGAAGAAGAGATGGAGGTGGATGAACCACAACCAGTTGTAAATGTTGTACGTCAATCAAGTGATCTGGAAACACTTATTGTGGAGAAGGTGGATTTTGTAGCATTTAGAGCCACAGTTATTAATTGTCAATCATCCAAAAAAAAACTTCGATTTAGATCTCTGTTCTAGAGTTTTCCCTGTTCACACCATCACTGTTCTAGAGTTTTCCCTGTTCACACCATATCTGTTCTAGAGTTTCTCCTGTTAACACCATCTCTGTTCTAGAGTTTCCCCTGTTAACACCATCACTGTTCTAGAGTTTCCCCTGTTAACACATCACCGTTCTAGAGTTTTCCCTGTTAACACATCACCGTTCTAGAGTTTTCCCTGTTAACACATCACCGTTCTAGAGTTTTCCCTGTTAACACATCACCGTTCTAGAGTTTTCCCTGTTAACACCATCACTGTTCTAGAGTTTCCCCTGTTAACACCATCACTGTTCTAGAGTTTCCCCTGTTAACACATCACCGTTCTAGAGTTTTCCCTGTTAACACCATCACCGTTCTAGAGTTTTCCCTGTTAACACCATCACTGTTCTAGAGTTTCCCCTGTTAACACCATCACTGTTCTAGAGTTTCCCCTGTTAACACCATCACTGTTCTAGAGTTTCCCCTGTTAACACCATCACTGTTCTAGAGTTTCCCCTGTTAACACATCACCGTTCTAGAGTTTTCCCTGTTAACACCATCACCGTTCTAGAGTTTTCCCTGTTAACACCATCACTGTTCTAGAGTTTCCCCTGTTAACACCATCTCTGTTCTAGAGTTTTCCCTGTTAACACCATCTCTGTTCTAGAGTTTCTCCTGTTAACACCATCACTGTTCTAGAGTTTTCCCTGTTAACACCATCTCTGTTCTAGAGTTTCCCCTGTTAACACCATCTCTGTTCTAGAGTTTCTCCTGTTAACACCATCTCTGTTCTAGAGTTTCTCCTGTTAACACATCACTGTTCTAGAGTTTCTCCTGTTAACACCATCACTGTTCTAGAGTTTCCCTGTTAACACCATCACTGTTCTAGAGTTTTCCCTGTTAACACCATCACTGTTCTAGAGTTTCCCCTGTTAACACCATCACTGTTCTAGAGTTTCTCCTGTTAACACCATCTCTGTTCTAGAGTTTCCCCTGTTAACACCATCACTGTTCTAGAGTTTCCCCTGTTAACACCATCTCTGTTCTAGAGTTTCCCCTGTTAACACCATCTCTGTTCTAGAGTTTCTCCTGTTAACACCATCTCTGTTCTAGAGTTTCCCCTGTTAACACCATCTCTGTTCTAGAGTTTCCCTGTTAACACCATCTCTGTTCTAGAGTTTCTCCTGTTAACACCATCACTGTTCTAGAGTTTCTCCTGTTAACACCATCTCTGTTCTAGAGTTTCCCCTGTTAACACCATCTCTGTTCTAGAGTTTCTCCTGTTAACACCATCTCTGTTCTAGAGTTTCCCTGTTAACACCATCACTGTTCTAGAGTTTCCCCTGTTAACACCATCTCTGTTCTAGAGTTTCTCCTGTTAACACCATCTCTGTTCTAGAGTTTCCCCTGTTAACACCATCTCTGTTCTAGAGTTTCTCCTGTTAACACCATCACTGTTCTAGAGTTTCCCCTGTTAACACCATCTCTGTTCTAGAGTTTCTCCTGTTAACACCATCACTGTTCTAGAGTTTCTCCTGTTAACACCATCTCTGTTCTAGAGTTTCTCCTGTTAACACCATCTCTGTTCTAGAGTTTTCCCTGTTAACACCATCACTGTTCTAGAGTTTCCCCTGTTAACACCATCTCTGTTCTAGAGTTTCCCTGTTCACACCATCACTGTTCTAGAGTTTCCCCTGTTAACACCATCTCTGTTCTAGAGTTTCCCTGTTAACACCATCTCTGTTCTAGAGTTTCTCCTGTTAACACCATCACTGTTCTAGAGTTTCCCCTGTTAACACCATCTCTGTTCTAGAGTTTCCCCTGTTAACACCATCTCTGTTCTAGAGTTTCTCCTGTTAACACCATCTCTGTTCTAGAGTTTCCCCTGTTAACACCATCTCTGTTCTAGAGTTTCCCTGTTAACACCATCTCTGTTCTAGAGTTTCTCCTGTTAACACCATCACTGTTCTAGAGTTTCTCCTGTTAACACCATCTCTGTTCTAGAGTTTCCCCTGTTAACACCATCTCTGTTCTAGAGTTTCTCCTGTTAACACCATCTCTGTTCTAGAGTTTCCCTGTTAACACCATCACTGTTCTAGAGTTTCCCCTGTTAACACCATCACTGTTCTAGAGTTTCCCCTGTTAACACCATCTCTGTTCTAGAGTTTCCCCTGTTCACACCATCTCTGTTCTAGAGTTTCCCCTGTTCACACCATCACTGTTCTAGAGTTTCCCCTGTTAACACCATCACTGTTCTAGAGTTTCCCCTGTTCACACCATCTCTGATCTAGAGTTTCTCCTGTTCACACCGTCAACGTGTCCCTTTACTGTGGTAGATCTACATTATGATCAAATAGCCACAGTAGCCCACTTGTCCACTGTTAACCGTAAGTTAAAGGGGGTACAGCCTCAGTGTTCACAGTAAACACACACTGTTAGAACTGTAAGTTAAAGGGGGTACAGCCTCAGTGTTCACAGTAAACACACACTGTTAGAACTGTAAGTTAAAGGGGGTACAGCCTCAGTGTTCACAGTAAACACACACTGGAAGACCTGAAGTCTGCTCAGTGACGGAGAAAGTTAGAGGGAACATTGGTGATGATGTCATGCATCTGACTGTTGTATATTCAGTGTGTCAATGATTTATTGTATCTGTCTCTATGTAAATTAATGAGAGTATATATTATATATTATATTGGGGTTATGTTAGATCAGGGGGAACCTAGATGTCTGTGACCTGAGTCAAGATCAACAGGCCTGATTCTATATGTCAGGAAGAGAGAGAGAACTGGACAGCAACACAATTAGACGCAACCAAATCATGAGAAAACACAAATAAAATTACTTGACACATTGGAAAGAATTAACAACAAAAAAACCAGAGCAAACTAGAATGCTATTTGGCCCTGAACAGAGAGTACACAGTGGCAGAATACCTGACCACTGTGACTGACCCAAACTTAAGGAAAGCTTTGACTATGTACAGACTCAGTGGGCATAGCCTTGCTATTCCACAGTGTGACATCACAGCAGCAATATGTGTGACCTGTTGCAACAAGAAAAGGTCAACCAGTGAAGAACAAACACCATTGTAAATACAACCCATATTTATGTTTATTTATTTTCCCTTGTGGACTTTAACCATTTGCACATCGTTACAACGCTGTATATATATACATAATATGACATTTGACCTGTCTTTATTCTTTGGGAACTTCTGTCAGTGTGATGTTTACTGTTCATTTTCATTGTTTAGTTCACTTTTGTATATTAACTAGTTTACTTGCTTTGGCAATGTTAATATGTTTCCCATGCCAAAAAAGCCCTTCAATTGAATGTAATTGAGAGGAGCAGAGAGAGAGGAGGGGGTGGGGAGTGTGAGAGATAAGGGGAGGAGAGGGAGGGAGATGTCAAAAGAGAGAGAGGAGGGGGTGGGGAGGGTGAGAGATAAGGGGAGGAGAGGGAGGGAGATGTCAAAAGAGAGAGAGGAGGGGGTGGGGAGGGTGAGAGATAAGGGGAGGAGAAGGAGGGAGATGTCAAAAGAGAGAGAGGAGGGGGTGGGGAGGGTGAGAGATAAGGGGAGGAGAGGGAGGGCTGACAGACTAACATGAAGTCAACTGAATATCTTTTCACTACAGGCTTCTCACCAGTTATGTCATCATAACCAGTAGTGATGTCATCATAACCAGTAGTGATGTCATCATAACCAGTAGTGATGTCATCATAACCAGTACCCTCTTCCACTATTGGCTCAGCTCAGCTTGACCCCTGACCTATGGAGCTGAACAATTGAGAAAACAGAAACATAAGAAAGCAAATGTATTAAATTATATATAAACTCCTTTGCAGAGAGAGGTCCACCTTTCCACATTGTGACTGTTGTGGTGAGGTCTTGTTGAGAAATGTCACACCATTTCTCAGTGCTCAATGTCTCAACACTGTTTCTCAAGAGAACCACAACCATTTGTCCTGCTCGTCTCTCACAGTTTAGTTCAGTCTACTGCTCAATAACAGGATATGGAGAAACAGCATTTGGCTGTGAGTCCAGAACCATGAGTCAGTCATGTAGACAAATGGGAAGTGTTCTAGCAGAGGGAGCAAATCTCATCAGAACATCATGTGACTTTAGTTAAATACAGAGATACACTAGATAAACATAACAGACTATAATTAAATACATAGATACACTAGATAAACATTATAGATAAACATAAACATAATTTTGCCACCATAGACCCTCTCAGCCAGCTGTCTCCACTAGGGCCCTCTCAGCCACCAGGCTCCACTAGGGCCCTCTCAGCCACCAGGCTCCACTAGGGCCCTCTCAGCCACCTGGCTCCACTAGGGCCCTCTCAGCCACCTGGCTCCACTAGGGCCCTTTCAACGAGCCGGCTCCACTAGGGCCCTCTTAGCCAGCCTGCTCTATGTGGGCCCTCTCAGTCAACCGGCTCCACTAAGGTCCTCTCAGTCAGCTGGTGTCTATAGGAGAGCTCCACTAGGGCCCTCTCAGTCAGCTGGTGTGTGTAGGAGAGTGTGAGATGTATGTACAGAAAGTAGAAGTACAAATGTCAAGGGAAATGAACTAAAGTGATAAATCTAGTCCTAGGTTTTATTTACTGTGGTGTTTGTTCTCCACTGGTTCCCCTGTTCTCATCACAACAGGTCACACATTCTGCTGACATGATTACACACTGTGGTATTTCACCTAACAGATACAGGAGCTTGTCAATATTATATTTGTTTTCAAATTATTTTGGGATCTTTGTAATCTGAGGGAAATATGTGTATCTTATATCATCGTACATTTGGCAGGAGGTTAAGAAGTGCAGCTCAGTTTTCACCTCATTTTGTGGGCAGTGGGCACATAGCCCGTCTTCTCTCTGCCTATGGCAACTTCTCTCAATAGCAAGGCTAAGCTCAATAAGTCTGTACATTGTCTCTATGTATGCTATCATGTACTGTCTGTTTAGGGCCAAATAGCATTTAAGTTCAAATTGAGAATTTGTAATGTTTTCCCAATAGGTAAAATCATTTTTAATATGTTTGGTTATAATTTGTTTGGGCCAGACTGTCTGAGTTCTGTCCTGAGGCTTTGTTGGGTTAGTAGTGGTTTGTGAACTAAGCTTCAGGACCAGCTGGATGAAGGGACTTTTCTCTATGTTCATCTCTTGGTATTTCAGTGCTGCTCTCTTGTTTTTATGTGGTTATAGACATTGAAGACTTGTTTCTGGATATTAATTAGTGATTGGTATTAATTAGTGATGGGTATTAATTAGTGAAGGATATTAATTAGTGAAGGATTTTAATTAGTGATGGATATTAATTAGTGAAGGATTTTAATTAGTGATGGATATTAATTAGTGAAGGATATTAATTAGTGATGGATATTAATTAGTGATGGATATTAATTAGTGAAGGATATTAATTAGTGAAGGATTTTAATTAGTGATGGATATTAATTAGTGAAGGATTTTAATTAGTGATGGATATTAATTAGTGAAGGATTTAAATTAGTGATGGATATTAATTAGTGATAGATATTAATTAGTGATGGATATTAATTAGTGATGGATATTAATTAGTGAAGGATTTTAATTAGTGATGGATATTAATTAGTGATGGATATTAATTAGTGATGGATTTTAATTAGTGATGGATATTAATTAGTGATGGATATTAGTTAGTGATGGATATTAATTAGTGATGGATATTAATTAGTGATGGATATTAATTAGTGATGGATATTAGTTAGTGATGGATATTAATTAGTGAAGGATTTTAATTAGTGATGGATATTAATTAGTGATGGATATTAATTAGTGATGGATATTAATTAGTGATGGATATTAATTAGTGATTGATATTAATTAGTGATGGATTTTAATTAGTGATGGATATTAATTAGTGATGGATATTAATTAGTGATGGATATTAATTAGTGATGGATATTGGCCCTATTCTGCCCTACATGCATTATTTGGGCCTTTTTCTATGAGAATGTTTTTGCAGAATGTCAATTGGATGTTGGCCCCATTTAAAAAATCTTGATTGGTTAGTGGACCTAACACTTCACTCCCACAAAGGGCAATTGGTTCAAGTGTAGATTTGGATACTTTGTGTGAGGTTCTAATTGTTATGTCAATTTGAATTTGTCTTTTGATAGCTCAAAAAGTCCCTCTTCCTTCCTCTTTCAGTTGATTGACAGCCAAGCAGAAATGGCCCGTATATCTTATTGTTAAGCCCAGATATGAAGAGACTTTAGTGTCCTCTGTCTTTCATCCTACTGTGACATTTTTAAACCTTGGATTTTAGTTGTTGTTTTTTTAATCATGGTCTTTATCTGAGAGATATAAGACAGATCAGGAAACTATAATTTTTTACTTGAATGTAACCCCTTATTGTTAAGAACTAAACTATCTCCATATCTACTTCCATAAATGTGTTAAACTGGTACCAGGAGACCTTCAGACGAGTCTTGTAAAGCTTGTGGACGTCCTAGATCACAACAACCTGTCTGTGTTCCTGAGAGACTCACCTTTCCATAGTGGGGTCATGTTAGTGTGTCCTAGATCACAACAACCTGTATGTGTTCCTGAGAGACTCACCTTTCCATAGTGGGGTCATGTTAGTGTGTCGTCCAAACGGTTCTGACACTACAGACAGAAGTTGACAGATGGACTGTATGACCTCAGACGATGCTTATGGGGTCGTAGGACAAAACGGAGAACATCATCGTGTTCCTGAGTCTCATATTTCCATCGTTTACAGGTTCACACGTTCGCAGAAATTGTAGGCGAAGGGTTCATTTGTAATTGAAAAGAGCTTCTGCCAAACATGGATTGTGTGTGAGGGGTACAGAGATGTGGTAGTCATATAATAATCATGCTGTGGTCTACATTTTGTTCATCATCAAGCAGACCAGATCAGTAGAGATGGTGGAAGAGCCTGGTAGGCTGTTTAAAATGGAAGAATATCATTTACAGTGCCTTGCGAAAGTATTCAGCCCCCTGAAGTTAATACTTTGTAGCGCCACCTTTTGCTGCGATTACAGCTGTAAGTCGCTTGAGGTATGTCTCTATCAGTTTTGCACATCGAGAGACTGACATTTTTTCCCATTCCTCCTTGCAAAACAGCTTGAGCTCAGTGAGGTTGGATGGAGAGCATTTGTGAACAGCAGTTTTCATGTTACGGTGAGTGAATGAGGACCCAAAAGCGAACTAACTTAAACAGAGCTTCTTTAATAACCAAACTGTGGTAGGCTCAGATAGACCGGCAGATTCCGACAGGACAGGACAAGGTTACAGCAAACATGACGATAGTCTGGCTCAGGCATGAAACACAACAAACAAGAATCCGACAAGGACAGGAACAAAAACAGAGAGAGATATAGGGGACTAATCAGAGGGAAAAGGGGAACAGGTGGGAGAAGGGGTGACGAGGTAGTCAAGAGGAGACAAGGAACAGCTGGGGGAAAGCGGGGGAGAAAAGGTAACCTAATACGACCAGCAGAGGGAGACAGGGTGAAAGGAAAGGACAGAAAGACACAACATGACAATACATGACAGTACCCCCCCACTCACCGAGCGCCTCCTGGCGCACTCGAGGAGGAAACCTGGCGGCAACGGAGGAAATCCTCGATCAGCGCACGGTCCAGCACGTCCCGAGAGGGAACCCAACTCCTCTCCTCAAGACCGTACCCCTCCCAATCAACGAGGTACTGGTGACCACGGCCCCGAGGACGCATGTCCAAAATCCTGCGGACCCTGTAGATGGGTGCGCCCTCGACAAGGATGGGGGGGGGGGGGGGGGGAAGACGAGCGGGGGCGCGAAGAACGGGCTTAATACAGGAGACATGGAAGACCGGGTGGACGCGACGAAGGTATCGCGGAAGAAGAAGTCGAACTGCGACAGGATTAATGACCCGAGAAATACGGAACGGACCAATGAACCGCGGGGTCAACTTGCGAGAAGCCGTCTTAAGGGGAAGGTTCTGAGTGGAGAGCCAAACTCTCTGACCGCGACAATATCTAGGACTCTTAGTTCTACGCTTATTAGCAGCCCTCACAGTCTGCGTCCTATAACGGCAAAGTGCAGACCTGACCCTCTTCCAGGTGCGCTCGCAACGTTGGACAAAAGCCTGAGCGGAGGGGACGCTGGACTCGGCGAACTGAGATGACAACAGCGGAGGCTGGTACCCGAGGCTACTCTGAAAAGGAGATAGCCCGGTCGCAGACGAAGGAAGCGAGTTGTGGGCGTATTCTGCCCAGGGGAGCTGTTCTGACCAAGACGCAGGGTTGCGAAAAGAAAGACTGCGTAAGATGCGACCAATAGTCTGATTGGCCCGTTCTGCTTGACCGTTAGACTGGGGGTGAAAGCCGGAAGAGAGACTGACGGAAGCCCCAATCAAACGGCAAAACTCCCTCCAAAATTGAGACGTGAATTGCGGACCTCTGTCTGAAACGACGTCTGACGGAAGGCCATGAATTCTGAAAACATTCTCGATGATGATTTGTGCCGTCTCTTTAGCAGAAGGAAGCTTAGCAAGGGGAATGAAATGAGCCGCCTTAGAGAACCTATCGACAACCGTAAGAATAACAGTCTTCCCCGCTGACGAAGGCAGTCCGGTGACAAAATCTAAGGCGATGTGAGACCACGGTCGAGAGGGAATGGGAAGCGGCCTGAGACGGCCGGCAGGAGGGGAGTTACCGGACTTAGTCTGCGCGCAGACCGAACAAGCAGCCACGAAACGACGCGTGTCATGCTCCCGGGTGGGCCACCAAAAACGCTGGCGAATGGAAGCAAGCGTACCCCGAACGCCAGGGTGGCCGGCTAACTTGGCAGAGTGAGCCCACTGAAGAACGGCCAGACGAGTAGGAACGGGAACGAAAAGAAGGTTCCTAGGACAAGCGCGCGGCGACGGAGTGTGAGTGAGCGCTTGCTTTACCTGCCTCTCAATTCCCCAGACAGTCAACCCGACAACACGCCCCTCAGGGAGAATCCCCTCGGGGTCAGTGGAGGCTACTGAAGAACTGAAGAGACGAGATAAAGCATCAGGCTTGGTGTTCTTAGAGCCCGGACGATAAGAAATCACGAACTCGAAACGAGCGAAAAACAGCGCCCAACGCGCCTGACGCGCATTAAGTCGTTTTGCAGAACGGATGTACTCAAGGTTCCTATGGTCAGTCCAAACGACAAAAGGAACGGTCGCCCCCTCCAACCACTGTCGCCATTCGCCTAGGGCTAACCGGATGGCGAGCAGTTCGCGGTTTCCCACATCATAGTTACGTTCCGACGGCGACAGGCGATGAGAAAAATACGCGCATGGGTGGACCTTGTCGTCAGAGAGGGAGCGCTGAGAAAGAATGGCTCCCACGCCCACCTCTGACGCGTCAACCTCGACAACGAACTGTCTAGAGACGTCAGGTGTAACAAGGATAGGAGCGGATGTAAAACGATTCTTGAGGAGATCAAAAGCTCCCTGGGCGGAAACGGACCACTTAAAGCACGTCTTGACAGAAGTAAGGGCTGTGAGAGGAGCTGCCACCTGACCGAAATTACGGATGAAACGACGATAGAAGTTCGCGAAGCCGAGAAAGCGCTGCAGCTCGACGCGTGACTTAGGGGCGGGCCAATCAATGACAGCTTGGACCTTAGCGGGATCCATCTTAATGCCTTCAGCGGAAATAACAGAACCGAGAAATGTGACGGAGGAGGCATGAAAAGTGCACTTCTCAGCCTTCACAAAAAGACAATTCTCTAAAAGGCGCTGGAGGACACGTCGAACGTGCTGAAGATGAATCTGGAGTGACGGTGAAAAAATCAGGATATCGTCAAGGTAAACGAAAACAAAGATGTTCAGCATGTCTCTCAGGACATCATTGACTAATGCCTGAAAGACAGCTGGAGCGTTAGCGAGGCCGAAAGGAAGAACCCGGTATTCAAAGTGCCCTAACGGAGTGTTAAACGCCGTCTTCCACTCGTCCCCCTCCCTGATGCGCACGAGATGGTAAGCGTTACAAAGGTCCAACTTAGTGAAAAACCTGGCTCCCTGCAGGATCTCGAAGGCTGAAGACATAAGAGGAAGCGGATAACGATTCTTAACTGTTATGTCATTCAGCCCTCGATAATCTATGCAGGGGCGCAGAGACCCGTCCTTCTTCTTGACAAAAAAAACCCCCGCTCCGGCGGGAGAGGAGGAGGGGACTATGGTACCGGCGTCAAGAGCTACAGACAAATAATCCTCGAGAGCCTTACGTTCGGGAGCCGACAGAGAGTATAGTCTACCCCGGGGGGGAGTGGTTCCCGGAAGGAGATCAATACTACAATCATACGACCGGTGTGGAGGAAGAGAGGTGGCCCTGGACCGACTGAACACCGTGCGCAGATCGTGATATTCCTCCGGCACCCCTGTCAAATCACCAGGCTCCTCCTGTGAAGAAGAGACAGAGGAAACAGGAGGGATAGCAGACATTAAACATTTCACATGACAAGAGACGTTCCAGGAGAGGATAGAATTACTAGACCAATTAATGGAAGGATTATGACAAACTAGCCAGGGATGGCCCAAAACAACAGGTGTAAAAGGTGAACGAAAAATCAAAAAAGAAATGGTTTCGCTATGATTACCAGAAACAGTGAGGGTTAAAGGTAGCGTCTCACGCTGAATCCTGGGGAGAGGACTACCATCCAGGGCGAACAAGGCCGTGGACTCCCTTAACTGTCTGAGAGGAATGTCATGTTCCCGAGCCCAGGTCTCGTCCATAAAACAGCCCTCCGCCCCAGAGTCTATTAAGGCACTGCAGGAAGCTGACGAACCGGTCCAGCGTAGATGGACCGACAAGGTAGTGCAGGATCTTGAAGGAGAGACAGGAGTAGTAGCGCTCTCCAGTAGCCCTCCGCTTACTGATGAGCTCTGGCTTTTACTGGACATGAAGTGACAAAATGACCAGCAGAACCGCAATAGAGACAGAGGCGGTTGGTGATTCTCCGTTCCCTCTCCTTAGTCGAGATGCGGATACCTCCCAGCTGCATAGGCTCAGCTCCCGAGCCGGCAGAGGAAGATGGTAGTGATGCGGAGAGGGGGGCAACGGAGAACGCGAGCTCCTTTCCACGAGCTCGGTGACGAAGATCAACCCGTCGCTCAATGCGAATAGCGAGTTCAATCAGGGAATCCACGCTGGAAGGGACCTCCCGGGAGAGAATCTCATCCTTTACCTCTGCGCGGAGACCCTCCAGAAAACGAGCGAGCAAAGCCGGCTCGTTCCAGCCACTGGAGGCAGCAAGAGTGCGAAACTCAATAGAGTAGTCTGTTATGGATCGATTACCTTGACATAGGGAAGACAGGGCCCTGGAAGCCTCCTCCCCAAAAACAGATCGATCAAAAACCCGTATCATCTCCTCCTTAAAGTCCTGATACTGGTTAGTACACTCAGCCCTTGCCTCCCAGATTGCCGTGCCCCACTCACGAGCCCGTCCAATAAGGAGAGATATGACGTAGGCGACACGAGCAGTGCTCCTGGAGTAAGTGTTGGGCTGGAGAGAAAACACAATATCACACTGGGTGAGGAACGAGCGGCATTCAGTGGGCTCCCCAGAGTAACACGGCGGGTTAATGATTCTGGGCTCCGGAGATTCGAAAGCCCTGGAAGTGGCCGGTGGATCGAGGCGGAGATGGTGAACCTGTTCTGTGAGGTTGGAGACTTGGGTGGCCAGGGTCTCAACGGCATGTCGAGCAGCAGACAATTCCTGCTCGTGTCTGCCTAGCATCGCTCCCTGGATCTCGACGGCTGAGTGGAGAGGATCCGAAGTCGCTGGGTCCATTCTTGGTCGGATTCTTCTGTTACGGTGAGTGAATGAGGACCCAAAAGCGAACTAACTTAAACAGAGCTTCTTTAATAACCAAACTGTGGTAGGCTCAGATAGACCGGCAGATTCCGACAGGACAGGACAAGGTTACAGCAAACATGACGATAGTCTGGCTCAGGCATGAAACACAACAAACAAGAATCCGACAAGGACAGGAACAAAAACAGAGAGAGATATAGGGGACTAATCAGAGGGAAAAGGGGAACAGGTGGGAGAAGGGGTGACGAGGTAGTCAAGAGGAGACAAGGAACAGCTGGGGGAAAGCGGGGGAGAAAAGGTAACCTAATACGACCAGCAGAGGGAGACAGGGTGAAAGGAAAGGACAGAAAGACACAACATGACAATACATGACATTTCAGTTCTTTCCACAGATTCTCGATTGGATTCAGGTCTGGAATTTGACTTGGCCATTCTAACACCTGGATATGTTTATTTTTGAACCATTCCATTGTAGATTTTGCTTTATGTTTTGGATCATTGTCTTGTTGGAAGACAAATCTCCGTCCCAGTCTCAAGTCTTTTGCAGACTCCATCAGGTTTTCTTCCAGAATGGTCCTGTATTTGGCTCCATCCATCTTCCCATCAATTTTAACCATCTTCCCTGTCCCTGCTGAAGAAAAGCAGGCCCAAACCATGATACTACCACCACCATGTTTGACAGTGGGGATGGTGTGTTCAGCTGTGTTGCTTTTACGCCAAACATAACGTTTTGCATTGTTGCCAAAAAGTTCAATTTTGGTTTCATCTGACCAGAGCACCTTCTTCCACATGTTTGGTGTGTCTCCCAGGTGGCTTGTGGCAAACTTTAAACAACACTTTTTATGGATATCTTTAAGAAATGGCTTTCTTCTTGCCACTCTTCCATAAAGGCCAGATTTGTGCAATATACGACTGATTGTTGTCCTATGGACAGAGTCTCCCATCTCAGCAGTCCTACAACTGTCACCTTATGTAACAGCTGATTTACTTAACTAAAGACACATCTCAATATGTGGTCCAGGTGCCTTAGTGTTCCTATAGAAACCTGTGTCCAAACTCAGCATTAAATAGCATCTAATCAGAATAGTGTACAGAGCTAAGTTATTACAGCTATTTAAATGTAATGTGTTTTTTAGTGTTTATTCTGTGTCATTAAAAAAATCACTGTTGTCTATTAGATCAATATCAGTGTGAACACATCTGATTGGACTAGATCCATGTTGAGGTGAGACACGTCTGATTGGACTAGATCCATGTTGAGGTGAGACACGTCTGATTGGACTAGATCCATGTTGAGGTGAGACATGTCTGATTGGACTAGATCCATGTTGAGGTGAGACACATCTGATTGGACTAGATCCATGTTGCGGTGAGACACGTCTGATTGGACTAGATCCATGTTGAGGTGAGACACGTCTGATTGGACTAGATCCATGTTGCGGTGAGACACATCTGATTGGACCAGATCCATGTTGAGGTGAGACACATCTGATTGGACTAGATCCATGTTGAGGTGAGACACATCTGATAGGACTAGATCCATGTTGTGGTGAGACACGTCTGATTGGACTAGATCCGTGTTGCGGTGAGACACATCTGATTGGACCAGATCCATTTTGAGGTGAGACACATCTGATTGGACTAGATCCATATTGAGGTGAGACACGTCTGATTGGATGGGAGAATGAGAGGGGGAGAAGAGGAGAATAGAGTGTCAAAAGAGGAGATGAGAGGGGGAGAAGAGGAGAGGAGAGGGGAGAAGAGGAGAGGGGAGAAGAGGAAAGGTGGAGAGGAGAGGGAAGAGAAGAGAGGGGAGGGAGAGGAGTAGAGAGGGGGAGAAGAGGAGTGGAGTGGAGGGAGAATGAGAGGGGGAGAAGAGGAGTGGAGTGGAGGGAGAATGAGAGGGGGAGAAGGAGATGAGAGGGGAAGAGGAGGGGAGAGGGGGAGAGGTGGAGAAGAGGAGAGTAGAGGGGATAAGAGGAGAGGGGAGAAGAGGAGAATAGAGTGTCAAAAGAGGAGATGAGAGGGGGAGAAGAGGAGAGGAGAGGGGAGAAGAGGAGAGGGGAGAAGAGGAAAGGTGGAGAGGAGAGGGAAGAGAAGAGAGGGGAGGGAGAGGAGTAGAGAGGGGGAGAAGAGGAGTGGAGTGGAGGGAGAATGAGAGGGGGAGAAGAGGAGTGGAGTGGAGGGAGAATGAGAGGGGGAGAAGGAGATGAGAGGGGAAGAGGAGGGGAGAGGGGGAGAGGTGGAGAAGAGGAGAGTAGAGGGGAGAAGAGGAGAGGGGAGAAGAGGAGAGGTGCAGAAGAGGAGAGGGGAGAAGAGGAGAGGGAAGAAGAGAGAGGAAGGAGAGGGAGGAGAGGAGAAGAGAGGGGGAGCTGGGAGAGGTGGAGGAGTGTAGAGGATAGGAGAGCGGGGTGGAGAAGGGAGGGGCAGACGAGGAGAAGAGATTGTCAAAAGAGGAGAAGAAGTGGGGAAAGGGAGAAGATGAGAGGGGGAGAAGAGGATAGGAGAGGGTTGGAGAAGAGGGGAGAAGAGGAGAGGTGGAGAAGGGAGGAGAGGAGAAGAGAGGGGAGAAGTGGGGAAGGGGAGAAGATGAGAGGGGGAGAAGAGGAGAGGGTTGGAGAAGAGGAGAGGAGAGGAGAGGAGAAGAGAGGGGAGAAGTGGGTAAGGGGAGAAGATGAGAGGTGGAGAAGAGATGGGGGAAAGAGGAGAAGAGATGGGGGAGAGAGGAGAAGAGAGGGGGGAAAGAGGAGAAGAGATGGGGGAGAGAGGAGAAGAGATGGGGGAAGAAGAAAAGGGGAGAAGAAGGGTAGAGGTGGAGAAGAGGAGAGGGGAGAAGAGAGGAGAGAAAATAATAGGAGAGGGGGAGGGGAAGAGATGAGGGTGTAGAAAAGAGGGGGAGGAGAGGAGAAGAGAGGGGGAGGAGAGGAGAAGAGGAGAGGAGAAGAGATGGGGGAAAGAGGAGAAGAGAGGGAGAAGAGGGGAGAAGAGAAGAGGTGGAGAAGAGGAGAGGAGAAGAGATGGGGAAAGAGGAGAAGAGATGGGGGAGAGAGGAGAAGAGATGGGGGAGAGAGGAGAAGAGGAGAGGAGAAGAGATGGGGGAAAGAGGAGAGGAAGAGAGGGGGAGAAGAGGAGAAGAGTGGGGGTGAAGAGGAGAAGAGATGAAGAGAGGGGAGGAGAGGAGAAGAGATGGGGAGAAGAGAGGAGAAGAAGGGTAGAGGTGGAGAAGAGGAGAAGAGAACGGAGAGGGGAAGAGAGGGTGAGGGGGAGGAAAGCGGGGTGGAGAAGGGAGGGGCAGAAGAGAGGGAGAAGAGGAGAAGAGTGGGGGAGAAGATAAGTAAGAGGAGAGGACAGGGGGAGAAGAGGAGAAAAGACAGGGAGAAGAGGGGGAGAAGAGTAGAATAGTGGGGGTGAAGAGGAGAGGAAAGGGGGAGGAGAAGAGAGAAGAGAGGGGGGGAAGAGATGAGAATAGAGGGAGAAGAGAGTGGGAGGTGAAGAGTGGGTGGAGAGGAGTAGACGAGAGGGGCAGAAGAGGAGAAGAGAAGAGTTGGGGGATAATGAAATTTGACCGTATGAGTTGGAAAGGTGGCATCCGATGACGTTGTCATGTTGAAAGTCACTGAGCGCTTCATTAAGGCCATTCTACTGACAATGTTTGTCTATGGAGATTGCATGGCTGAGTGATTGATTTTATACATCTGGCAGGAAGGGGTGTGGCTGAAATAGAATCCACTCATTTGAAGGGGTGTCCACATACTTTTGTATATATGGTGTATGTACACATGGGTGTTGTTGCACCATACCAACGATAAGCCTGTCTTCCCCATCACATCATGAAAGGTCATGTTGATGTTCATTTCACCTCTGCCTTTCTCTTCCTCTGACTCCTCCCTTTCTCCTTTGTTTCTCTCTATCTCTCTGTCTCTTTCTCTCTCTTTCTCCTCTGTCTCTCTCTTTCTCCTCAGATCTCCAGGCTCAAAGCGTCAGTCCACCAGGTAGGTAGAGTATAAATCTACAGTGATTATAGCAGTTCAATATTAGTCAACTTTATTATCCCACATGGAGAAATTCATGTGTCCATACAAACCATTCTAAACCCCAATAACAAGTAGTGTTTTATGGAACTACTAATACTTGTCAACCACAAAGCATCACTGCTGTTAGAATAACAGAATCACTGTCATCATCTGTCCTCACCACTGTGTTTTCCTCTCTGCTGTTTACAGCTGAACTATCAGTCAGACTGGTGAATGGGACCACTTCCTGTTCTGGGACAGTGGAAGCCTTCTACAGAGGAGAGTGGTCAGGTCTATGTACTGGGTGGTGGAGCATGAGAGAGGTTAAGGTTGTGTGTAGAGAGCTGGACTGTGGGAATCCTGTAGCTGAATCTAGAGGACCTCTGTTTGAAGATGGAAGAAGAGGAGTCACACTATATAGTAGTTGCTATGGAGATGAGTCTTCTATTAGACAGTGTGATGTCATAGGAGGACCTGGTGTCTGTGATGGTGGATATTATCATCATGTGACCTGTTCAGGTAAGAGACTGGTCATATTGAGAGATTTATTTATACAATATTACCATGTATCATGTTTTATGTGTTTTTATTTCATTTAAATAGAGGGAGAGATGTCAGATGTATTTAAACATTATATTTGTGTTTGTCATATTGGTTTATGGGAGATGTTCATGGGCAGATCATTGTAGTTCAGATGGTACTGAAGTGAAGCTGCCTGATGGATGTCCAGCTGTTTATTTTCTATAAAGTGAAGTGAACTTATTCCTGTCTCCTGCCTGCATTATTCCCAACCTGATCCTGAGTGACTAAGAACCCATTTCTACCTCTTACAGTATCAAACATAGCAAACTACAATCTTTTATCCAACATATTTGTGTTTAGTCCTTGACAGTGTCATCAACAAAACTGATTGAATGTTCAACCAACTCTTTTTCTCCAGAGTCTGTGCGGCTTGTGGATGGAGCTGGTCTCTGCTCTGGGAGAGTGGAGGTGAAGTCCAATCAGTCCTGGGCCTCAGTGTGTGAAGCTGACTTTGACCGGCAGGATGCAGAGGTAGTCTGTAGGGATGTTGGCTGTGGGGCTCCTGCAACTCTACAGGGGGGGCTCTATGGAGAAGGTGAGGGTCAGACCTGGGATAAAGAGTTCCAGTGTAAAGGCAATGAGTCCCTTCTCCTGGACTGTGACACCTCAGACAGAAAACACAACACCTGCCTACCTGGTAATGCTGTTGGACTCACCTGCTCAGGTAAGAAACAGTTTGTCACTCAATCAACATTGTTTGTCATCTGGAGTGAAGAATATGAGAGACAATGTAGGTGTGTTTTAGTGAGAAAATAGTAAGATTACTGTCTCTCTCTTTTCTTTTCTCAGAGCCTGATGATGTGAGGCTGGTGGGAGGAGACAGTCGCTGTGCTGGTGGAGTGGAGTGGTACGAACAGGGAGAGTGGAGGACTGTGGGAGCTGAGGACTGGGAGCAGGAGGATGTAGCTGCAGTAGTGTGTAGACAGCTGGGTTGTGGCTCCACTGTTTCAGTACTACCTGGAAACACCACTAGAGGGTTTGGAGTTGACTGTGATGGGGATGAATCTGCACTGAGGGAGTGTAGAAGAACATATGATCTCCTTCCTGGACTCACAGTGATCTGCTCAGGTAATAACAAGATACACTACACTACCAAAAGTAAGTTGTAAAACTCACTGCTGAGTTCCACATACTTTTGTCCATGTATTATATCTCCTTCCTGGACTCACAGTGATCTGCTCAGGAAATATCAACATGTTATCATTATATTCAACTGATTTCCTTCATTCATACAACTTCCTCTGCACCTCTCATGATGACTGTTTAGCTTGTAAATCTGCTTTGCAAAATAGATCACTCAGTCAAGTAGGAATCAAATACAACTTAAATATCCCAGAATGCTTTTGTATTTGAGTGTTATCTCAGTGAACGTCTCTACTCACTACCACTGTCACATGTCATGTTATTGTCATATCTAAATGAGGAAAGTAGTTGAGGAGCTACGTTTTCTTTTTCTCTCCTCTTGTTCCAGATGTCCTGCTTAAGCCTGATATCAACATATGTTGTCTCAGTGACTGTAGGCCCACTACTCATGTTGCCCTGTGAGGGAGGGTGGCTGGCACTGTTACATACTGATGTTATTGTCATATCTATAGGAAACTAGTTGAAGAGGTTTTTCTTGTTCTCTTTTATTGTTACAGATCTCCTGGTCCAGCCTGATATCTTCCTGACTGACTCAATGGGAGGGGTCTCCAGGGGCCACCAGGGGCCTGAGATGTTCAGGGGCTACAACTTCACCATCACCTGCTCCACTCAGCCACAGTACCCAGGAGGCTCCTTCCTCCTCACGTTCACCGGCTCCAACAGAACCCAGCCAGCTGTCAATCACTCTGCTGCCTTCCTCTTCCCTGCTGCAGATGACTCCCACCAAGGGAACTACAGCTGTGTTTATGACAATTATGTTTTCTCTCATAACTTCTCCTCTGAGAGTGAGCTCCTCTCCCTCACCATCACAGGTAACTGAACATGAACCAGACTTATAACTTTGTCATTGACAGATTTTCCACAGATCTATGTGATGATGATCAGTCCCCTCATCAAAGGTGTTTCTGTTTGCAGCCTCTCCTCTGCCAGCCTTCATCATCAGACACGTTGTAGTGCTGCTGATCCTACTGACAGCCATCACCACCTCCTACCTGTACTACAAGGTAAAGACATTTACTCAGACGTTACAAGTCATTTAAACTAGAGGGGGAGGGTGAGAGGGAGAGGGTGAGGGGGAGAGAGAGAATGGAGATACCAGAGAGTAAATGTCTGACTGTTGGTGCTGTGTCTCCCTAGCCCACCTGGAGGCAGAAGAGAGTGAACAGGGTGAGCAGCATGGATCTTGATGTCAATGCCATGGAGATGGTCTCTCTGAGCTCCAGAGCTGAAGCTGGACCGGGAGAGGAGAGAGCAGCCCAGGGGACGGAGTAGGAGTAGAATGAATCTGACCCTACATGCTGATCTTAGGACAGTTTCGTGTTTTAAATCGATGGTCAGCAGTGGACTGGTGTTTAAAATGTGGTGACAAACCTGAAGTGGTTCTAATTTTAATAACAAGTTCAGAATTAGTTTCTCTTTCTAGAACCTTGGAAGAAATCTAAAAGGAGTGACTGCAACCACCATTATTCATTTAGTTTGGATTTTACCACCAGAGAAACATGGGGTTTTGGGTAACATGGGGTTTGGGTAACATGGGGTTTTGGATAACATGGGTTTTGGGTAACATGGGGTTTTGGGTAACATGGGGTTTTGGTTAACATGGGGTTTTGGATAACATGGGTTTTGGGTAACATGGGGTTTTGGGTAACATGGGGTTTGGGTAACATGGGGTTTTGGATAACATGGGTTTTGGGTAACATGGGGTTTTGGGTAACATGGGGTTCTGGGTAACATGGGGTTCTGGGTAACATGGGGTTTTGGGTAACATGGGGTTTTGGATAACATGGGGTTCTGGGTAACATGGGGTTTGGGTAACATGGGGTTTGAGTAACATGGGGTTTTGGGTAACATGGTGTTTTGGGTAACATGGGGTTTTGGGTAACATTGGGTTTTGGGTAACATGGGGTAACATGGAGTTTTGGGTAACATGGTGTTTTGGGTAACATGGGGTAACATGGGGTTTTGGGTAACATGGGGTAACATGGGGGTCATGGGGTTTAGGGTAACATGGGGTTTTGGGTAACATGGTGTTTTGGGTAACATGGGTTTTGGGTAACATGGGGTTTTGGGTAACATGGGGTAACATGGGGTTTTGGGTAACATGGGGTTTTGGTAACATGGGGTAACATGGGGTTTTGGGTAACATGGGGTTTTTTGGTAACATGGGGTTTTGGGTAACATGGGGTAACATGGGGTTTTGGGTAACATGGGGTTTTGGGTAACATGGGGTAACATGGGGTTTTGGGTAACATGGTGTTTTGGGTAACATGGGGTTTTGGGTAACATGGGGTAACATGGGGTTTTGGGTAACATGGGATTTGGGGTAACATGGGGTTTTGGGTAACATGGGGTTTTGGGTAACTTGGGGTTTTGGTAACATGGGGTTTTGGGTAACATGGGTTTTGGTAACATGGGGTTTTGGTAACATGGGGTTTTGGTAACATGGGGTTTTGGGTAACATGGGTTTTGGTAACATGGGTTTTGATAACATGGGGTTTTGGGTAACATGGGGTTTTGGGTAACATGGGTTTTGGTAACATGGGTTTTGATAACATGGGTTTTGATAACATGGGGTTTTGGGTAACATGGTGGTTTTGGTAACATGGTGGTTTTATTATTGATAGATAGTAGCTACATTTCGACTGTTTGTGTCCAGAATGTGTTGCTTTTTGCTTTTGTCTTTATGTCTTTATCGTGGTTTGTTGTTATGATGTTGTTTACTTCATGATGTTATTGATTATAAACGTTATGATATTGATTATGATGTAGATTAGTGTTATGTTGTTAGTAGTATAGAGATAATGATGCTATTGATTATAAATGTTATGATATTGATTATGATGTAGATTAGTGTTATGTTGTTAGTAGTATATAGATAATGATGTTATTGATTATAAATGTTATGATATTGATTATGATATTGATTATGATGTAGATCTAGTAGGCTTAAATTGAAAATGTGTCAAATAGGAGTGGCAATATTGTCTGCTTTTATCCTAAGTAATTTAAATTGTTACAATATAACATATGTTGGTCAAGTATAGTATAGTAATCTGAGTTGGGGATGTGTGTTGTATAGTAATCTGAGTTGGGGATGTGTGTTGTATAGTAATCTGAGTTGGGGATGTGTGTTGTATAGTATAGTAATCTGAGTTGGGGATGTGTGTTGTATAGTAATCTGAGTTGGGGATGTGTGTTGTAGAGTAATCTGAGTTGGGGATGTGTGTTGTATAGTACAGTAATCTGAGTTGGGGATGTGTGTTGTAGAGTAATCTGAGTTGGGGATGTGTGTTGTATAGTATAGTAATCTGAGTTGGGGATGTGTGTTGTATAGTAATCTGAGTTGGGGATGTGTGTTTTATAGTATAGTAATCTGAGTTGGGGATGTGTGTTGTATAACATAGTAATCTGAGTTGGGGATGTGTGTTGTATAGTATAGTAATCTGAGTTGGGGATGTGTGTTGTATAGTGTACTAATCTGAGTTGGGGATGTGTGTTGTAGAGTAATCTGAGTTGGGGATGTGTGTTGTATAGTATAGTAATCTGAGTTGGGGATGTGTGTTGTATAGTAATCTGAGTTGGGGATGTGTGTTGTATAGTAATCTGAGTTGGGGATGTGTGTTGTATAGTAATCTGAGTTGGGGATGTGTTTTGTATAGTATAGTAAGCTGAGTTGGGGATGTGTGTTGTATAGTATGGTAATCTGAGTTGGGGATGTGTGTTGTATAGTGTACTAATCTGAGTTGGGGATGTGTGTTGTAGAGTAATCTGAGTTGGGGATGTGTGTTGTATAGTATAGTAATCTGAGTTGGGGATGTGTGTTGTATAGTAATCTGAGTTGGGGATGTGTGTTGTATAGTAATCTGAGTTGGGGATGTGTGTTGTATAGTAATCTGAGTTGGGGATGTGTTTTGTATAGTATAGTAAGCTGAGTTGGGGATGTGTGTTGTATAGTATGGTAATCTGAGTTGGGGATGTGTGTTGTATAGTGTACTAATCTGAGTTGGGGATGTGTGTTGTAGAGTAATCTGAGTTGGGGATGTGTGTTGTATAGTATAGTAATCTGAGTTGGGGATGTGTGTTGTATAGTAATCTGAGTTGGGGATGTGTGTTGTATAGTAATCTGAGTTGGGGATGTGTGTTGTATAGTGTAGTAATCTGAGTTGGGGATGTGTGTTGTATAGTATAGTAATCTGAGTTGGGGATGTGTGTTGTATAGTATAGTAATCTGAGTTGGGGATGTGTGTTGTATAGTAATCTGAGTTGGGGATGTGTGTTGTATAGTAATCTGAGTTGGGGATGTGTGTTGTATAGTAAGCTGAGTTGGGGATGTGTGTTGTATAGTGTAGTAATCTGAGTTGGGGATGTGTGTTGTAGAGTAATCTGAGTTGGGGATGTGTGTTGTATAGTATAGTAATCTGAGTTGGGGATGTGTGTTGTATAGTAATCTGAGTTGGGGATGTGTGTTGTATAGTAATCTGAGTTGAGGATGTGTGTTGTATAGTAATCTGAGTTGGGGATGTGTGTTGTATAGTATAGTAATCTGAGTTGGGGATGTGTGTTGTATAGTATAGTAATCTGAGTTGGGGATGTGTGTTGTATAGTATAGTAATCTGAGTGTGGGATGTGTGTTGCATAGTATAGTAATCTGAGTTGGGGATGTGTGTTGTATAGTATAGTAATCTGAGTTGGGGATGTGTGTTGTATAGTAATCTGAGTTGGGGATGTGTGTTGTATAGTATAGTAACCTGAGTTGGGGATGTGTGTTGTATAGTAATCTGAGTTGGGGATGTGTGTTGTATAGTAATCTGAGTTGGGGATGTGTGTTGTATAGTATAGTAATCTGAGTTGGGGATGTGTGTTGTATAGTATAGTAATCTGAGTTGGGGATGTGTGTTGTATAGTAATCTGAGATGGGGATGTGTGTTGTATAGTATAGTAATCTGAGTTGGGGATCTGTGTTGTATAGTAATCTGAGTTGGGGATGTGTGTTGTATAGTATAGTAATCTGAGTTGGGGATGAGTGTTGTATAGTATAGTAATCTGAGTTGGGGATGTGTGTTGTATAATATAGTAATCTGAGTTGGGGATGTGTGTTGTATAGTAATCTGAGTTGGGGATGTGTGTTGTATAGTATGGTAATCTGAGTTGGGGATGTGTGTTGTATAGTATAGTAATCTGAGTTGGGGATGTGTGTTGTATAGTAATCTGAGTTGGGGATGTGTGTTGTATAGTATAGTAATCTGAGTTGGGGATGTGTGTTGTATAGTAATCTGAGTTGGGGATGTGTGTTGTATAGTATAGTAATCTGAGTTGGGGATGTGTGTTGTATAATATAGTAATCTGAGTTGGGGATGTGTATAGTATACTAATCTGAGTTGGGGATGTGTGTTGTATAGTATAGTAATCTGAGTTGGGGATGTGTGTTGTATAGTAATCTGAGTTGGGGATGTGTGTTGTATAGTAATCTGAGTTGGGGATGTGTGTTGTATAGTATAGTAATCTGAGTTGGGGATGTGTGTTGTATAGTAATCTGAGTTGGGGATGTGTGTTGTATAGTAATCTGAGTTGGGGATGTGTGTTGTATAGTAATCTGAGTTGGGGATGTGTGTTGTATAGTATAGTAATCTGAGTTGGGGATGTGTGTTGTATAGTAATCTGAGTTGGGGATGTGTGTTGTATAGTAATCTGAGTTGGGGATGTGTGTTGTATAGTAAGCTGAGTTGGGGATGTGTGTTGTATAGTGTAGTAATCTGAGTTGGGGATGTGTGTTGTAGAGTAATCTGAGTTGGGGATGTGTGTTGTATAGTATAGTAATCTGAGTTGGGGATGTGTGTTGTATAGTAATCTGAGTTGGGGATGTGTGTTGTATAGTAATCTGAGTTGAGGATGTGTGTTGTATAGTAATCTGAGTTGGGGATGTGTGTTGTATAGTATAGTAATCTGAGTTGGGGATGTGTGTTGTATAGTATAGTAATCTGAGTTGGGGATGTGTGTTGTATAGTATAGTAATCTGAGTGTGGGATGTGTGTTGCATAGTATAGTAATCTGAGTTGGGGATGTGTGTTGTATAGTATAGTAATCTGAGTTGGGGATGTGTGTTGTATAGTAATCTGAGTTGGGGATGTGTGTTGTATAGTAATCTGAGTTGGGGATGTGTGTTGTATTGTAATCTGAGTTGGGGATGTGTGTTGTATAGTATAGTAATCTGAGTTGGGGATGTGTGTTGTATAGTATAGTAATCTGAGTTGGGGATGTGTGTTGTATAGTAATCTGAGATGGGGATGTGTGTTGTATAGTATAGTAATCTGAGTTGGGGATCTGTGTTGTATAGTAATCTGAGTTGGGGATGTGTGTTGTATAGTATAGTAATCTGAGTTGGGGATGAGTGTTGTATAGTATAGTAATCTGAGTTGGGGATGTGTGTTGTATAGTATAGTAATCTGAGTTGGGGATGAGTGTTGTATAGTATAGTAATCTGAGTTGGGGATGAGTGTTGTATAGTATAGTAATCTGAGTTGGGGATGTGTGTTGTATAATATAGTAATCTGAGTTGGGGATGTGTGTTGTATAGTAATCTGAGTTGGGGATGTGTGTTGTATAGTATGGTAATCTGAGTTGGGGATGTGTGTTGTATAGTATAGTAATCTGAGTTGGGGATGTGTGTTGTATAGTAATCTGAGTTGGGGATGTGTGTTGTATAGTATAGTAATCTGAGTTGGGGATGTGTGTTGTATAATATAGTAATCTGAGTTGGGGATGTGTATAGTATACTAATCTGAGTTGGGGATGTGTGTTGTATAGTATAGTAATCTGAGTTGGGGATGTGTGTTGTATAGTAATCTGTGTTGGGGATGTGTGTTGTATAGTAATCTGAGTTGGGGATGTGTGTTGTATAGTATAGTAATCTGAGTTGGGGATGTGTGTTGTATAGTATAGTAATCTGAGTTGGGGATGTGTGTTGTATAGTAATCTGAGTTGGGGATGTGTGTTGTATAGTAATCTGAGTTGGGGATGTGTGTTTTATAGTATAGTAATCTGAGTTGGGGATGTGTGTCCACTCCAGTACATGTGTAGTGTAGGATGTGTGTCCACTCCAGTACATGTGTAGTGTAGGATGTGTGTCCACTCCAGTACATATGTAGTGTAGGATGTGTGTCTGTGTACTCCAGTACATGTGTAGTGTAGGATGTGTGTCCACTCCAGTACATGTGTAGTGTAGGATGTGTGTCTGTGTACTCCAGTACATGTGTAGTGTAGGATGTGTGTCCACTCCAGTACATGTGTAGTGTAGGATGTGTGTCCACTCCAGTACATGTGTAGTGTAGGATGTGTGTTGATGCCTAAAGTGACTCTGTGTTTAACACACTTCAACCAGACGACTGTAGAAGCTTCTGTTTAATTGAAGAACAACCGTTGTCTCTATTGAACACAACGTTGTGGTCAAGGTAGTTGTTTTGTGATTGACTGAAAGAAGGGGATCTTTCAGAGTGAGACTGATGTCTGTTGGTTGGATAGCAGGTAGTTGTTGTGATTGACTGAAAGAAGGGGATCTTTCAGAGTGAGACTGATGTCTGTTGGTTGGATAGTAGGTAGTTGTTTTATGACTGACTGTAGTGGCTTCCTTTCCTCTTGACCATAGCCACGGCCCGAGCCTGAAGCCGGGGTTGTTTCAGACGCATACAGTCCACATTCAAGGTTTCCAAACGGCCAAAACATTCAATGAGATCCAGGGATCCTGGTGCAACAAAAAGGTTTATTCTTCTGATATCTGACAAAAAATATATATTCTCCGATCAACGTAAAACAGAGATTACCTGACATGGAAAATACATGATATGACCTGTATGTCTGTCTGGTCAAAAGATTAGCTAGGACTCCTCCCCTGAAGGCCCAACTTCCTGCCTTCATCCTAACACACTCACCACAGTACAATGAATGGGCAAGAGGAGGGGCCAAAAACTACGAGACACTAAGAACAAATGAAAACATCTCAATCAGGTAAATATAAATCAATAAAAGGTACCTAATCTTTCATCATATACCTTCATATTTAATACATTTACACAAACGTACATGGAGTTCTGTATGTTCTGTCTTTATACTAATATGTCCAATCAGCTCTAACTGTTTGTCTCCCATCGTTCCACTCAGAGGACTAGACCTTCTGGTATCAAATGGGAGTTTCCACCATATTTAGTAAACCAGTCATTTCAGTGAAGGGAAGTGAACAAGTGCACACTTCAGGAGAAAAGAGATAAAATTGGGACAATGATTCTTTCTAGTCTACAGTCCTGCGTCTGTGACACCAGATTACCACCTAGTGGCCGTAAAAGGAACTGTCCTGTCAGTGTGTTTTTACTGCTGGCTCAAAACAACACATGACCTGCAAACAGGATATGATTCATGTGTGAGTACTAAAAGCATATGAATATAGTATATTATAGTATATTTATTATATATGTGGGTCTGATAAGTAAACACTCTTAATGTGTTATCATTGTTTGCAGTAGCATTAACAACCATGAAAAACAGCACCAAACCATTATTCCTCCTCCACCAAACTTTACAGTTGGCACTATGCATTGGGGCAGGTAGAGTTCTCCTGGCACCCGCCAAATCCAGATTTATCCGTCAGACTGCCAGATGGTGAAGCTTGATTCATCACTCCAGAGTAGGTGTTTCCACTGCTCCAGAGTCCAATGTCGGAGATCTTTACACCACACCAGCCGAACCTTGGCATTTCCCATGGTGATCTTAGGCTTGTGTGTGGCTGCTCGCCATGGAAACCCATTTCATGAAGCTCCCGACGAACAGTTCTTGTGCTGACGTTGGAATAGTTTGGAACTCGTTAATACCTATGTAAGAACACTGTTCATTGATTACAGCTCAGCATTTAACACCATAGTACCCTCCAAACTCGTCATTCAGCTCGAGACCCTGGGTCTCGACCCCGCCCTGTGCAACTGGGTCCTGGACTTTCTGACAGGCCGTCCCCAGGTGGTGAGGGTAGGAAACAACATCTCCACCCCGCTGATCCTCAACACTGGGGCCCCACAAGGGTGCGATCTCAGCCCTCTCCTGTACTCCCTGTTCACCCATGACTGCGTGGCCATGCACACCTCCAAATCCGTCATCAAGTTTGTATATATAGTGTGTATATAGTGTGAATATATAGTATTGTATATATAGTGTGTATATAGTGTGAATATATAGTATTGTATATATAGTGTGTATATAGTGTGAATATATAGTATTGTATATATAGTGTGTATATAGTGTGAATATATAGTATTGTACATATATTGTATGTATATATAGTGTTAACATATAGTGTTGTGTATATAGTGTGAATATATAGTATTGTATATATATTGTGTATATTGTGTGTATATATAGTGTGAATATATAGTGTTGTGTATATAGTGTGTATATATAGTATTGTATATATAGTGTGTATTGATAGTATTGTATATATAGTGTGTTTATAGTGTGAATATATAGTATTGTATATATAGTGTGTATATATAGTATTGTATATATAGTGTGTATTGATAGTATTGTATATATAGTGTGTATATAGTGTGAATATATAGTGTTGTGTATATAGTGTGTATATAGTGTGAATATATAGTATTGTATATATAGTGTGTATATAGTATTGTATATATAGTGTGTATTGATAGTATTGTATATATAGTGTGTATATAGTGTGAATATATAGTATTGTATATATAGTGTGTATATAGTGTGAATATATAGTATTGTATATATAGTGTGTATATAGTGTGAATATATAGTATTGTATATATAGTGTGTATATAGTGTGAATATATAGTATTGTATATATAGTGTGTATATAGTGTGAATATATAGTATTGTATATATAGTGTGTATATAGTGTGAATATATAGTATTGTATATATAGTGTGTATATAGTGTGAATATATAGTATTGTATATATAGTGTGTATATAGTGTGAATATATAGTATTGTATAAATAGTGTGTATATAGTGTGTATTGGTAGTATTGTATATATAGTGTGTATATAGTGTGAATATATAGTGTTGTGTATATAGTGTGAATATATAGTATTGTATATATAGTGTGTATATAGTGTGTATTGATAGTATTGTATATATAGTGTGTATATAGTGTGAATATATAGTGTTGTGTATATAGTGTGTATATAGTGTGTATTGATAGTATTGTATATATAGTGTGTATATAGTGTGAATATATAGTGTTGTGTATATAGTGTGTATATAGTATTGTGAGTGTATGTAGGGTCAGTGCAGATAGTATTGTATATATAGTGTGTATATAGTGTGAATATATAGTGTTGTGTATATAGTGTGTATATAGTGTGTATTGATAGTATTGTATATATAGTGTGTATATAGTGTGAATATATAGTGTTGTGTATATAGTGTGTATATATAGTATTGTATATATAGTGTGTATTGATAGTATTGTATATATAGTGTGTTTATAGTGTGAATATATAGTATTGTATATATAGTGTGTATATATAGTATTGTATATATAGTGTGTATTGATAGTATTGTATATATAGTGTGTATATAGTGTGAATATATAGTGTTGTGTATATAGTGTGTATATAGTGTGAATATATAGTATTGTATATATAGTGTGTATATAGTATTGTATATATAGTGTGAATATATAGTGTTGTATATATAGTGTGTATATAGTGTGAATATATAGTATTGTATATATATTGTGTATATTGTGTGTATATATAGTGTGAATATATAGTGTTGTGTATATAGTATTGTATATATAGTGTGTATTGATAGTATTGTAAATATAGTGTGTTTATAGTGTGAATATATAGTATTGTATATATAGTGTGTATATATAGTATTGTATATATAGTGTGTATTGATAGTATTGTATATATAGTGTGTATATAGTGTGAATATATAGTGTTGTGTATATAGTGTGTATATAGTGTGAATATATAGTATTGTATATATAGTGTGAATATATAGTGTTGTATATATAGTGTGTATATAGTGTGAATATATAGTGTTGTGTATATAGTGTGTATATATAGTATTGTATATATAGTGTGTATTGATAGTATTGTATATATAGTGTGTATATAGTGTGTATTGATAGAATTGTATATATAGTGTGTATATAGTGTGAATATATAGTGTTGTGTATATAGTGTGTATATAGTGTGTATTGATAGTATTGTATATATAGTGTGTATATAGTATTGTATATATAGTGTGAATATATAGTGTTGTATATATAGTGTGTATATAGTGTGAATATATAGTGTTGTGTATATAGTGTGTATATATAGTATTGTATATATAGTGTGAATATATAGTATTGTATATATAGTGTGTATATAGTGTGTATTGATAGTATTGTATATATAGTGTGTATATAGTGTGAATATATAGTGTTGTGTATATAGTGTGTATATAGTGTGTATTGATAGTATTGTATATATAGTGTGTATATTGTGTGAATATATAGTGTTGTGTATATTGTGTGTATATAGTATTGTGAGTGTATGTAGGGTCAGTGCAGATAGTATTGTATATATAGTGTGTATATAGTATTGTGAGTGTATGTAGGGTCAGTGCAGATAGTATTGTATATATAGTGTGTATATAGTGTGAATATATAGTGTTGTGTATATAGTATTGTGAGTGTATGTAGGGTCAGTGCAGATAGTATTGTGTATATAGTGTGTATATAGTGTGAATATATAGTGTTGTGTATATAGTGTGTATATAGTATTGTGAGTGTATGTAGGGTCAGTGCAGGTAGTATTTTATATATAGTGTGTATATAGTATTGTGAGTGTATGTAGGGTCAGTGCAGATAGTATTGTATATATAGTGTGTATATAGTGTGAATATATAGTGTTGTGTATATAGTGTGTATATAGTGTGAATATATAGTGTGTATTGATAGTATTGTATATATAGTGTGTTTATAGTATGAATATATAGTATTGTATATATAGTGTGAATATATAGTGTTGTATATATAGTGTGTATATAGTATTGTATATATAGTGTGAATATATAGTGTTGTATATATAGTGTGTATATAGTGTGAATATATAGTGTTGTGTATATAGTGTGTATATATAGTATTGTATATATAGTGTGAATATATAGTATTGTATATATAGTGTGTATATAGTGTGTATTGATAGTATTGTATATATAGTGTGTATATAGTGTGAATATATAGTGTGTATATAGTGTGTATTGATAGTATTGTATATATAGTGTGTATATAGTGTGAATATATAGTGGTGTGTATATAGTGTGTATATAGTATTGTGAGTGTATGTAGGGTCAGTGCAGATAGTATTGTATATATAGTGTGTGTATAGTGTGAATATATAGTGTTGTGTATATAGTGTGTATATAGTATTGTATATATAGTGTGTATTGATAGTATTGTATATATAGTGTGTTTATAGTGTGAATATATAGTATTGTATATATAGTGTGAATATATAGTGTTGTATATATAGTGTGTATATAGTGTGAATATATAGTGTTGTGTATATAGTGTGTATATAGTATTGTGTATATATAGTGTGTATTGATAGTATTGTATATATAGTGTGTTTATAGTGTGAATATATAGTATTGTATATATAGTGTGTATATATAGTATTGTATATAGTGTGTATTGATAGTATTGTATATATAGTGTGTATATAGTGTGAATATATAGTGTTGTGTATATAGTGTGTATATAGTGTGAATATATAGTATTGTATATATAGTGTGTATATAGTATTGTATATATAGTGTGAATATATAGTGTTGTATATATAGTGTGTATATAGTGTGAATATATAGTATTGTATATATATTGTGTATATTGTGTGTATATATAGTGTGAATATATAGTGTTGTGTATATAGTGTGTATATATAGTATTGTATATATAGTGTGTATTGATAGTATTGTAAATATAGTGTGTTTATAGTGTGAATATATAGTATTGTATATATAGTGTGTATATATAGTATTGTATATATAGTGTGTATTGATAGTATTGTATATATAGTGTGTATATAGTGTGAATATATACTGTTGTGTATATAGTGTGTATATAGTGTGAATATATAGTATTGTATATATATTGTGTATATTGTATTGTATATATAGTGTGAATATATAGTGTTGTATATATAGTGTGTATATAGTGTGAATATATAGTGTTGTGTATATAGTGTGTATATATAGTATTGTATATATAGTGTGTATTGATAGTATTGTATATATAGTGTGTATATAGTGTGTATTGATAGAATTGTATATATAGTGTGTATATAGTGTGAATATATAGTGTTGTGTATATAGTGTGTATATAGTGTGTATTGATAGTATTGTATATATAGTGTGTATATAGTATTGTATATATAGTGTGAATATATAGTGGTGTATATATAGTGTGTATATAGTGTGAATATATAGTGTTGTGTATATAGTGTGTATATATAGTATTGTATATATAGTGTGTATTGATAGTATTGTATATATAGTGTGTATATAGTGTGTATTGATAGAATTGTATATATAGTGTGTATATAGTGTGAATATATAGTGTTGTGTATATAGTGCGTATATAGTGTGAATATATAGTGTGTATTGATAGTATTGTATATATAGTGTGTTTATAGTGTGAATATATAGTATTGTATATATAGTGTGAATATATAGTGTTGTATATATAGTGTGTATATAGTATTGTATATATAGTGTGAATATATAGTGTTGTATATATAGTGTGTATATAGTGTGAATATATAGTAGTGTGTATATAGTGTGTATATATAGTATTGTATATATAGTGTGAATATATAGTATTGTATATATAGTGTGTATATAGTGTGTATTGATAGTATTGTGTATATATAGTGTGTATATAGTGTGAATATATAGTGTTGTGTATATAGTGTGTATATAGTGTGTATTGATAGTATTGTATATATAGTGTGTATATAGTGTGAATATATAGTGTTGTGTATATAGTGTGTATATAGTATTGTGAGTGTATGTAGGGTCAGTGCAGATAGTATTGTATATATAGTGTGTATATAGTATTGTATATATAGTGTGTATTGATAGTATTGTATATATAGTGTGTATATAGTGTGAATATATAGTGTTGTGTATATAGTGTGTATATAGTGTGTATTGATAGTATTGTATATATAGTGTGTATATAGTGGGAATATATAGTGTTGTGTATATAGTGTGAATATATAGTATTGTATATATAGTGTGTATATAGTATTGTATATATAGTGTGTATTGATAGTATTGTATATATAGTGTGTATATAGTGTGAATATATAGTGTTGTGTATATAGTGTGTATATAGTGTGTATTGATAGTATTGTATATATAGTGTGTATATAGTGTGAATATATAGTGTTGTGTATATAGTGTGTATATAGTATTGTGAGTGTATGTAGGGTCAGTGCAGATAGTATTGTATATATAGTGTGTATATAGTATTGTATATATAGTGTGTATTGATAGTATTGTATATATAGTGTGTATATAGTGTGAATATATAGTGTTGTGTATATAGTGTGTATATAGTGTGTATTGATAGTATTGTATATATAGTGTGTATATAGTGTGAATATATAGTGTTGTGTATATAGTGTGTATATAGTATTGTGAGTGTATGTAGGGTCAGTGCAGATAGTATTGTATATATAGTGTGTATATAGTGTGAATATATAGTGTTATGTATATAGTGTGTATATAGTATTGTATATATAGTGTGTATTGATAGTATTGTATATATAGTGTGTTTATAGTGTGAATATATAGTATTGTATATATAGTGTGAATATATAGTGTTGTATATATAGTGTGTATATAGTGTGAATATATAGTATTGTATATATATTGTGTATATTGTGTGTATATATAGTGATGTGTATATAGTGTGTATATAGTGTGAATATATAGTATTGTATATATATTGTGTATATTGTGTGTATATATAGTGTGAATATATAGTGTTGTGTATATAGTGTGTATATATAGTATTGTATATATAGTGTGTATTGATAGTATTGTATATATAGTGTGTTTATAGTGTGAATATATAGTATTGTATATATAGTGTGTATATATAGTATTGTATATATAGTGTGTATTGATAGTATTGTATATATAGTGTGAATATATAGTGTGTATATAGTGTGAATATATAGTATTGTATATATATTGTGTATATTGTGTGTATATATAGTGTGAATATATAGTGTTGTGTATATAGTGTGTATATATAGTATTGTATATATAGTGTGTATTGATAGTATTGTATATATAGTGTGTTTATAGTGTGAATATATAGTATTGTATATATAGTGTGTATATATAGTATTGTGTATATATAGTGTGTATTGATAGTATTGTATATATAGTGTGTATATAGTGTGAATATATAGTGTTGTGTATATAGTGTGTATATAGTGTGTATTGGTAGTATTGTATATATAGTGTGTATATAGTGTGAATATATAGTGTTGTGTATATAGTGTGTATATAGTGTGTATTGATAGTATTGTATATATAGTGTGTATATAGTGTTGTGTATATAGTGTGTATATAGTATTGTGAGTGTATGTAGGGTCAATGCAGATAGTGTTGTGTATATAGTGTGTATATAGTGTGAATATATAGTATTGTATATATAGTGTGTATATAGTATTGTGAGTGTATGTAGGGTCAGTGCAGATAGTACAGGTAAACATTAATTAACTATTTATCAGTCTTATGACTATTTAGCAGGGTTAGAGTTAGGGTTACCAGAGTTCATAGGGGAAACATCACCATGTTAACAACTATTAACCATGCTGGTACTCCAGGCACTGCCCCCTAGGGGTGGGATGTGGGTACTGGAAATGGACTGTCTTACTGTGGTCGAAGCTCCAGGGTTTTCCCTAGGTACAGATCAGGATCAGCTTCCCCCCAAGGTCATGGCAAGAAGGGATCCAGCCTTTGTCAAATTAACATCAAAAGGTGATATTTTTTAACATTTGAGCTAATCCTAACCCTTTTCCTAACATTAACCTAATTCTCCTAACCTGCTATGAAAAGTCAAAAAGGACGTTTATCTGAGAAAAGATGGCTCCCTTTTAGCCATGACCCAACCCCAATCCTGTCCTCAACCACTTGTTGAGAAAAAGCAAAACTGACCCAAGATCAGCATCTAGGTGCAACTTCCCCCACATACCTACCTCTATTCTGTACCTAACAACATAGTATATTATTATAGACAGACAGACAGACAGACAGACAGACAGACAGACAGACAGACGCACAAACATTAAGAGTGTTTACTTATCAGACCCACATATATATCAAATATACTATAATATACTATATTCATATGCTTTTAGTACTCACACATGAATCATATCCTGTTTGCAGGTCATGTGTTGTTTTGAGCCAGCAGTAAAAACACACTGACAGGACAGTTCCTCTTATGGCCACTAGGTGGAAATCTGGTGTCACAGACGCAGGACTGTAGACTAGAAAGAATCATTGTCCCAATTTTATCTCTTTTCTCCTGAAGTGTGCACTTGTTCACTTCCCTTCACTGAAATGACTGGTTTACTAAATATAGTGGAAAACCCCACTTGATAACAAAAGGTGTCCTCTGAGTGGAACGGTGTGACAAACAGTACCTCCTCTCCTCTCCTCTCCTCTTCTCCCCCCTCTCCTCTCCTCTCCTCTCCTCTCCTCTCCTCTCCTCTCCTCTCCTCTCCTCTCCTCTCCTCTCCTCTCCTCTCCTCTCCTCTCCTCTCCCTCTCCTCTTCTTCCCCCTCTCCTCTTCTTCCCCCTCTCCTCTTCTCCCCCCTCTCCTCTTCTCCCCCCTCTCCTCTCCTCTTCTCCCTCCCTCCTCTCCTCTCCTCTCCTCTCCTCTCCTCTCCTCTCCTCTCCTCTCCTCTCCTCTCCTCTTCTCCCTCCTCTCCTCTCCTCTCCTCTCCTCTCATCTCCTCTCCCTCTCCTCTTATCCCCCCTCTCCTCTTCTCCCCCCTCTCCTCCTCTCCTCTCCTCTCCTCTCCTCTCCTCTCCTCTCCTCTTCTCCCCTCTCCTCTCCTCTCCTCTTCTCCCCCTCTCCTCTTCTCTCGTCTCCTCTTTATCTTTTTTGTCACTGACTTCTCACCAGTGATGTCTTCATGACCAGTAACCTGTTCCTCTCTTGGCCCAGTTCAGCCTGACCCTGACATACAGCATCAGGCCTGTTGAGTTGACTTGGGTAAAAGACCTCTAGCTTCTACACCACATCCCCCCTTCTCCTGCTCTAACATGAGACCTCATCAGTACTCATTTTGGGTGCTGGTACTGTTTATATTTAGGTGCTGGAACATTAAGCCAATATTATATAAGAGGTGAACTCAAGCAGTAGAAAGTTAGAGGTGATATTATAGGACACACTATGTGAAACGTTGCTGCTCTGTCAGCAGTTTCCTGTGGAGTTTTTTTTTACATATCAGTTTGCTGTAGTGTGTTCAACCACTGATCCAAGATAAGTTGCTAAGAAGTTAATCTCACATCATTGAAGTTAGGACATAATGAGAGAGAAGTCATATAGCCCAGCAGTATTTTCCACTCTTCAGTCCACTCTTTATGACAGCAGACTGTGGAACCCCAGTTAGAGACAGATATGATACCTGCACTGATACTGATGACCCTGTTGTGGAGCACAGGTAGGATGCTGTTACACTGATATACACTTGTGACAGTTACTGAGATATGTTTTGATATTATCAGATATATTATAATTTGCAGGGTTAGTAAAATAACATACAACTGGAAGCAGACAGTAAAAATGTGTCTCAAAGCAGGACAATGATGTGATCACCTGTAAATGTACTTTACTGTAGTCTAACTGTCCATCTGGGGACAGGCACTAATGTCAGTTAAGTTGTGATGGTGTCATGCATCTGACTGTTGTATATTCAGTGTGTCAATGATTGATTGTATCTGTCTCTATGTAAATGAGAGAATATATTATATATTATATTGGTGTTATGTTAGAGTAGGAGAAGGGAGGGGTGTAGATGATAGATTAGCTAAGTCAAGACCAACAGGTCCAACACTATACATCACGAAGAGAGAGAATGAGAGAGAGAGAGATGAGAAGAGAGGAGGGGTGGGGAGAGAGGAGGATTGGGGAGAGAGGAGGGTAGGGGATAGAGGGTAGGGTAGAGAGAAGGGGAGGGGAGAAAGCAGGGAAGGGTAGAGTGGAGGATAGGAGAGAGAAGGGTAGAGTATAGATGATGGGAGGGAGGGGATAGAGAGATTTGCGGAGGAGAGAAGAGGTTAGTGGAGAGAGGAGGGTGGAGGAGAGATGGGGAATGTGTTTACACATGGGTGTTGTTGCACCATACCACTGTCATCCCCATCATATCATGAAAGGTCATGTTATGTTGATTTAACCTCTGCCTCTCTCTTCCTCTGACTCCTCCCTTTCTCCTCTGTCTCTCTCTTTCTCCTCAGACCTCCAGGCTCAAAGCGTCAGTCCACCAGGTAGGTAGAGTATACATCTACAGTGATTATAGCAGTTCCATATTAGTAAACTTTATTATACCACATGAAGAAAGTCATGTGTCCATACAAACCATTCTAAAACCCAATAACAAGTAGTGTTTTATGGAACTACTAATACTTTACATATTATATATTATATTGGTCTGATGTTAGAGTAGGAGAAGGGGGGTGAAGATGATAGAGGTCTGTTACCAAGGCAACAGGTCTGATGCTATCTGTCAGGAAGAGAGAGAGAGGAACAGAGAGAGAGAGAGAAGGCGTGGATAGAAAGTGAGATGTCAACAGAGATAGGGCTGACAGACTAACATGCAGCCAACTGAATATCTTGTCTTTACTGACTTCTCACCAGTGATGTCATCATAACCAGCAACCTTTTCCACTATTGGTCCGGCTCATCTTGACCCCTGACCTCTGAAATTAATGATTTAAAAAATGATTTAAAAATAAATAAATTAGATTTAATCTCACCTGCAAAGAGAGTTACACATTTGCATGGAAGGGGAATGTACAATACATTACCAAAAGTATGGGGACACCTGCTAATATAACATCTCATTCCAAAATCATGGGCATTAATATGGAGTTGGTCCCCCCCTTTGCTGCTATAACAGCCTCCACTGTTCTGGGAAGGCTTTCCACTAGAAGATGGAACATTGCTGCGAGGACTTGCTTCCATTCTGCCACAACAGCATTAGTGAGGTTGGGCGATTAGGCCTGGCTCAGTCGACGTTTCAATTCATCCCTAAAGATATTCAATGGGGTTTAGGTCAGGGCTCTGTGAAGGCCAGAAAAGTTCTTCCACATCGATCTCAACAAACTATTTCTGTATGGACCTCGCTTTGTGCACAGGGGCATTGTCATGCTGAAACAGGAAAGGGCCTTCCCCAAACTGTTGCCACAAAGTTGGAAACACAGAATAGTCTAGAATGTCATTGTATGCTGTAGCGATTAGATTTCCCTTCAATGAAACTAAGGGGCCTAACCCGGTCCATTAAAAACAACCCAGACCATTATTCCTCCTCCACCAAACTTTACAGTTGGCACTATGCTTTGGGGTAGGTAGCGTTCTCCTGGCATCTGCCAAACCCAGGTTTGTGGTACGGACTGCCAGATGGTGAAACGTGAGGGGGGGGGGGGGGGTCTTTAATCAACCACAAGGCTGGGAGAGAGAGATAGTTCTTACTCACTGACAGACTGAGGAGGAGGAGGGAGAGAGAGAGAGATAGGAGAGAGATAGTTCTTACTCACTGACAGACTGAGGAGGAGACAGGGGAGGAGGGAAAGAGAGAGATAGGAGAGAGATAGTTCTTACTCACTGACAGACTGAGGAGGAGACAGGGGAGGAGGGAAAGAGAGAGATAGGAGAGAGAGATAGTTCTTACTCACTGACAGACTGAGGAGGAGACAGGGGAGGAGGGAGAGAGAGAGAGATAGGAGAGAGATAGTTCTTACTCACTGACAGACTGATGAGGAGACAGGGGAGGAGGGAGAGAGAGAGAGAGAGATAGGAGAGAGATAGTTCTTACTCACTGACAGACTGAGGAGGAGACAGGGGAGGAGGGAGAGAGAGAGATAGGAGAGAGATAGTTCTTACTCACTGACAGACTGAGGAGGAGACAGGGGAGAAGGGAGAGAGAGAGAGATAGGAGAGAGAGATAGTTCCTACTCACTGACAGACTGAGGAGGAGACAGGGGAGGAGGGAGAGAGAGAGAGATAGTTCTTACTCACTGACAGACTGAGGAGGAGACAGGGGAGGAGGGAGAGAGAGAGATAGGAGAGAGATAGTTCTTACTCACTGACAGACTTAGGAGGAGACAGGGGAGGAGGGAGAGAGAGAGAGATAGGAGAGAGAGATAGTTCTTACTCACTGACAGACTGAGGAGGAGACAGGGGAGAAGGGAGAGAGACAAACATTTAAATCAAATGAATATATTTTCATTAGTGACTTCTCACCAGTGATGTCATCATAACCAGTAACCTGTTCCTCTCTTGGCCCAGCCTGAACCTGACATATAGCATCATGCCTGTTGAGTTGACTTGGGTAACAGACCTCTAGCTTCTACACCACATCCCCCCTTCTCCTGCTCTGACATGAGACCTCATCAGTACTCATTTTGGGTGCTGGTACTGTTTATATTTAGGTGCTGGAACATTAAGCCAATATTCTATAAGAGGTGAACTCAAGCAGTAGAAAGTTAGAGGTGATATTATAGGACACTATGTGAAATGTTGCTGCTCTGTCAGCAGTTTCCTGTGGAGTTTTTTTAACATATCAGTTTGCTGTAGTGTGTTCAACCACTGATCCAAGATAAGTTGCTAAGAAGTTAATCTCACATCATTGAAGTTAGGACGTAATGAGAGAGAAGTCATATAGCCTAGCAGTATTTTCCACTCTTCAGTCCACTCTTTCTGACAGCAGACTGTGGAGCCCCAGTTAGAGACAGATATGATACCTGCAGTGGCACTGATGACCCTGTTGTGGAGCAGAGGTAGGATTTTGTTATACTGATATACACTTGTGACAGTTACTGAGATATGATTTGATATTATAAGATATATTATCATTTGCAGGGTTAGTAAAATAACATACAACTGGAAGCAGACAGTAAAAATGTGTCTCAAAGCAGGACAATGATGTGATCACCTGTAAATGTACTTTACTGTAGTCTAACTGTCCATCTGGGGACAGGCACTAATGTCAGTTAAGTTGTGATGGTGTCATGCATCTGACTGTTGTATATTCAGTGTGTCAATGATTGATTGTATCTGTCTCTATGTAAATGAATGAGAGTATATATTATGTATTATATATTATATTGGTGTTATGTTAGAGTAGGAGAAGGGAGGGGTGTAGATGATAGAGGTCTATGAGCTGAGTCAAGATCAACAGGTTCAACACTATACGTCACAAAGAGAGAGAGAATGAGAGAGAGAGAGATGAGAAGAGAGGAGGGGTGGGGAGAGAGATTTGAGGAGCAGGAGAGAGAGAGGGTAGGGAGAGAGGAGGGTTGGGGAGAGAGAAAGGGAGGGGAGAGAGAGAGAGGGTAGGGAGAGAGTACGGGAGGGGAGAGAGAAAGGGAGGGGCGATGGGAAAGGAGAGCATAGAGCAAGATAGGTGAGAGAAGAGGGTAGGGAAGAGAGAGTAGGGTAGAGTAGAGAGGAGGGTAGGGGGAAGAGGGTAGGGGAGAGAGAAGGGGAGGGGAGAGAGGAGGGTAGGGGATAGAGGGTAGGGTAGAGAGAAGGGGAGGGGAGAACAGAGGGAAGGGGAGAGTGGAGGGTAGGAGAGAGAAGGGTAGAGTAGAGACGATGGGAGGGGAGGGGATAGAGAGATTTGCGGAGGAGAGAAGAGGGTAGGGGAGAGAGGAGGGTAGGGGAGAGAGGAGGGTGGAGGAGAGATGGGGAATGTGTTTACACATGGGTGTTGTTGCACCATACCACTGTCATCCCCATCATATCATGAAAGGTCATGTTATGTTGATTTAACCTCTGCCTCTCTCTTCCTCTGACTCCTCCCTTTCTCCTCTGTCTCTCTCTTTCTCCTCAGACCTCCAGGCTCAAAGCGTCAGTCCACCAGGTAGGTAGAGTATAAATCTACAGTGATTATAGCAGTTCAATATTAGTCAACTTTATTATCCCACATGGAGAAAGTCATGTGTCCATACAAACCATTCTAAACCCCAATAACAAGTAGTGTTTTATGGAACTACTTATACTTGACACATTATATATTATATTGGTCTGATGTTAGAGTAGGAGAAGGGGGGTGTAGATGATAGAGGTCTGTTACCAAGGCAACAGGTCTGATGCTATCTGTCAGGAAGAGAGAGAGAGGAACAGAGAGAGAGAGAGAAGGCGTGGAGAGAAAGTGAGATGTCAACAGAGATTTGGCTGACAGACTAACATGCAGCCAACTGAATATCTTGTCTTTACTGACTTCTCACCAGTGATGTCATCATAACCAGTAACTTGACCCCTGACCTCTGATATTAATGATTTAAAAAATGATTTAAAAAAAATGTAATTAGATTTATTCTCACCTGCAAAGAGAGTTACACATTTGCATGGAAGGGGAATGTACACTACATGACCAAAAGGATGTGGACACCTGCTAATCTAACATCTCATTCCAAAATCATGGGCATTAATATGGAGTTGGTCCCCCCCTTTGCTGCTATAACAGCCTCCCCTGTTCTGGGAAGGCTTTCCACTAGATGATGGAACATTGCTGCTATAACAGCCTCCACTCTTCTGGGAAGGTTTTCCACTAGATGTTGGAACATTGCTGCTATAACAGCCTCCACTGTTCTGGGAAGGCTTTCCACTAGAAGATGGAACATTGCTGCGGGGACTTGCTTCCATTCTGCCACAACAGCATTAGTGAGGTTGGGCGATTAGGCCTGGCTCGCAGTCAGCGTTTCAATTCATCCCTAAAGGTATTCAATGGGGTTTAGGTCAGGGCTCTGTGAAGGCCAGTAAAGTTCTTCCACATCGATCTCAACAAACTATTTCTGTATGGACCTCGCTTTGTGTACAGGGGCATTGTCATGCTGAAACAGGAAAGGGCTTTCCCCAAACTGTTGCCACAAAGTTGGAAGCACAGAATAGTCTAGAATGTAATTGTATGCTGTAGCGATTCGATTTCCCTTCAATGAAACTAAGGGGCCTAACACGATCCATTAAAAACAACCCCAGACCATTATTCCTCCTCCACCAAACTTTACAGTTGGCACTATGCTTTAGGGCAGGTAGCGTTCTCCTGGCATCTGCCAAACCCAGGTTTGTGGTACGGACTGCCAGATGGGGAAACGTGATTCAACACTCCAGAGAAAGTGTTTCCACTCCAGCAGACGCTTGGCATTGCACATGGTGATCTTAGGCTTGTGTGCTGCTGCTCTGCTGTAGAAACCCATTTCATGAAGCTCCAGACGAACAGTTCTTGTGCTGAAGTTTCTTCCAGAGGAAGTTTGGAATTCGGAAGTGAGTGTTGCAACCGAGGACAGATGATTTTTACACGCGACGAACTTCAGCACTCGCGGTCCCGTTCTGTGAGCTTGTGTGAGCTACCACTTCGAGGCTAAGCCACTGCTGCTCCTAGACGTTTCCACGTCACAATAACAGCACTTACAGTTGACCGGGGCAGCTAAAGCAGGGTGGGAACTAGACCAACAGACTTGTTGGAAAGGTAGCATACTATGATGGTGACGTGTTGATTGTCACTGAGTTCTTCAGTAAAGCCATTGTACTGCCAATGTTTGTCTATGGAGATTGCATGGCGGGGTGCTCGATTTTATTCACAGGTCATGAAGGGGTGTGCCTGAAATAGCCACATCCACTCATTTGAAGGGGTGTCCACATACTTTTGTACATACTGTAAGGTGTATCTGGGTCGGCCCGTCCTCCACCACCCCAACCCAACACATCCCACTCAGCTTTAGGATCTTAGTGAAACATTCATTATTGGTTTCAGGTGTGTTAGGTCAAGGCCAGAGTGACAACACACAGGACAGCAGACCCACAGGGCAGGACTGAACAACCCAGCAGCTATTGAAAAGTGGGCATATTTTCAATACAGACTCCTTTTGTCGTACTGTTTTCAATATACGACATCCAGACCTTATTCAAGTTGTCCAGTAAACCCTTATAAGAGGTGAACTCAGGCAGTAGAAAGTTAGAGGTGATATTATAGCAGACACTATGAAACGTTGCTGCCCTGTGAGCAGTTTCCTGTGGGGGTTTTCAGAACAGATGAGTTTGCTGTTGGTAGCTTGGTTCAACCACTGATCAAAGATAAGTTGCTGAGAAGTTTATCTCACATCATTGAAGTAAAGAACTAACAAGATAAAAGTCATACAGACTAACAGTATGTTCCACTATTCAGTCCTCTCTCCCTGGCCCCAACGAGTCTAGACAATAACTCAACTCTCTCCCTGACCCCCACCAGTCTAGTACATAACTCAACTCTCTCCCCGACCCCCACCAGTCTAGTATATAACTCAACTCTCTCCCCGACCCCCACCAGTCTAGTACATAACTCAACTCTCTCCCCGACCCCCACCAGTCTAGTACATAACTCAACTCTCTCCCTGACCCCCACCAGTCTAGTACATAACTCAACTCTCTCCCCGACCCCCACCAGTCTAGTACATAACTCAACTCTCTCCCCGACCCCCACCAGTCTAGTACATAACACTGTGAAGTTAGTGGAAATGTGAATTGAATGTAGGAGAATATAACACAATAGATCTGGTAGAAGAAAATACAAAGAAAAAAACAACCAGTCTTTTTCACCACCATCTTAGAAATGCAAGAGAAAGGTAATAGTTCTAGCCATCGCTCTGGTTGTAATTCTGATAGTGTCCACAAGATGGCAACGTTTCAGATGGATAACTTGAAGTATGACTGAACTACACAACTTTTAGTGTGAAATCCCCAGGTACATTTGGGCAAATCGTGAAGGAGACATTCACATTCATATTACATTTTTCTGCAAGAATATCGTCAAATCTGTTTACTTGGACTTAGATTTAGCTTTCCAAGTATTAGTAACCATGTTATAAGTTGAACATTGTGCAAAACACCCCTGTTTTCATAACTTCATAACTCTGAATATCCTTCTACTTTTCGTCCAAAAGGAAAAGGCTGTCGCAAAAAGTTAGCGCCTACATTTTAAAACCGAGACGGGGTTTCTGGATATTCCCTCAAAGCCCAGCTCATTGGCTATCTAGCTAGCTTTGTTTGACCCAGATTGGTGTTTATTTAACAAAGATACAGTCCTTCAAGTGATGGTCGACCCGCGTCATCGGCCTGCCATGAAGGCGTCGCTATCTGACCAAATATGGTATCCTATAGGATATACTACACCCCTAATGAAATAGTGAAGTCTCGTTACCTTCTAGGATCTCTGAGGAATAGATATGAACATGATTTGACTCATTGAAACAACGTTTAGGGTGAGATTTTCACAGATTCCTTTCTTTGCAAATGACAAAAAAAGTACAAAATTGACCATGCATGCCATATGGACCTTTTTAGTATATGAAAAAGGATTGTATCTAACAAAACGACACTTCATGTCATCTCTGGGACCCTTTGGATGATTTCAGAATGTTAGAACACACCTTCAGACGTGAATTTATCAAACCTATTGTGCTGAAAAAGTGTTTTGTTGTTAGGAGCTCTCCTCAAACAATAGCATGGTATTTTCTCGCCGTAACAGCTACTGTAAATTGGAAAGTGCAGTTATATTAACAAGAATTTAAGCTTTCAGACAATATAAGACACTTTTAAGTACCAACATTTGTTGTTTCTCTAAAATCTGCCATCGTGACACAAAATGCTGCACAATTTACAACTATCCCGTTAATCGGAAGCCTATCCCTAGATCATTTATTTTAAGTAAATCAGCTGTTACATAAGGTGACAGTTGTAGGACTAAGAGTAAAGGCACATCTCAATATGTGGTCCAGGTGCCTTAGTGTTCCTATAGAAACCTGTGTCCAAACTCAGCATTAAATAGTATCTAATCAGAATAGTGTACAGAGCTAAGTTAATGCACCTATTGAAATGTGGTTAAGAATTGCAAATTGTATTTGAGGTTGATATGTATATGAAGAACAGAGCAGAAGAAGCATATGATGAGTGTAAATGTGTGTGTGTGTGTGTGTGTGTGTGTGTGTGTGTGTGTGTGTGTGTGTGTGTGTGTGTGTGTAGTCTATGTAGTTCATGAATGTGTGTGGGTTCTGTGTGAGTGTATCAATGTAGTCTGTGTGAGAAAGTGTTTTATATAGTGTATATGTGTTGTCTAGTGAGTGTTTATATAGTGTATATGTGTAGTCTGGTGAGTGTTTATATAGTGTGTATGTGTAGTCTAGTGAGTGTTTATATATTGTGTATGTGTAGTCTAGTGAGTGTTTATATAGTGTGTATGTGTAGTCTAGTGAGTGTTTATATAGTGTGTATGTGTAGTCTAGTGAGTGTTTATATAGTGTGTTTGTGTAGTCTAGTGAGTGTTTATATAGTGTGTATGTGTAGTCTAGTGAGTGTTTATATAGTGTGTATGTGTAGTCTAGTGAGTGTTTATATAGTGTGTTTGTGTAGTCTAGTGAGTGTTTATATAGTGTGTATGTGTAGTCTAGTGAGTGTTTATATAGTGTGTATGTGTAGTCTGGTGAGTGTTTTATATAGTGTGTATGTGTAGTCTGGTGAGTGTTTATATAGTGTGTATGTGTAGTCTAGTGAGTGTTTATATAGTGTGTATGTGTAGTCTGGTGAGTGTTTATATAGTGTGTATGTGTAGTCTAGTGAGTGTTTATATAGTGTGTATGTGTAGTCTAGTGAGTGTTTATATAGTGTGTATGTGTAGTCTAGTGAGTGTTTATATAGTGTGTATGTGTAGTCTGGTGAGTGTTTATATAGTGTGTATGTGTAGTCTAGTGAGTGTTTATATAGTGTGTATGTGTAGTCTAGTGAGTGTTTCTAGTGTCAGTGCAGACAGTCCTGGTAACCATTAATGAACTATTTAACAGTCATATTGCTCATCTGTGAAGTGGTAGGTCACACAGAACGGGACCACAGAGAACGGGACCAATCGTCTGTCCTCGTTTCCAACATTCACTACCGAGTAAACTGAAGAGAAGAGAAGTGGAGGGGAGGAGAGGAGAGGGGTGGAGGGGAGGAGAGGGGTAGAAGAGGAGTGGGGGAGACGAGGTGAGAAGAGAAGAGAGGGGGAGGAGAGGGGAGAGAGGTAGAGAGAGGGGAGAAGAGGATAAGAGAGAAGATGAGAGGGGGAGAAGAGCAAAAGAAAGGGGGAGGGAAGAGAAGACAAGATGAGAGTGGGGGGGAGAGGAGAGGGGAGGGTGGAGGATAGGGGGAGAAGAGGAGTGAAGAGTGGGAGTAGAGGAGAGAGGAGCGTGTAGAGGAGTAGAAGAGGAAAGGAGGGAGGAGAGGAGAGGGGGAGGAGAGGGGGGAGAAGAGGAGAGAAGAGGGGGGAGAAGCGGATAGGGGGAGGACGAATGGGGGGATGACAGGAGGGCGGAGAAGAGTAGAGGGAAGAAGAGGAGAGGAGAGGGGGGAGAAGAGTAGAGGGAAGAAGAGGAGAGGAGAGGGGGGAGAAGAGTAGAGGGAAGAAGAGGAGAGGAGATGGGGAGAATACGAGAAGAGACGATAGGGGGAGAAGAGAAGAAGTGAGGGGGAGGGAAGGTGAAGAAGATGAGAGGGGGAGGAGAGGAGAAGGGGAGAAGAGGGAAAGGAGAGGAGAGGGGGAAAGGGAGAGAAGAGGAGAGGAGCGGGGAGAAGAGGAGATGTGGGAGGAGACGAGGCGTAGGGGGGAGAATCGGAAAGCGGGGAGGAGAGGCGGTGGGAGAGGGGGAGGAGAGGAAAAAAGAGGGGGAGAAGGGAGTAGAAGAGAAGAGTGGGAGACAATAGAGGGGTGAGAAGGGGAGAGGAGAGGGGGAGAAGAGCAGAAGGGCGGGGGATGAGAGGAAGATATGGGGAGGAGAAGAAAGGGGGAGAATAGGAGAGAAGAGAGGGAGAAGAGGAGGGGGAGAAGAGAGGGGGAGAAGGGAAGAGGGGGAGCAGAGGAGAGAAAAGGGGGGTGAAGCGGGGGGGGGAGGAGGAGGTGGGGGACTAGAGGTGGAGAAGAGAAGCGTGGGAGACGGGGAGAATATGAGATGGAGAGTAAAGGAGAGGGGGGAGAAGAGGAGGAGAGGAGAAGGGGAGAGGGGGAGAAGAGGAGGAGAGGAGAGGAGAGGAGAAGGGGAGAGGGGGGAGAAGAGGAGGAGAGGAGAAGGGGAGAGGGGGGAGAAGAGGAGACGGAGAGTAAAGGAGAGGGGGGAGAAGAGGAGGAGAGGGAGAAGGGGAGAGGGGGGAGAAGAGGAGGAGAGGAGAAGGGGAGAGGGGGGAGAAGAGGAGGAGAGGGGGGAGAAGAGGAGGAGAGGAGAAGGGGAGAGGGGGGAGAATAGGAGACGGAGAGTAAAGGAGAGGGGGGAGAAGAGGAGGAGAGGGAGAAGGGGAGAGGGGGGAGAAGAGGAGACGGAGAGTAAAGGAGAGGGGGGAGAAGAGGAGGAGAGGAGAAGGGGAGAGGGGGGAGAAGAGGAGGAGAGGAGAAGGGGAGAGGGGGGAGAAGAGGAGGAGAGGAGAAGGGGAGAGGGGGGAGAATAGGAGACGGAGAGTAAAGGAGAGGGGGGAGAAGAGGAGGAGAGGAGAAGGGGAGAGGGGGGAGAAGAGGAGGAGAGGAGAAGGGGAGAGGGGGGAGAAGAGGAGGAGAGGAGAAGGGGAGAGGGGGGAGAATAGGAGACGGAGAGTAAAGGAGAGGGGGGAGAAGAGGAGGAGAGGGAGAAGAGGAGAGAGGGGGAGAAGAGGAGGAGAGGAGAGGAGAGGAGAAGGGGAGAGGGGGTAGAAGAGGAGGAGAGGAGAAGGGGAGAGGGGGGAGAAGATGAGGAGAGGAGAGGAGAGGAGAAGGGGAGAGGGGGGAGAAGAGGAGGAGAGGAGAAGGGGAGAGGGGGGAGAAGAGGAGGAGAGGAGAAGGGGAGAGGGGGGAGAAGAGGAGGAGAGGAGAAGGGGAGAGGGGGGAGAATAGGAGACGGAGAGTAAAGGAGAGGGGGGAGAAGAGGAGGAGAGGAGAAGGGGGATTAACACCTAGTGGCCATAAAATGAACTGTCCTTTTTTCTGCCTGCTCAAAACAACACATGACCTGCAAACTGGATATTATTCATGTGTGAGTACTAAAAGCATATGAATATAGTATATTATAGTATATTTATTATATATGAGGGTCTGATAAGTTTTATCACATTGTTTGCTGTAGAGTTAAGAACCATTTAAAACATACCCAGACCATATTTCCTCCTCCACTAAACTTTACAGTTGGCACTATGCAGGTAGAGTTCTCCTGGCATCTGCCAAACCCAGATATGTCCGTCAGACTGCCAGATGGTGAAGCTTGATTCAGAGAACGTGTTTCCAATGTCGGAGATCTTTACACGTCTCCAGCCGACGCTTGGCATTGCCATGGTGATGTGCGGATGCTGGAAACACACTTCATGAAGCTCCCGACAAACAGTTATTGTGCTGACGTTGCTTTCAAAGGCAGCTGGGAACTCGTTAGTGAGTGTTGCAACCGAGGACAGCCGCTGTGGCTCCTAGACGTTTCCACTTCACAATAACAGCACTTACAGCTAACCGGGGCAGCTCGAACAGGCAGAAATGTGACCTTCTGAAAGGTGGCAACCAATGACGGAGCCACGTTGAAAGTCACTGAGCTCTTCATTAAGGCCATTCCACTGCCAATGTTTGTCTATGGAGATTGCATGGCTGAGTGCTTGATTTTATACATCTGTCAGGAAGGGGTGTGGCTGAAAGAGAATCCACTCATTTGAAGGGGTGTCCACATACTTTTGTATATATAGTGTATGTACACATGGGTGTTTCACCATACCAACGATAAGCCTGTCTTCCCCATCACATCATGAAAGGTCATGTTGATGTTCATTTAACCTCTGTCTCTCTCTTCCTCTGACTCCTCCCTTTCTCCTTTGTTTCTCTCTATCTCTCTGTCTCTTTCTCTCTCTTTCTCCTCTGCCTCTCTCTTTCTCCTCAGATCTCCAGGCTCAAAGCGTCAGTCCACCAGGTAGGTAGAGTATAAATCTACAGTGATTATAGCAGTTCAATATTAGTCAACTTTATTATCCCACATGGAGAAATTCATGTGTCCATACAAACCATTCTAAACCCCAATAACAAGTAGTGTTTCATGGAACTACTAATACTTGTCAACCACAAAGCATTACTGCTGTTAGAATAACAGAATCACTGTCATCATCTGTCCTCACCACTGTGTTTTCCTCTCTGCTGTTTACAGCTGAAGACTCAGTCAGACTGGTGAATGGGACCACTTCCTGTTCTGGGACAGCGGAAGCCTTCTACAGAGGAGAGTGGTTGATTCTATGTTCTAGTTGGTGGAGAATGATCGGAGAGGTTAAGGTTGTGTGTAGAGAGCTGGACTGTGGGAATCCTGTAGCTGAATCTAGAGGAGGTCTGATTGAAGAGGGAAGAGGAGGAGTCATGCAAATTAGTATTTGCAGGGGAGATGAGTCTTCTATTAGACAGTGTGGCAGAGAAGAACCTGGTGTCTGTGATGGTAAATATTATCATCATGTGACCTGTTCAGGTAAGAGACTGGTCATATTGAGAGATTTATTTATACATTATACAATATTACCATGTATCATGTTTTATGTGTTTTTAATTCATTTAAATAGAGAGAGAGATGTCAGATGTATTTAAACATTATATTTGTGTTTGTCATATTGGTTTATGGGAGATGTTCATGGGCGGATCATTGTAGTTCAGATGGTACTGAAGTGAAGCTGCCTGATGGATGTCCAGCTGTTTATTTTCTATCAAGTGAAGTGAACTTATTCCTGTCTCCTGCCTGCATTATTCCCAACCCGATCCTGAGTGACTAAGAACCCATTTCTACCTCTTACAGTATCAAACATAGCAAACTACAATCTTTTATCCAACATATTTGTGTTGAGTCCTTGACAGTGTCATCAACAAAACTGATTGAATGTTCAACCAACTCTTTTTCTCCAGAGTCTGTGCGGCTTGTGGATGGAGCTGGTCTCTGCTCTGGGAGAGTGGAGGTGAAGTCCAATAAGTCCTGGGCCTCAGTGTGTGAAGCTGACTTTGACCGGCAGGATGCAGAGGTAGTCTGTAGGGATGTTGGCTGTGGGGCTCCTGCATCTCTACAGGGGGGGCTCTATGGAGAAGGTGAGGGTCAGACCTGGGATAAAGAGTTCCAGTGTAAAGGCAAAGAGTCCCTTCTCCTGGACTGTGACACCTCAGACAGAAAACACAACACCTGCCTACCTGGTAATGCTGTTGGACTCACCTGCTCAGGTAAGAAACAGTTTGTCACTCAATCAACATTGTTTCTCACCTGGAGTGAAGAATATGAGAGACAATATAGGTGTGTTTTAGTGAGAAAATAGTAAGATTACAGTCTCTCTCTTTTCTTTTCTCAGAGCCTGATGATGTGAGGCTGGTGGGAGGAGGCAGTCGCTGTGCTGGTGGAGTGGAGCGGTACGACCAGGGAGAGTGGAGGACTGTGGGAACTGAAGACTGGGACCAGGAGGATGTAGCTGCAGTAGTGTGTCGACAGCTGGGTTGTGGCTCCACTGTTTCAGCACTTCCTGGAATCACCACTAGAGGGTTTGGAGTTTCCTGTTCTGGGCCTGAGTCTTCACTGAGGGAGTGTGGAAGATCAGATGATATATGATATGTTGTCTCAGTGACTGTAGGCCCACTACTCATGTTGCCCTGTGAGGGAGGGTGGCTGGCACTGTTACATGCTGATGTTATTGTCATATCTATAGGAAACTAGTTGAAGAGGTTTGTCTTGTTCTCTTTTATTGTTACAGATCTCCTGGTCCAGCCTGATATCTTCCTGACTGACCCAATGGGAGGGGTCTCCAGGGGCCACCAGGGGCCTGAGATGTTCAGGGGCTACAACTTCACCATCACCTGCTCCACTCAGCCACAGTACCCAGGAGGCTCCTTCCTCCTCACATTCACCGGCTCCAACAGAACCCAGACCCAGCCAGCTGTCAATCACTCTGCTGCCTTCCTCTTCCCTGCTGCAGATGACTCCCACCAAGGGAACTACATCTGTGTTTATGACAATTATGTTTTCTCTCATAACTTCTCCTCTGAGAGTGAGCTCCTCTCCCTCACCATCACAGGTAACTGAACATGAACCAGACTTATAACTTTGTCATTGACAGATTTCCCACAGATCTATGTGATGATGATCAGTCCCCTCATCAAAGGTGTTTCTGTTTGCAGCCTCTCCTCTGCCAGCCTTCATCATCAGACACGTTGTAGTGCTGCTGATCCTACTGACAGCCATCACCACCTCCTACCTGTACTACAAGGTAAAGACATTTACTCAGACGTTACAAGTCATTTAAACTAGAGGGAGAGGGAGAGGGGGAGAGAGAGAGAATGGAGATACTAGAGAGTAAATGTCTGACTGTTGGTGATGTGTCTCACTAGCCCACCAGGAGACAGAAGAGAGTGAACAGGGTGAGCAGCATGGATCTTGATGTCAATGCCATGGAGATGGTCTCTCTGAGCTCCAGAGCTGAAGCTGGACCGGGAGAGGAGAGAGCAGCCCAGGGGACGGAGTAGGAGTAGAATGAATCTGACCCTACATGCTGATCTTAGGTCAGTTTTGTGTTTTAAATCGATGGTCAGCAGTGGACTGGTGTTTAAAATGTGGTGACAAACCTGAAGTGGTTCTAATTTTAGCAACAAGTTCAGAATTAGTTTATCTTTCTAGAACCTTGGAAGAAATCTAAAAGGAGTGACTGCAACCACCATTATTAATTTAGTTTGGTTTTTACCATCAGAGAAACATGGGGTTCAGGGTAACATGGTGTTCTGCGTAACATGGGGTTTTGGTAACATGGGGTTTTGGGGAACATGGGGTTTTGTGTAACATGGGATTTTGGGTAACATGGGGTTTGGGGTAACATGGGGTTTTGGGGAACATGGGGTTTGGGGTAACATGGGGTTTGTTAATATGGAGTTTGGGGTAACATGGGGTTTCGGTAACATGGGGTTTGGGGTAACATGGGGTTTGGGGGAACATGGGGTTTCGGGTAACATGGGGTTTGGGGTAACATGGGGTTTGTTAATATGGAGTTTGGGGTAACATGGGATTTTGGGGGAACATGGGGTTTGGGGGAACATGGGGTTTCGGTAACATGGGGTTTGGGGTAACATGGGGTTTGGGGGAACATGGGGTTTGGGGGAACATGGGGTTTGGGGGAACATGGGGTTTCGGTAACATGGGGTTTGGGGTAACATGGGGTTTGGGGGAACATGGGGTTTCGGTAACATGGGGTTTGGGGAAACATGGGGTTTGGGGGAACATGGGGTTTGGGGGAACATGGGGTTTTGGTAACATGGGAATTCGGTAACATGGGGTTTTGGTAACAATCGGTTTTTAATTATTTTAAGAGAGCAGCTCAATTACGTCTGTTTCATGTTCCAGTATTGCTTCTTATCTTTATTTTTTTGTCTTATTTAGTGTCTCTTAGATTCTTTATCTTATTTAGTTTCTCTTAGATTCTTTATCTTATTTGGTGTCTCTTAAGATTCTTTATCTTATTTAGTGTCTCTTAGATTCTTTATCTTATTTAGTGTCTCTTAGATTCTTTATCTTATTTAGTGTCTCTTAGAATCTTTATCTTATTTAGTGTCTCTTAGATTCTTTATCTTATTTAGTGTCTCTTAGATTCTTTATCTTATTTAGTGTCTCTTAGATTCTTTATCTTATTTGGTGTCTCTTAAGATTCTTTATCTTATTTAGTGTCTCTTAGATTCTTTATCTTATTTAGTGTCTCTTAGATTCTTTATCTTATTTAGTGTCTCTTAGATTCTTTATCTTATTTAGTGTCTCTTAGATTTTTTATCTTATTTAGTGTCTCTTAGATTCTTTATCTTATTTAGTGTCTCTTAGATTCTTTATCTTATTTAGTGTCTCTTAGATTCTTTATCTTGAAGTGTTTCCATTATTAGTCCAGGTATTATTATAATCATCTGTTCATTCTTTGTATTTTGAAAAAAATAATAATAAAGGGGTTTGTTGTTGTTGTTGTTTACCTCTCATGATGTTGTTGATTATAAACGTTATGATATTGGTTATGATGTAGATTAGTGTTATGTTGTTAGTAGTATAGAGATAATGTTATTGATTATAAACGTTATGATATTGGTTATGATGTAGATTGTTGTTTTGATGTTGCTCTCTAAACTGCAATGTAATCAACTGAATGCTTTTAATAAAATTACAGGCTGTCAATCTTGTGTGATTTAATTATTAGACAGACTACAACATACAGTATGAATTAACTGAGATCAGTCTGTGTGATTCCCCTCTTGGACAGACTACAACATGCAGTATGAATTAACTGAGATCAGTCTGTGTGATTCCCCTCTTGGACAGACTACAACATACAGTATGAATTAACTGAGATCAGTCTGTGTGATTCCCCTCTTGGACAGACTACAACATACAGTATGAATTAACTGAGATCAGTCTGTGTGATTCCCCTCTTGGACAGACTACAACATACAGTATGAATTAACTGAGATCAGTCTTGTGTGATTCCCCTCTTGGACAGACTACAACATACAGTATGAATTAACTGAGATCAGTCTGTGTGATTCCCCTCTTGGACAGACTACAACATACAGTATGAATTAACTGAGATCAGTCTGTGTGATTCCCCTCTTGGACAGACTACAACATACAGTATGAATTAACTGGTCATACATTTGGCAGTAGGTTAGGAAGTGCATCTCAGTTTCCACCTCATTTTGTGGGCTGTGTGCACATAGCCTGTCTTCTCTGGAGAGCCAGGTACTGACCTGTATATAGTCCTGCTATTGTTATTTTACTGCTGCTCTTTAATTACTTGTTACTCTTTAATTACTTGTTACAGGCCAACCCAAGTGGTACTGTTCAGTAGGATAATAGTAGACCAACCCAAGCTGTACTGTTCAGTAGGATAATAGTAGACCAACCCAAGTGGTACTGGTCAGTAGGATAATAGTAGACCAACCCAAGCTGTACTGTTCAGTAGGATAATAGTAGACCAACCCAAGCTGTACTGTTCAGTAGGATAATAGTAGACCAACCCAAGTGGTACTGTTCAGTAGGATAATAGTAGGCCAACCCAAGTGGTACTGTTCAGTAGGATAATAGTAGGCCAACCCAAGTGGTACTGTTCAGTAGGATAATAGTAGGCCAACCCAAGTGGTACTGTTCAGTAGGATAATAGTAGGCTAACCCAAGTGGTACTGTTCAGTAGGATAATAGTAGACCAACCCAAGTGGTACTGTTCAGTAGGATAATAGTAGACCAACCCAAGTGGTACTGTTCAGTAGGATAATAGTAGGCCAACCCAAGTGGTACTGTTCAGTAGGATAATAGTAGACCAACCAAAGCTGTACTGGTCAGTAGGATAATAGTAGACCAACCCAAGTGGTACTGTTCAGTAGGATAATAGTAGACCAACCCAAGCTGTACTGTTCAGTAGGATAATAGTAGACCAACTCAAGCTGTGCTGTTCAGTAGGATAATAGACCAACCCAAGCTGTACTGTTCAGTAGGATAATAGTAGACCAACCCAAGCTGTACTGTTCAGTAGGATAATAGACCAACCCAAGCTGTACTGTTCAGTAGGATAATAGTAGACCAACCCAAGCTGTACTGTTCAGTAGGATAATAGTAGACCAACCCAAGCTGTACTGTTCAGTAGGATAATAGTAGACCAACCCAAGCTGTACTGGTCAGTAGGATAATAGTAGACCAACCCAAGCTGTACTGTTCAGTAGGATAATAGTAGACCAACCCAAGCTGTACTGTTCAGTAGGATAATAGTAGACCAACCCAAGTGGTACTGTTCAGTAGGATAATAGTAGACCAACCAAAGCTGTACTGGTCAGTAGGATAATAGTAGACCAACCCAAGTGGTACTGTTCAGTAGGATAATAGACCAACCCAAGCTGTACTGGTCAGTAGGATAATAGTAGACCAACCCAAACTGTACTGTTCAGTAGGATAATAGTAGACCAACCCAAGCTGTACTGTTCAGTAGGATAATAGACCAACCCAAGCTGTACTGGTCAGTAGGATAATAGTAGACCAACCCAAGCTGTACTGTTCAGTAGGATAATAGACCAACCCAAGCTGTACTGGTCAGTAGGATAATAGTAGACCAACCCAAGTGGTACTGTTCAGTAGGATAATAGTAGACCAACCCAAGCTGTACTGTTCAATAGGATAATAGACCAACCCAAGCTGTACTGGTCAGTAGGATAATAGTAGACCAACCCAAGCTGTACTGTTCAGTAGGATAATAGTAGACCAACCAAAGCTGTACTGGTCAGTAGGATAATAGTAGACCAACCCAAGTGGTACTGTTCAGTAGGATAATAGTAGACCAACCCAAGTGGTACTGTTCAGTAGGACAATAGTAGAACAACCCAAGCTGTACTGTTCAGTAGGATAATAGTAGACCCACCCAAGCTGTACTGTTCAGTGGGATAATAGTAGACCAACCCAAGTGGTACTGTTCAGTAGGATAATAGTAGACCAACCGAAGCTGTACTGTTCAGTGGGATAATAGTAGACCAACCCAAGTGGTACTGTTCAGTAGGATAATAGTAGACCAACCCAAGCAGTACTGTTCAGTAGGATAATAGACCAACCAAAGCTGTACTGGTCAGTAGGATAATAGACCAACCCAAGCTGTACTGTTCAGTAGGATAATAGACAAACCCAAGCTGTACTGTTCAGTAGGATAATAGTAGACCAACCCAAGCTGTACTGGTCAGTAGGATAATAGTAGACCAACCGAAGTGGTACTGTTCAGTAGGATAATAGTAGACCAACCAAAGCTGTACTGGTCAGTAGGATAATAGTAGACCAACCCAAGTGGTACTGGTCAGTAGGATAATAGTAGACCAACCCAAGTTGTACTGTTCAGTAGGATAATAGTAGACCAACCCAAGCTGTACTGTTCAGTAGGATAATAGTAGACCAACCCAAGTGGTACTGTTCAGTGGGATAATAGTAGACCAACCCAAGTGGTACTGTTCAGTAGGATAATAGTAGACCAACCCAAGCTGTACTGTTCAGTAGGATAATAGTAGACCAACCCAAGCTGTGCTGTTCAGTAGGATAATAGTAGACCAACTCAAGCTGTACTGTTCAGTAGGATAATAGTAGACCAACCCAAGCTGTACTGTTCAGTAGGATAATAGTAGACCAACCCAAGCTGTACTGTTCAGTAGGATAATAGTAGACCAACCCAAGCTGTACTGTTCAGTAGGATAATAGTAGACCAACCCAAGCTGTACTGTTCAGTAGGATAATAGTAGACCAACCCAAGCTGTGCTGTTCAGTAGGACAATAGTAGACCAACTCAAGTGGTACTGTTCAGTAGGATAATAGTAGACCAACCCAAGCTGTGCTGTTCAGTAGGATAATAGTAGACCAACTCAAGCTGTACTGTTCAGTAGGATAATAGTAGACCAAACCAAGCTGTACTGTTCAGTAGTATAATAGTAGACCTTTTATTGAAACAGAGAAACTGAGTCAGAAATTCACAAATTCAGAATTTCAGGTTTTTGTTCTCAAAGTCAGAAACAGAAAAACAATCAATTGTTCTAAGTCCATAACAATACTTACAAAAGGAGACCACTTTTGAGGTTTGGGGAAAATCTAAGAAATTTACATTTTTGAGAGTGGTTCCCCTTCAATTCAAGTGTGAACCTGTAGTACAGACACCTAGCACTATTGTTGTATTAGCAGTGTTTATATAGTACAGGCATCTAGCACTATTGTTGGATTAGCAGTGTTTATATAGTACAGACACCTACACTATTATTGTATTAGCAGTGTTTATATAGTACAGACACCTAGCACTATTGTTGGATTAGCAGTGTTTATATAGTACAGACACCTAGCACTATTGTTGGATTAGCAGTGTTTATATAGTACAGACACCTAGCACTATTGTTGGATTAGCAGTGTTTATATAGTACAGACACCTAGCACTATTGTTGGATTAGCAGTGTTCATATAGTACAGACACCTAGCACTATTGTTGGATTAACAGTGTTTATATAGTACAGACACCTAGCACTATTGTTGGATTTGCAGTGTTTATATAGTATAGACACCTACACTATTGTTGGATTAACAGTGTTTATATAGTACAGACATCTAGCACTATTGTTGGATTAGCAGTGTTTATATAGTACAGACATCTAGCACTATTGTTGGATTAGCAGTGTTTATATAGTACAGACACCTAGCACTATTGTTGTATTAGCAGTGTTTATATAGTACAGAAATCTTATGTTTATTTGACTCTGATGATAAAGAAATATAAAATATTCCTGTAAAGGACTGTGTTAAATATTTAGGAATACATCTGTCAAAAACCACTTAGTCAGACAACACATGAATTTCCCTCCTAAAATTAAGAAAACCCAAAATATATGTAATAATTGTCTACAAAGAGATGTTTCTATACTTGGGAGAGTACTTCTGTCCAAGGCAGAGGGACTGTCTGGTTTTGTGTACCCCTCGTTATCTTTATGTGTAAATCCTGCTACTTGTAAAGAGATCAACAAGACCTTTCTTGACTTCATCTGGAAAAATAAATCTCACCAACTAAAAGAGTCAGTCCTCTAATAAAAGAGCTGAAGGAGGTCTGGAAGTGTTGGACTTTGTGACATAAATAACACTTTCAAGATCAACTGGTTGAAAAGATGTTTGATCAATACTGATTCAATATGGTATTTAATTCACCCAGAGACTGGATCTACTTATCCACATCTACTGTGTCCCCATCCAGAGACTGGACCTACTTATCCACATCTACTGTGTCCCCATCCAACAGCACACTTTCAAACATAACATCTACCGGCAGCCTAGAGGTGTGTCCGAACATCAAGAAGAAGGGTGGAAACCCAGTAGTCTCGCCCACCCAGTGTGCGATTCAGACGTTCTGCTTGGCCGTTGCCCATGGGATGGTAAGGTTTGGTGTGGGACTTTTCAACACCAGATAACTGAAGCAATTCTACACTAAGTAAACTCTCAAAGTCAGTTAGGTTTCACCAACAAGCTTTACTGGCCTGGAAAATATGTTTCCTGCACAATTCCCCCCCCCACAATTTTGTGAAAACCTTGCAAGATACTTATTTACCATTATGAACACTGTCCATGTTTTACATGGAGGATATAATATGTTACCATTATGAACACTGCCCATGTTTTACATGGAGGATATAATATGTTACCATTATGAACACTGCCCATGTTTTACATGGAGGATATAATATGTTACCATTATGAACACTGCCCATGTTTTACATGGAGGATATAATATGTTACCATTATGAACACTGCCCATGTTTAACATGGAGGATATAATATGTTACCATTATGAACACTGCCCATGTTCTACATGGAGGATATAATATGTTACCATTATGAACACTGCCCATGTTCTACATGGAGGATATAATATGTTACCATTATGAACACTGCCCATGTTCTACATGGAGGATATAATATGTTACCATTATGAACACTGCCCATGTTCTACATGGAGGATATAATATGTTACCATTATGAACACTGCCCATGTTTAACATGGAGGATATAATATGTTACCATTATGAACACTGCCCATGTTCTACATGGAGGATATAATATGTTACCATTATGAACACTGCCCATGTTCTACATGGAGGATATAATATGTTACCATTATGAACACTGCCCATGTTTTACATGGAGGGTATAATATGTTACCATTATGAACACTGCCCATGTTTTACATGGAGGATATAATATGTTACTATTGCAATGACAACAAAACCACTGAAATGATTGTGATTTTTTAAATTCTTGTTGCCAAATACTTTATACACAAACAAACATTCCAAAATTCTATACCAAAATTACACATTTTTCTGATTGAATTTAAATATTTTATTAAAACATTAACCCTAGTGAATAACAACAAGAATAACATTTTCCTGAATCATTATAGATTTTTTCAGAGTGATAACAACTACACTAAAATAGTTAATGTTTTATTACTTCATTGATATTTTGTGTGTTTTAGTATTTTCTAGTTAATACTAGTTCTGTTTTGTATGATGTAACAATGTAAATTGTTGGTCTGTATTTTGAATCAAAAAATAAAAATATAAAATTAAATTAAAATAAAAAGACACATCGTCATCTGCTGACTGGAGGGGCAACACAGTTGAGGAACCAAAAGTTTATTTTCATTTATTTCATAAAAGTGTAATATTATATTAAGTCATTCAAAGAGAAGCATGTGTTGATTTATTCGTGTTTAATGAGTGAGAATTTAAAACAAACTTTAGACCCACTACATATTTACATTGAACCATAGTTCTGACATGGATCATTTAGACCCACTACATATTTACATTGAACCATAGTTCTGACATGGATCATTTTGACCCACTACATATTTACATTGAACCATAGTTCTGACATGGATCATTTAGACCCACTACATATTTACATTGAACCATAGTTCTGACATGGATCATTTAGACCCACTACATATTTACATTGAACCATAGTTCTGACATGGATCATTTAGACCCACTACATATTTACATTGAACCATAGTTCTGACATGGATCATTTAGACCCACTACATATTTACATTGAACCATAGTTCTGACATGGATCATTTAGACCCACTACATATTTACATTGAACCAGAGTTCTGACATGGATCATTTAGACCCACCACATATTTAAATTGAACCATAGTTCTGACATGGATCATTTAGACCCACTACATATTTACATTGAACCAGAGTTCTGACATGGATCATTTAGACCCACTACATATTTACATTGAACCAGAGTTCTGACATGGATCATTTAGACCCACTACATATTTACATTGAACCATAGCTCTGACATGGATCATTTTGACCCACTACATATTTACATTGAACCATAGTTCTGACATGGATCATTTAGACCCACTACATATTTACATTGAACCATAGTTCTGACATGGATCATTTAGACCCACTACATATTTACATTGAACCATAGTTCTGACATGGATCATTTAGACCCACTACATATTTACATTGAACCATAGTTCTGACATGGATCATTTAGACCCACTACATATTTACATTGAACCATAGTTCTGACATGGATCATTTAGACCCACTACATATTTACATTGAACCAGAGTTCTGACATGGATCATTTAGACCCACTACATATTTACATTGAACCATAGTTCTGACATGGATCATTTAGACCCACTACATATTTACATTGAACCAGAGTTCTGACATGGATCATTTTGACCCACTACATATTTACATTGAACCATAGTTCTGACATGGATCATTTAGACCCACTACATATTTACATTGAACCATAGTTCTGACATGGATCATTTAGACCCACTACATATTTACATTGAACCATAGTTCTGACATGGATCATTTAGACCCACTACATATTTACATTGAACCATAGTTCTGACATGGATCATTTAGACCCACTACATATTTACATTGAACCATAGTTCTGACATGGATCATTTAGACCCACTACATATTTACATTGAACCATAGTTCTGACATGGATCATTTAGACCCACTACATATTTACATTGAACCATAGTTCTGACATGGATCATTTAGACCCACTACATATTTACATTGAACCATAGTTCTGACATGGATCATTTTGACCCCAGAGGCATATCTTTTATCACAGCCAAAATGTGGTTTATTACATTTTTCATGACTTTGTCAATCAACTTGTTCTTAATACATCTAAATCCTGGTTTAGTGTTTCTGTATCAATATGGACTTTTAACAAATTAAAATCCTTTGGAGTCAAATACTCCAACTACAATGTGAAAACATTCTACATTGTGACATCATTAAAATACTCCTTCTACAATGTTTAAACATTCTACATTGTGTCATTTCATTGATATCATGAAACAACTACTTCATGTATGTATTTTCTGATGTTTGATCAGAGATCTTTTATCAGAGTATCTCTTGTGACATTGATCCCAGCTATGAGATTTTTCTCCTGTGTGTGTTCTCTGGTGTATAGTCAGATGGCTAGATGTAACAAAACTCTTCCCACATCGATCACAGCTATAAGGTTTCACTCCTGTGTGTGCTCTCAGATGTACTATCAGCCAGCTTGAGTGATTAAACCTCTTCCCACATTGATCACAGCTATATAAGGTTTCTCTCCAGTGTGTATTCTCTGGTGAGTTTTCAGGCAGCTTGACTGAGCAAAACTCTTCCCACATTGATCACAGCTATAAGATTTCTCTCCTGTGTGAATTCTCATGTGTACTTTTAGTGATTCTGATCTTAAGTAACTCTTCCCACAATCAAAACAGTGGTGAGATTTCTCTCCTGTGTGTACTCGCTGGTGTATTTTAAGTTCTGATGAAGATTTGCAACCTTCCCCACAGTCAGAGAAGCAGTGAGATGTTTTCCCTGTGGGTCTCCACTGGTGTTTCTTGAGGTGATATAAACTGGAGAGACTATTCTCTGCCTCATTAGCATCATGATGTTGAGGCTCCCCAGAGGATCCACGAATAGACACGTCTCTCTCCTGTGTGAACAACAAGTCAGACAGATGGTTAAAGGCCCACAACAGCAGAAATCCACTGTAAAAGGTGATGCCAACAGCGTAGCCATGATGTTGTACAACAATTGAAGTCTGTAATGAATGTTAAAATTACTTGACAATCGTCTTAAGACAGTCAAGTGAGCAACAATAGTCATATTTAGTCTTTTTTTCACATTAGTAGTAACATCAATGATTTTAGGCTAGAAAAAAGTAAAAGTTGTTGACATCCTAAACAGTGTGCCAGATGACTTTTGGTCTTCTATATAGGCCCCTTTCTGTGTTTGCTAAAATTGCAACAAGGGCGATGCACATGCAATTTGGTTGCAGAAACACCTCCCTTCTAATGCAGAAACCCCTCCCTTCTAATGCAGAAACCCCTCCCTTCTAATGCAGAAACCCCTCCCTTCTAATGCAGAAACCCCTCCCTTCTAATGCCCTTCTAATGCAGAAACCCCTCCCTTCTAATGCAGAACCCCCTCCCTTCTAATGCAGAAACCCCTCCCTTCTAATGCAGAACCCCCTCCCTTCTAATGCAGAAACCCCTCCCTTCTAATGCAGAAACACCTCCCTTCTAATGCAGAAACCCCTCCCTTCTAATGCAGAAACCACTCCCTTCTAATGCAGAAACCCCTCCCTTCCAATGCAGAAACCCCTCCCTTCTAATGCAGAAACACCTCCCTTCTAATGCAGAAACCCCTCCCTTCTAATGCAGAAACCCCTCCCTTCTAATGCAGAAACCACTCCCTTCTAATGCAGAAACCCCTCCCTTCTAATGCAGAAACCACTAGTTATGGATGTTGTATATCTGCCTGGAGCAAAAAGATGAGCAGAGATTGTAGTTTTTCCACAATGTATTCTGAATATGACAACACACTATCAGTGCAAGATCAGGATGCTACTCAAGGAACCTCACATTAATCTCTGTGTCTATTCACTAATTCACCCCCGTGGGGGAAAACTCAGGGGACTTCTCATAGGCTGACAGCAGATATAGCCTCCATTTCCAGGTTGCTTATGAGTGCATTTCACACTACTTTGGATTATAATTGTAAGGTTCATTTGAATGTCCTGATTAATATAATGTTTGGTTTTGTCGAAAATGTACTACTTTATATTTAAAAACGACTTCAACCAGTAAAATGTTCTTTGGCTACTATTCTAAAATGGATGACATTTTTTTATTTATTATCCATCTTCAGACAATACCCCATAATGACATCACAATACCTCATAATGACATCACAATACCCCATAATGACATCACAATACCCCATAATGACATCACAGTACCCCATAATGACATCACAATACCCCATGAAAGTGAATAAAAGTTTAGAAATGCTTGCATACCAGGGAACTTTTGGCTAAACCAACTATATCATACTACGACCAATAAGCAAACTACAAACTCAATGTACGTCACAAATAGTACAGTTAGTATGAGTATTCCAACACAGCTCAGGTCTCTGGTCTGCCATTTTGTTTCTGTTTAAAACCCAGGTTGCCCCTTTAAAAAAGCCACACAACAAACAACCAATCTGCAGTTGAAACAATAACAAAGCTGTCATTATTATTTTACTCCAATGTTTAGAAACAAATGTCAGATTTCCCCTTTAACACCACACACATCAGTCCCACAACTGCCTCTGTTTTTAACACAGTAACGGTACCTACAGTTGAAGTCCAAAGTTTACATACACCTTCGCCAAATACATTTAATCTCATCACAATTCCTGCCATTTAATCCTAGTAAAAATTCCCTGTCTTAGGTCAGTTAGGATCACCACTTTATTTTAAGAATGTGAAATGTCAAAATAATGGTAGAGAGAATTATTTATTTCAGCTTTAATTTCATCACATTCCCAGTGGGTCAGAAGTTTACATACACTCAATTAGTATTTGGTAGCATTGCCTTTACATTGTTTAACTTGGGTCAAATGTTCCGGGTAGCCTTCCACAAGCTTCCCACAATAAGTTGTAAGTTGGGTGCATTTTGGCCCATTCCTCCTGACAGAGCTGGTGTAACTGAGTCAGGTTTGTAGGCCTCCTTGCTCGCACACGCTTTTTCAGTTCTGCCCACTAATGTTCTATACGATTGAGGTCAGGGCTTTGTGATGGCCGCTCCAATACCAGCCACAATTGTACCCGAAGACAGGAAGTGCCTATTCCTCATCTCACCAAGGATAAACTTCAACTCAATCGCCAGTACTGGCGACATCGTGTGGAAGCAGTAGGCATTGTAAACTGGACGCTATCTGTTTTCCCTTGCCATAGACAATACAGAGACTGGCGGAGGGATATTTTTTGTGTGTTTTTTGTGAGCAGTTTTCCTTGGGATTTTGCCTCCTACACACGTTCTGTCATAGTCACAGACATGATTTAACCGGTTTTAGAGACTTCAGAGTGTTTTCTATCCACACATACTAATCATATGCATATACTATATTCCTGGCATGAGTAGCAGGACGTTGACATTTTGTGCGATTTTTAACAAAAAGCTGCAAAAATTCGCAGCCTCTTTAAGAGGTTTTAAAGAATCCCACGGGGAGTCTTCAGACACGCCCCCAACATCAGTCAAATGGTGGTGAGGTCTGATCTTCCACCAGAGCCACGTAGTACTTTCCTACAAGGTTCGTTACACTGCTAGCTGGTAGGACTCCTTTGCTGGATTAGACTATAGCTGAGATCCCAATACCCATGTAAACATAGCTTACTGGCAGATCAATGAGTTCAGATCCAATACCCATGTAAACATAGCTTACTGACAGATCAATGAGGTTAGATCCAATACCCATGTAAACATAGCTTACTGATAGATCAATGAGGTCAGATCCAATACCCATGTAAACATAGCTTACTGATAGATCAATGAGGTTAGATCCAATACCCATGTAAACATAGCTTACTGATAGATCAATGAGGTCAGATCCAATACCCATGTAAACATAGCTTACTGATAGATCAATGAGGTCAGATCCAATACCCATGTAAAAATAGCTTACTGATAGATCAATGAGGTTAGATCCAATACCCATGTAAACATAGCTTACTGATAGATCAATGAGGTCAGATCCAATACCCATGTAAACATAGCTTACTGATAGATCAATGAGGTTAGATCCCAATGCCCATGTAAACATATCTTACTGACAGATCAATGAGGTCAGATCCAATACCCATGTAAACATATCTTACTGACAGATCAATGAGGTCAGATCCAATACCCATGTAAACATAGCTTACTGACAGATCAATGAGGTCAGATCCAATACCCATGTAAACATATCTTACTGATAGATCAATGAGGTTAGATCCAATACCCATGTGTTGCGAACAGGTCGATTGTAGCGGTAGTCGTTTCGATGGAGAATAACTTTACAGTTATTTTGACCGCGGTGGTTATTGAAGTCGTGGTTTCGTGGAAGAAACCGTTGTTGTGCATCATCTTTCAACGCTCCAATACCTGATAATGACCAAACCTGTTTAGGCTTTTTGGGAATTTAACTTCAATGAACCTGAAAGTGTTCATAGTATAAACATCTGTTGGGTTGGTAGAATGTGGAAAGACCCACCTCATTGGTTAATATTCCCTGTAGTAGAACCATCCGTTGTGTTGGTAGAATGTGTAAAGACTCACCTCATTGGTTAATATTCCCTGTAGGAGAAACATCTGTTGGGTTGGTAGAATGTGGAAAGACCCACCTCATTGGTTAATATTCCCTGTAGTAGAAACATCTGTTGGGTTGGTAGAATGTGGAAAGACCCACCTCATTGGTTAATATTCACTGTAGTAGAAACATCTGTTGGGTTGGTAGAATGTGGAAGTAGGTTTTAAATTCATACTTATTACACATCTGCAGTTGTCTGACTAGTATATTATTATTTAATGAAAGAAATGTAAAAATGCACTTTTTGTCTGGAAATAAAATAAACATTTATCTGCGTTAACCACTCCAGTCAACAGATGGCGATATGCGTTTTTCAGGCGATGCTATCAGAGTGACGTATAATGTAGTGGACGGGACGCTTCTTCAACAACATCTAGTCAGCCACCTCGGTAGCTTCCTAGCGGAAACGTTCAAGCTGTTCAGACTGCTTCGGTATATATTTACTTCTGTATTTGGAACATAATTCTGTCTTTTAACTAGTTTCCCCATTTCATGTCATATTTCCGTTTAGTCAGGTAACGGTAGCTGGCTTGATAAATGAGCCTATCACTAGGCTAGTCGCTAACTAGCTAGGTTAGCTGGCTAACATCCCCGACCATGAGCTCAGCAAGCTACTGCCCTCCTGCTAAAAAAGAGGTCTGCTGGAAGGAGAAAGAAGGTATTTGGCTGAACGTTGTCGTGAAAGAGGAGAATGAAGAGGAGGATGTCACAGTAAACGAAGAAGTAGAGGGTGAGGCTGTTACACAGAAAGAAGAGGAAGAAAACGATTATACTTTTTTTGGAGTGAATGAAGGAGAGATAACTGTCATATTGAAGGAGGAGGAGAGGGAAGAAGAGAAGGAGACAGAAGATCTGAGTAACACCAGTAAGTCCTGTCTTGAAAATAGTTGTTGAACTGATACGTGGTTTTAAAACGGCATTCTACTCTAGTTCTGAGCTTAAATGCCGTTTTTTAATGTAGGAATTGATAAAGCTACACTGTAAGATGTGAATACCATCAAGAAGCTGGCCAACAACAAAACTGTAACAATGGATTTGCACCCAAAATCACAACTTAAATGTCTCACGGAATGGACTTGCCTTCATTCAATACTGCAATTCCACTGTACTAAACTGGAGGCGATTTCCAGCCCACCGTTGACTGCGGTCAAGTGAGCCGACAGTCGCAAAACGCGGTCAGGCCATCTGCTCTTCGGTTTCTTCCTGAATTTGCGTGCGCGAATACACTTTACGGAATGGCGTTTTTTCAGGTAGGGAAACTGAGTTGAATGGACTCTCATGCACAGGTAGTCGAGACGATGTCTACAAATCATTCCAAACAAACCGTTTGAAGCACACTTATTCAATCTTCCATAATAAAAATGATACCAACTCGTTTATTTAATTTTCGTGTTCTCATAAAGTACTTTATCATTGCTAGAGTGTCAAGCTTAGGCTGGACTGGTGTAAACGCTACAGCATACAATGACATTCTAGACCATTCTATAGGCCTCTCTGACTAAGAACCACACAGAGACCTGTATTTTGTAGTGGCTTTAATAACACTTGTGAAAAGTGACTTCAGGTGATTGAGGGATCTAGCCTAGATTAAACGTCATAGGAAGTTTTATCATGTGGAGGTTTCATTCAGGTCTCTGTTTAATTAAATCATCTGTTTGTCTTTGACAGGAGAGAGACCAGACTCTCCTTCTGACAGCAGGAAGAGTCCTTCAGGGAAACCAGACCCCGAGACGTCCAAACCAGCAGGACGACATCACTGCTCCCAGTGTGGAAAGAGTTTTACTCAGTTAGGGAGCCTGAGAACACATAAGAGAATACACACTGGAGAGAAGCCTTACCACTGTTCCCAATGTGGAATGTCGTTTACCCAGTTAGGGAGCCTGCAAACGCATGAGAGGGGACACACAGGGGAAAAGCTTTTCCAATGTTCCCATTGTGGAAAGAGTTTTGGCCAGGTAGGAAACCTGAACAAGCATGAGAGGACACACACAGGTAAGAAGATGTACCGCTGCTCCCAGTGTGGAGAGAGATTTACCCGGTTAAGGTACCTGAAAGAGCATGAAAGAATACATACAAATACACAGGAGGAGAAGACATACCACTGCTCTCACTGTGGAAAGACATTTTCCCAGTCAGAGAACCTGAAAACACATGAGAGAATCGAGAGGCTGTGTTCTGACTTGTGTTTTTGACTGAGAATGTGTGTGTTTGTTTGGGCTGTCAGACTTGAGTCCACTTTGTGTAATGTTAGTGCACTATTTTTAATTGTGATTAATCCATTGTCTGAAAGGGTTGAAAACACACTGAAAACATCCAGAATACATCCTATATACAGCTAAAATCTACAATGCCATGTAAACACAAGATGACATTGAGGTTAAATAAAGTGTGATTTATCAATGGAACATATTTTGACAGGTCCACTGTGTGTCTCTGTAGAGTCATAATATCCATAACAACTAGAGGTCAAACAGGGAGATGGTTCCATTCATTTTCCCCACAGGGCTGTGTTTTGTTTAGACTCACCCTGGTGTGATGTTTTGATAACCATGTAAACCTCTCTGGGACAAGGTGACTGAGGACACAGTGTGTTGTCAATTTATTGTCATGTTTTTAAAATGGTATGACTGCCTTTATTTTAGCTGGATCCCAGGAAGAGTAGCTGCTGCCTTGGCAGGAACTAATGGGGATCCACAATAAACCCCAGGAAGAGTAGCTGCTGCCTTGGCAGGAACTAATGGGGATCCATAATAAACCCCAGGAAGAGTAGCTGCTGCCTTGGCAGGAACTAATGGGGATCCATATTAAACCCCAGGAAGAGTAGATGCTGCCATGGCAGGAACTAATGGGGATCCATAATAAACCCCAGGAAGAGTAGCTGCTGCCTTGGCAGGAACAAATGGGGATCCATAATAAACCCCAGGAAGAGTAGCTGCTGCCTTGGCAGGAACTAATGGGGATGTCTCTCTCTACTCTCAGATTCGAAAATGCTAATTAGCATCAAAGTAGACAACATGCCTACAAATCCCTGCAAGCTCCTGCAATTCATCTCTAACCAACACATTTCACAGAACAGTTCACATAATTGTCCATTGAAATAAATGTTGACAATTTAATCACTGCTACATTAAGGCCTGATTGGTGGAGTGCTGCAGAGATGGTTGTCCTTCTGGAAGGTTCTCCCGTCTCCACAGAGGAAATCTGGAGCTCTGTCAGAGTGAACATCGGGTTCTTGTTCACCTCCCTGACCAAGGCCCTTCTCCCCCGATTTCTCAGTTTGGCCGGGTGGCCAGCTCTAGAAAGAGTATTTATTGGTGGTTCCAAACTTCTTCCATTTAAGAATGATGGCGGCCATTGTGTTCATGGGGACCGTCAATGCTACAGACATTTTTTGTACCTTTCCACAGAGCTGTGCCTCGACACAATCCTGTCTCAGAGCTCTACGGACAATTCCTTTGACCTCATGGCTTGGTTTTTGCTCTGACATATATAGACAGCTGTCTACATTTCCAAATCATGTCTAATGAATTGAATTTACCACAGGTGGACTCCAATCAAGTTGTAGAAACATCTCAAGGATGATCAATGGAATCAGGATGTCTGAGCTCAATATTGAGTCTCATAGCAAAGGGTCTGAATACTTAAGTAAAGACATTTGCAAAAATGTCAAACCTGTTTTTGTTTTGTTATTATGGGGTTTTGTGTGTCGGTTGATGAGGGGAAAAACATATTACATTTTAGAATGAAGCTGTAATGTAACTAAATGTGGAATAAGTGAAGGGGTCTGAATACTTAATGAATACACTGTATACCACTGGAAGAGGTTTCTATCATTGGCAGTTTTGTACACAGTCAGGTGATACGTGGTACAGAAAGTCCAATATTAGGAGAGAACATGGGAGGCACTATACTGTGTGTGTGCAGGTGTCTATCTGGTCAAAACCACTGATACAGGTGCCCCTCCACCCTCTGGTGGGATGGATCATGTCTACAGAGACACCTACATTCAAATACTTAGATTTGTGTGTATTGGGTATATGTTGTGAAATATTAGATATTACTTGTTAGATATTACTGCAGTGTCGGAGCTAGAAACACAAGCATTTTGCTACACCTGCAATAACATTTGCTAAACACGTGTATGTGACCAATAAAATGTGATTTTGATTTGAAATAAACGTCCTATTTATCAAAGGTGATTTTGGATGGAGTCAAAATGACTCCAAAGGATTTTAATTTGTTAAAAGTCCTTATTGATACAGAAACACTAAACCAGGATTTAGATGTATTAAGAACAAGTTGATTGACAAGTCATGAAAAATTGGATGAATTGAATGAACCACATTTTGGCTGTGATAAAAGATATGCCTCTGGGGTCAAAATGATCCATGTCAGAACTATGGTTCAATGTAAATATGTAGTGGGTCAAAATGATCCATGTCAGAACTATGGATCAATGTAAATATGTAGTGGGTCAAAATGATCCATGTCAGAACTATGGTTCAATGTAAATATGTAGTGGGTCTTAAGTTTGTTTTAAATTGTCACTCATTAAACACGAATCAATCAACACATGCTTCTCTTTGAACGACTTAATATGATAATCAACTGTTTTGGTGTATATTAGTCGCTGTGTATTAAACACACTTCTGTCGTATGTACGTGTTGGCCCATTTAATTACATAATTACGTTGTTTGTCAGCTAGCTGGTTTGCTAAATTAGCTTAGAACTAGGCTAGTTGCTAATGCTAGCTAGCGAACATCTCCGACCATGAGTTCACTAAGTTACTCTCCTCCTGCTAAAGAAGAGGAGGTCTTCTGGACGGAGAAAGAAGCTCTCCTGAAAGAGGAGGAGGAAGAGAAGGATGTTACAATACAAAAACAAGTAGAGGGTGAGGCTGTTCCCGTGAAAGAAGAAGAGAATGACGTTTCAGTGAAAGAAAAGGAAGACTCGTTCAGAGTGAAAGAGGAGGAGGATGCTACAGTAAAAGAAGAGGAAGCAGAGAGAGAGGAGGATGCAGTTTTTGGAGTGAAAGAGGAGGAGGAGGACGAAGAGGAGGAGGGGGAGATGACTGTCACATCGAAAAAGGAGGAAGACTAAGAGGAGGAAACTGGATATCTGGGCCCGGTTTCCCCAACGCATCTTAACGCATCCTATGGTTCTAACGGTGAACTCAGCCGTAAGATGGTTTTGAGAAACCGGGCCGTGATTAACACTAGTAAGTACTGTCTTAAAAACAGAGGCACAAACTCTGCAGTTGTTGAACTGATGTGTGGTGTTAAAGGGGAAATATGTAATTGCTACATTTATATTATTTATAGCCATTGATTCTTGAAGAATATAACACATACCTCATGAGCTTAGTTCAACTGTTGTACCCCATCAGGTTGCCAAATAAGATTTTTTTACTCCAATGTTTAGAAACAATGTGAATCAACACTGTAGAGCCTCAACATGGTTAAAACTATCATGTTGATTTCATGGATGGTCAGTCCTTGCATCCGTAGGTCTGTCTATGAATTTGGGAGTAGTTACATTTCTCTAGACCCATCCATCATCTTATTACCAAAACAGTGGTGGAATGACATCTTTGTTATTGTTTGAACTGCAGATTGGTTGATCGATTTGATTTGGCTTTTTTAAAGGGATAACCTAGGATTTAAACAGCAACAAAATGTCTGCCCTGAGACTTGGTTTGGTAAACAGCTGAGGGATGGGGGCTGGAGAAATGTAACCACTCTCACATTCAATTCATTGCCCTCGTGCGCCTATTTTAGCAAACACAGAAAGGGGCTTATATTGGTGACCAAAGGTTGTCTGGCACACTTGTTAGGTGTTCAGCAACTGTAATAACTTATTTATAGCCGACAATCATCGATGTTACTACTAATGTGAAAACAAGAGAAAATATGACTATTGTTGCTCACTTGACTGTCTCAAGACAATTGTCAAATAATTGTAACATTCATTACAGACGTCAATTGTTGTACAACATCATGGCTACGCTGTTGGCATCACCTTTACAGTGGATTTCTGCTGTTGTGGGCCTTTAACCATCTGTCTGACTTGTTGTTCACACAGGAGAGAGATGTGACTATCGTGGATCCTCTGGGGAGCCTCAACAACATCATGAAGCTGACGAGGCAGGGAAGAGTCCATCCCGATCAGAACACCTCAAGAAACACCAGTGGAGACCAACAGGGAAGAAATCGTACTGCTGCTCTAACTGTGGGAAGAGTTACTTAAGATCAAATTCACTAAAAGTACACATGAGAATTCACACTGGAGAGAAACCTTATAGCTGTGATCAATGTGGGAAGAGTTTACTACATCTAGCCATCGGATTATACACCAGAGAACACACACAGGAGAGAAACCTCATAGCTGTGGTCAATGTGGGAAGAGTTTCACTCAGTCAAGCAGCCTGTTGTCTCACCAGAGAACACACACAGGAGAGAAACCTCATAGCTGTGGTCAATGTGGGAAGAGTTTTACTCAGTCAAGCAACCTGGTATCACACCAGAGAACACACACAGGAGAGAAATCTTATAGTTGTGAACAATGTGGGAAGAGTTTAACTACATCCAGCCATCTGATTGTACACCAGAGAACACACCCAGGAGAGAAACCTCATAGCTGTGAACAATGTGGGAAGAGTTTAACTACATCCAGCCATCTGATTGTACACCAGAGAACACACACAGGAGAGAAACCTCATAGCTGTGATCAATGTTACAAGAGATACTCTGATAAAAGATCTCTGATCAAACATCAGAAAATACATTAATGAAGGAGTTGTTTCGTGATATCAATGAATTAATGTCACAATGTAGAATGTTTTAACATTGTAGTAGGAGTATTTTAATGATGTCACAATGTAGAATGTTTTAACATTGTAGTAGGAGTATTTTAATGATGTCACAATGTGGAATGTTTTAACATTGTAGAAGGAGTATTTTAATGATGTCACAATGTAGAATGTTTTAACATTGTAGTAGGAGTATTTTAATGATGTCACAATGTAGAATGTTTAAACATTGTATTAGGAGTATTTTAATGATGTCACAATGTAGAATGTTTTAACATTGTAGAAGGAGTATTTTAATGATGTCACAATGTAGAATGTTTTAACATTGTAGAAGGAGTATTTTAATGATGTCACAATGTAGAACACTAAACGTTTGCCCCCTGTTCAATTGATTTCTGCATGATATGGATATTAGCCTCGGGGGGAAAATCCAGGCTCTGAATTGAAAGAGTGCTATTTATATGATATAACAGAAAGTGACTAACACAAAAAGAGCTGTGTTACACTTACAGCATTGGTGACCCACTTGAATCAAAATGTAGCTAGATGTTTTCTACAAGTTGTCCTCTAACCAGTGATGTACACATTATTCCCAGATTCCATGTGGTTTTTGAGCTGTTAGTTTTAACAGGACAAACTCATCTCCCCACTCTCACACAATTGATTTCAACATGATATCGATGAGGGATGAAAAATAAGTGTTGTGTTACTTTGTTTAACGACCTCTAAATGTAAATGCATCTCTCCAAAATGTAGCTGACTGTCTTCTGCAGGTTGTCCTCTAACCAGGGAGGTCAAATATATCTCCCATTTCCATGTGTTTTTAGTTGTGTTAGTTTCAACAGCACCAACAACCTGATTTGTCCTCTAACCAGGGAGGTAAAATATATCTCCCATTTCCATGTGTTTTTAGTTGTGTTAGTTTCAACAGCACCAACAACCTGATTTGTCCTCTAACCAGGGAGGTAAAATATATCTCCCATTTCCATGTGTTTTTAGTTGTGTTAGTTTCAACAGCATCAACAACCTGATTTGTCCGCTAACCAGTGATACTTATTACTTATACTTAATACTTATTTTCCACAATCATTTGCAAATAAATTCATTAAAAATCCTACAATGTGATTTTCTGGATTTTTTTTTCTCATTTTGTCTGTCATAGTTGAAGTGTATATGTACCTATGATGAAAATTACAGGCCTCTCTCATATTTTTAAGTGTGAGAACTTGCACAATTGGTGGCTGACTAAATACTTTTTTGCCCCACTGTACACTAAATACATGTAATATAGCCTATATAGTCTGACCCTGATATAACATTCTAACCACTACCCTGCTGCCCAATAATACACTAAATACATGTAATATAGCCTATACAGTCTGACCCTGATATAACATTCTAACCACTAGGCTACCCTGCTGCCCCAATAATACACTAAATACATGTAATATAGCCTATACAGTCTGATCCTTACATAACATTCTAACCACTACCCTGCTGCCCCAATAATACACTAAATACATGTAATATAGCCTATACAGTCTGATCCTTACATAGCATTCTAACCACTAGGCTACCCTGCTGCCCCAATACTACACTAGATACATGTAATATAGCCTATACAGTCTGATCCTTATATAACATTCTAACCACTACCCTGCTGCCCCAATACTACACTAGATACATGTAATATAGCCTATACAGTCTGACCCTTACATAACATTCTAACCACTAGGCTACCCTGCTGCCCCAATAATACACTAAATACATGTAATATAGCCTATACAGTCTGATCCTTACATAACATTCTAACCACTACCCTGCTGCCCCAATAATACACTAAATACATGTAATATAGCCTATACAGTCTGATCCTTACATAACATCATCACTCCACTTTATGAATCTACCCTGCCGTCCCAATATTGAGAGGTGATATTCTCCTGGACCAGACAGCATCACAGGTGATATTCTCCTGGACCAGACAGCATCACAGGTGATATTCTCCTGGACCAGACAGCATCACAGGTGATATTCCCCTGGACCAAACAGCATCACAGGTGATATTCTCCTGGACCAGACAGCATCACAGGTGATATTCTCCTGGACCAGACAGCATCACAGGTGATATTCTCCTGGACCAGACAGCATCACAGGTGATATTCTCCTGGACCAGACAGCATCACAGGTGATATTCTCCTGGACCAGACAGCATCACAGGTGATATTCCCCTGGACCAAACAGCATCACAGGTGATATTCTCCTGGACCAGACAGCATCACAGGTGATATTCTCCTGGACCAGACAGCATCACAGGTGATATTCTCCTGGACCAGACAGCATCACAGGTGATATTCTCCTGGACCAGACAGCATCACAGGTGATATTCTCCTGGACCAGACAGCTGGGTGATATTCTCCTGGACCAGACAGCATCACAGGTGATATTCTCCTGGACCAGACAGCATCACAGGTGATATTCTCCTGGACCAGACAGCATCACAGGTGATATTCTCCTGGACCAGACAGCATCACAGGTGATATTCTCCTGGACCAGACAGCATCACAGGTGATATTCTCCTGGACCAAACAGCATCACAGGTGATATTCTCCTGGACCAAACAGCATCACAGGTGATATTCTCCTGGACCAGACAGCATCACAGGTGATATTCTCCTGGACCAGACAGCATCACAGGTGATATTCTCCTGGACCAGACAGCATCACAGGTGATATTCTCCTTGACCAGACAGCTGGGTGATATTCTCCTGGACCAGACAGCATCACAGGTGATATTCTCCTGGACCAGACAGCATCACAGGTGATATTATCCTGGACCAAACAGCATCACAGGTGATATTCTCCTGGACCAGACAGCATCACAGGTGATATTCTCCTGGACCAGAGAGCATCACAGGTGATATTCTCCTGGACCAGACAGCATCACAGGTGATATTCTCCTGGACGAGACAGCATCACAGGTGATATTCCCCTGGACCAAACAGCATCACAGGTGATATTCTCCTGGACCAGACAGCATCACAGGTGATATTCTCCTGGACCAGACAGCATCACAGGTGATATTCTCCTGGACCAGACAGCATCACAGGTGATATTCTCCTGGACCAGACAGCATCACAGGTGATATTTTCCTGGACCAGACAGCTGGGTGATATTCTCCTGGACCAGACAGCATCACAGGTGATATTCTCCTGGACCAGACAGCATCACAGGTGATATTCTCCTGGACCAGACAGCATCACAGGTGATATTCTCCTGGACCAGACAGCATCACAGGTGATATTCTCCTGGACCAAACAGCATCACAGGTGATATTCTCCTGGACCAAACAGCATCACAGGTGATATTCTCCTGGACCAGACAGCATCACAGGTGATATTCTCCTGGACCAGACAGCATCACAGGTGATATTCTCCTGGACCAGACAGCATCACAGGTGATATTCTCCTTGACCAGACAGCTGGGTGATATTCTCCTGGACCAGACAGCATCACAGGTGATATTCTCCTGGACCAGACAGCATCACAGGTGATATTATCCTGGACCAGACAGCATCACAGGTGATATTCTCCTGGACCAGACAGCATCACAGGTGATATTCTCCTGGACCAGACAGCATCACAGGTGGTATTCTCCTGGACCAGACAGCATCACAGGTAATATTCTCCTGGACCAGACAGCATCACAGGTGATATTCTCCTGGACCAGACAGCATCACAGGTGATATTCTCCTGGACCAGACAGCATCACAGGTGATATTCTCATGAACCAGACAGCATCACAGGTGATATTCTCCTGGACCAGACAGCATCACAGGTGATATTCTCCTGGACCAGACAGCATCACAGGTGATATTCTCCTGGACCAGACAGCATCACAGGTGATATTCTCCTGGACCAGACAGCATCACAGGTAATATTCTCCTGGACCAGACAGCTGGGTGAATACACTATATATACAATAGTATGTGGACACCCCTTCAAATTAGTAGATTGGGCCATTTCAGCTACACCAGTTGCCGACAGGTGTTTAAATTTAAGCCCACAGCCATGCAATCTCCATAGACAAACATTGGCAGTAGAATGGCCTTACTGAAGAGCTTTCAGTAACTTTCAACGTGGCACCGTCATAGGATGGCACCTTTCCAACAAGTCAGTTTGTCAAATTCCTGCCTTGCTGGAGCTGCCTGGTCGACTGTAAGTGCTGTTATTGTGAAGTGGAAACATCTAGGACCAACAACGGCTCAGCCAATAAGTAGTGGGCCACACAAGCTCACAGAACACGACCGCCGAGTGCTGAAGAATGTAACGTGTAAAAATTGTCTGTACTTGGTTGCAACACTCACTAACGAGATCCAAACTGCGTCTGGAAGCAACATCAGCACAAGAAACTGTTTGTCAGGAGCTTCCTGAAATGGGTTTCCACGGCCGAGCAGCTGCATACAAACCTAAGATCAATATGGGCAATGTCAAGCGTCGGCTTGAGTGGTGTAAAACTCACAGCCACTGGACTCTGGAGCAGTGGAAACGTATTCTCTGGAGTAATGAATCATCTTCACCTTCTAGCAATCCAACACACTCATCTGGGTTTGGAGGATGCCAGGAGAACGCTACCTGCCCTAATGCATAGTGACAACTGTAAAGTTTGGTGGAGGAGGAATAATGGTCTGGGGCTGTTTTTCATAGTTTGGGCCCCTTAGTTCCAGTTAAGGGAAATCTTAAGGCTACAGCATAGAATGACATTCTAGAGGAATCTGTGCTTCCAACTTTGTGGCAACAGATTGGGGAAGGCCCTTTCCTGTTTCAGCATGACAACGCCCCTGTACACAAAGTGAGTTCAATACATGAATGGTTAGTTGAGATTGGTGTGGAAGAACTTCACAAAGCCCTGACATTAAAAACGTCAAACACCTTTGGGATGAATTGGAACGGTGACTGCGAGCCCACATACTTTTGTTGATTTCGTGTATATACTGCAGGCAGGCAGGCAGGCAGGCCCTCCTCTCCTCTTCTCCCACTCTTCTCTTCCCCCCCTCATCTCCTCTTCTCCCTTCTCTCCTCTCCTCTTCTCCCCCTCTCATCTCCTCTTCTCCCCCCTCTCTTCTCCTCTTCTCCCCCCTCCTCTCCTCTTCTCCCTTCTCTCCTCTCCTCTTCTCCCCCCTCTCCTCTCCTCTTCTCCCCCCTCTCCTCTCCTCTTCTCCCTTCTCTCCTCTCCTCTTCTCTCCCCTCTCCTCTTCTCCCTTCTCTCCTCTCCTCTTCTCCCTTCTCTCCTCCCTCCTCTCCTCTCCCTTCTCTCCTCTCCTATTCTCTCCCCTCTCCTCTTCTCCCTTCTCTCCTCTCCTCTTCTCCCCCTCTCTTCTCCTCTTCTCTCCCTCTCCTCTCCTCTTCTCCCTACTCTCCTCTCCTCTTCTCCCTTCTCTCCTCTCCTCTTCTCCCCCCTCTTCTCCCTTCTCTCCTCTCCTATTCTCCCCCCTCTCCTCTCCTCATCTCCCCCCTCTCCTCTCCTCATTTCTCCCCTCTCCTCTTCTCTCCCCTCTCCTCTCCTCTCCTCTCCTCTTCTCCTCCCTCTCCTCTCCTCATCTCCCCCTCTCCTCTTCTCCCCCCTCTCCTCTTCTCCTCCCTCTCCTCTTCTCCCCCGTCTCCTCTTCTCCTCCCTCTCCTCTCCTCTTCTCCCCCTTTCCCCTTCTTCTACCTCCCCTTACTTTATTTAATATAAATTAAAGGATGGGAGGGAGACAGAGAAGGGGAGGGGAAGGGAAGTAGGGTAGAGAGGGAGGAGGGGGAGAGAGAGAGAATATATTTTTATCACTGTCTTCTCACCAGTGATGTCATCATAACCAGTAACCTGTTCCTCTCTCTCAGGCCCAGCCTGACCCTGACATATAGCATCAGGCCTGTTGAGTTGACTTGGGTAACAGACCTCTAGCTTCTACACCACATCCCCCCTTCTCCTGCTCTAACATGAGACCTCATCAGTACTCATTTTGGGTGCTGGTACTGTTTCTATTTAGGTGCTGAAACATTAAGCCAATATTCTATAAGAGTTGAACTCAATCAGTAGAAAGTTAGAGGTGATATTATAGGACACACTATGTGAAATGTTGCTGCTCTGTCAGCAGTTTCCTGTGGAGTTTTTCAGTTTGCTGTAGTGAGTTCAACCACTGATCCAAGATAAGTTGCTAAGAAGTTTATCTCACATCAAAGACCCAACGAACGAATGACATAGAAGTCATATAGCCGAGCAGTACGTTCCAGTCTTCAGTCCTCTCTACATGACAGTGACTTGTGTATGTCAGTGGAGCCCCAGTTAGAGACAGACATGATACCTGCAGTGATACTGATGACCCTGTTGTGGAGCACAGGTAGGATGCTCTTATACAGCTATACACTTGTGACAGTTACTGAGATATGATTTGATATTGTAAGATATATTATAATTTGCAGGGTTAGTAAAATAACATGCAACTGGAAGCAGACAGTAAAAATGTGTCTCAAAGCAGGACAATGATGTGATCACCTGTAAATGTACTTTACTGTAGTCTAACTGTCCGTCTGGGGACAGGCACTAATGTCAGTTAAGTTGTGATGGTGTCATGCATCTGACTGTTGTATATTCAGTGTGTCAATGATTGATTGTATCTGTCTCTATGTAAATGAATGAGAGTATATATTATGTATTATATATTATATTGGTGTTATGTTAGAGTAGGAGAAGGGAGGGGTGTAGATGATAGAGGTCTGTGAGCTGAGTCAAGATCAACAGGTCCAACACTATATGTCAGGAAGTGAGAGTGAACGAGAGAGAGATGGAATAGAGAGGGGTGGGGAGAGAGATTTGAGGAGGAGGAGAGAGAGAGGAGGGTAGGGGAGAGAGAATGGGAGGGGAGGGGGAGATGGGAGGGGAGGGCATAGAGCAAGATAGGACAGAGAGAAAATGTTTGAGGAGAGAGGAGGGGAGGGGAGAAAGGAGGGTAGGGGAGTGAGAAGGGGGGAGGGGAGAGAGGAGGCGAGGGGAGAGAGGAGGGTAGGGGAGAGTAGAGGGTAGGGGAGAGAGAAAGGGGGAGGGGAGAGAGGAGGCGAGGGGAAAGAGGAGGGTATAGGAGAGAGGAGGTTAGCGGAGAGAGGAGGGGAGGAGAGAGAGGATGGTAGGGGAGAGTGGAGGGTAGATTGTAGAGGAGAGAGAAGGGTGGAGGAGAGAGGAAGGTGGGGGGTGGAGGGTAGAGGAGAGAGAAGGGTGGAGGAGAGAGAAGAGTGGAGGAGAGAGAATAGTAGAGGAGAGAGAAGGATGGAGTAGAGAGGAGGGGAGGGGAGGTTGGAGGGTAGAGGAGAGAGAAGGGTGGAGGAGAGAGAAGAGTAGAGGAGATGAGCCGCCTGCTCATCTAACATCTCATTCCAAAATCATGGGTATTAATATGGAGTTGGTCCCCCTTTGCTGCTATAACAGCCTCCACTCTTCTGGGAAGGCTTTCCACTAGATGTTGGAACATTGCTGCTATAACAGCGTCCACTCTTCTGGGAAGGCTTTCCACTAGATTGTGGAACATTGCTGCTATAACAGCCTTGAGTCTTCTGGGAAGGTTTTCCACTAGATGTTGGAACATTGCTGCTATAACAGCCTCCACTCTTCTGGGAAGGCTTTCCACTAGATTGTGGAACATTGCTGCTATAACAGCCTCCAGTCTTCTGGGAAGGCTTTCCACCAGATGATGGAACATTGCTGCTATAACAGCCTCCACTCTTCTGGGAAGGCTTTCCACCAGATGATGGAACATTGCTGCAGGGACTTGCTTCCATTCAGCCTCAACAGCATTAGTAAGGTTGGGCGATTAGGCCTGGCTCAGTCGACATTTCAATTCATCCCTAAAGGTATTCAATGGGGTTTAGGTCAGGGCTCTGTGAAGGCCAGTAAAGTTCTTCCACATCGATCTCAACAAACTATTTCTGTATGGACCTCGCTTTGTGTACAGGGGCATTGTCATGCTGAAACAGGAAAGGGCTTTCCCCAAACTGTTGCCACAAAGTTGGAAACACAGAATTGTCTAGAATGTCATTGTATGCTGTAGCGATTAGATTTCCCTTCATTGAAACTAAGGGGCCTAACACGATCCATTAAAAACAACCCCAGACCATTATTTCTCCTCCGCCAAACTTTACAGTTGCCACTATGCTTTGGGGTAGGTAGCGTTCTCCTGGCATCTGCCAAACCCAGGTTTGTGGTATGGACTGCCAGATGGGGAAACGTGGGGGGGGGGGGGGGTCTTTAATCAACCACAAGGCTGGGAGAGAGAGATAGTTCTTACTCACTGACAGACTGAGGAGGAGACAGGGGAGGAGGGAGAGAGAGAAATAGAAAAGAGAGATAGTTCTTACTCACTGACAGACTGAGGAGGAGACAGGGGAGGAGGGAGAGAGAGATAGGAAATTAAGGAAAGCTTTGACTATGTACAGACTCAGTGAACATAGCCTTGCAATTGAGAAAGGCCGCCGTAGGCAGACATGGCTCTCAAGAGAAGACAGGCTATGTGCTCACTGCCCACAAAATGAGGTGGAAACTGAGCTGCACTTCCTAACCTCCTGCCCAATGTATGACCATATTAGAGAGACATATTTCCCCCAGATTACACAGATCCACAAAGAATTCGAAAACAAATCCAATTTTGAAAAACTCCCATATCTACTTGGTGAAATTCCACAGTGTGCCATCACAGCAGCAAGATTTGTGACCTGTTGCCACGAGAAAAGGGCAACCAGTGAAGAACAAACACCATTGTAAATACAACCCATATTTATGCTTATTTATTTTATCTTGTGTCCTTTAACCATTTGTACATTGCTAAAACACTGTATTTATATATAATATGACATTTGTAATGTCTTTATTGTTTTGAAACTTCTGTATGTGTAATGTTTACTGTTCATTTTGGTTGTTTTTCACTTTATATATTCACTTTGTATGTTGTCTACCTCACTTGCTTTGGCAATGTTAACACATGTTTCCCATGCCAATAAAGCCCTTGAATTGAATTGAATTTAATTGAATTGATAGGAGAGATAGATAGTTCTTACTCACTGACAGACTGAGGAGGAGACAGGGGAGGAGGGAGAGAGAGAGAGATAGGAGAGAGAGATAGTTCTTACTCACTGACAGACTGAGGAGGAGACAGGGGAGGAGGGAGAGAGAGAGAGATAGGAGAGAGAGATAGTTCTTACTCAATGACAGACTGAGGAGGAGACAGGGGAGGAGGGAGAGAGAGAAAGATAGGAGAGAGATAGTTCTTACTCAATGGCAGCCTGAGGAGGAGACAGGGGAGGAGGGAGAGAGAGAGAGATAGGAGAGAGAGATAGTTCTTACTCACTGACAGACTGAGGAGGAGACAGGGGACGAGGGAGAGAGAGAGAGATAGGAGAGAGAGATCTTACTCACTGACAGCCTGAGGCAGAGACAGGGGAGGAGGGAGAGAGAGAGAGATAGGAGAGAGAGATAGTTCTTACTCAATGACAGACTGAGGAGGAGACAGGGGGGAGGGAGAGGGAGAGAGAGAGAGAGATAGAAGAGAGAGATAGTTCTTACTCACTGACAGACTGAGGAGGAGAGGGGAGGAGGGAGGGAGAGAGAGAGAGATAGGAGAGAGAGATAGTTCTTACTAACAGACTGGGTTGGTAGAAGGAGACAGGGGAGGAGAGAGAGAGACTCACATTTAAATCAACTGAATATATTTGTATCACTGACTTCTCACCAGTGATGTCATCATAACCAGTAACATGTTCCTCTCTTGGCCCAGCCCAGCCTGACCCTGACATATATCATCAGGCCTGTTGAGTTGACTTGGGTAACAGACCTCTAGCTTCTACACCACATCCCCCCTTCTCCTGCTCTAACATGAGACCTCATCAGTACTCATTTTGGGTGCTGGTACTGTTTCAATTTAGGTGCTAGAACATTAAGCCAATATTCTATAAGAGGTGAACTCAAGCAGTAGAAAGTTAGAGGTGATATTATAGGACACACTATGTGAAACGTTGCTGCTCTGTCAGCAGTTTCCTGTGGAGTTTTTTTAACATATCAGTTTGCTGTAGTGTGTTCAACCACTGATCCAAGATAAGTTGCTAAGAAGTTAATCTCACATCATTGACGTTAGGACGTAATGAGAGAGAAGTCATATAGCCTAGCAGTATTTTCCACTCTTCAGTCCACTCTTTATGACAGCAGACTGTGGAGCCCCAGTTAGAGGCAGACATGATACCTGCAGTGATACTAATGACCCTGTTGTGGAGCACAGGTAGGATTTTGTTACACTGATATACACTTGTGACAGTTACTGAGATATGATTTGATATTGTAAGATATATTATAATTTGCAGGGTTAGTAAAATAACATACAACTGGAAGCAGACAGTAAAAATGTGTCTCAAAGCAGGACAATGATGTGATCACCTGTAAATGTACTTTACTGTAGTCTAACTGTCCATCTGGGGACAGGCACTAATGTCAGTTAAGTTGTGATGGTGTCATGCATCTGACTGTTGTATATTCAGTGATTGTATCTGTCTCTATGTAAATGAATGAGAGTATATATTATGTATTATATATTATATTGGTGTTATGTTAGAGTAGGAGAAGGGAGGGGTGTAGATGATAGAGGTCTATGAGCTGAGTCAAGATCAACAGGTTCAACACTATATGTCAAGAAAAGAGAGAGAACGAGAGAATGAGAGGGAGAGAGAGAATTGTGGAGGAGAGAGAAAAAGAGAGAAGGGGAGGGGAGAGGGAGAGAGAATTGTTGACGAGAGAGAGAATGGGAGGGAAGAGAGAAGGGAGGGAAGAGAGGGGGGGGGATTTGTAGAGAAGAGAGAAAGAGTTAGGGAAGGGCTCCACTAGGGCCCTCTCAGCCTGCCTGCTCCCCTAGGGCCCTCTCAGCCAGCCTGCTCCACCAGGACCCTCTCAGCCAGCCTGCTCCACTAGGGCCCTCTCAGCCAGCCTGCTCCACTAGGGCCCTCTCAGCCAGCCTGTTCCACTAGGGCCCTCTAAGCCAGCCTGTTCCACTAGGGCCATCTCAGCCAGCCTGTTCCACTAGGGCCCTCTCAGCCAGCCTGCTCCAATAGGGCCCTCTCAGCCAGCCTGCTCCACTAGGGCCATCTCAGCCAGCCGGCTCCACTAGGGCACTCTCAGCCAGCCTGTTCCACTAGGGCCCTCTCAGCCAGCCTGTTCCACTAGGTCCATCTCAGCACAGCCGGCTCCACTAGGGCCATCTCAGCCAGCCTGTTCCACTAGGGCCCTCTCAGCCAGCCTGCTCCACTAGGGCCCTCTCAGCCAGCCTGCTCCATTAGGGCCCTCTCAGCCAGCCTGCTCCACTAGGGCCCTCTCAGCCAGCTTGTTCCACTAGGGCCATCTCAACCAGCCGGCTCCACTAGGGCACTCTCAGCCAGCCTGTTCCACTAGGGCCCTCTCAGCCATCCTGCTCCACTAGGGCCCTCTCAGCCAGCCTGCTCCATTAGGGCCCTCTCAGCCAGCCGGCTCCACTAGGGCCCTCTCAGCCAGCCTGTTCCACTAGGGCCATCTCAGCCAGCCGGCTCCACTAGGGCCCTCTCAGCCAGCCTGCTCCACTAGGGCCCTCTCAGCCAGCCTGCTCCATTAGGGCTCTCTCAGCCAGCCGGCTCCACTAGGGCCCTCTCAGCCAGCCTGTTCCACTAGGGCCATCTCAGCCAGCCGGATCCACTAGGGCCATCTCAGCCAGCCGGCTCCACTAGGGCACTCTCAGCCAGCCTGTTCCACTAGGGCCCTCTCAGCCATCCTGTTCCACTAGGGCCCTCTCAGCCAGCCGGCTCCACTAGGGCCCTCTCAGCCAGCCTGTTCCACTAGGGCCCTCTCAGCCAGCCGGCTCCACTAGGGCCATCTCAGCCAGCAGGCTCCACTAGGGCCATCTCAGCCAGCCGGCTCCACTAGGGCCCTCTCAGCCAGCCGGCTCCACTAGGGCCCTCTCAGCCAGCAGGCTCCAGTAGGGCCCTCTCAGCCAGCCTGCTCCATTAGGGCCCTCTCAGCCAGCCTGCTCCACTAGGGCCCTCTCAGCCAGCCTGCTCCACTAGGGCCCTCTTAGCCAGCATGCTCCATTAGGGCCCTCTCCGTCAGCCGGCTCCACTAGGGCCCTCTCAGCCAGCCTGTTCCACTAGGGCCATCTTAGCCAGCCGGCTCCACTAGGGCACTCTCAGCCAGCCTGTTCCACTAGGGCACTCTCAGCCATCCTGTTCCACTAGGGCCCTCTCTGCCAGCCTGTTCCACTAGGGCCCTCTCAGCCATCCTGTTCCACTAGGGCCCTCTCAGCCAGCCGACTCCACTAGGGCCCTCTCAGCCAGCAGGCTCCACTAGGGCCCTCTCAGCCAGCCGGCTCCACTAGGGCCCTCTCAGCCAGCCTGCTCCATTAGGGCCCTCTCAGCCAGCCTGCTCCACTAGGGCCCTCTCAGCCAGCCTGTTCCACTAGGGCCCTCTGAGCCAGCCTGTTCTACTAGGGCCATCTCAGCCAGCCTGTTCCACTAGGGCCCTCTCAGCCAGCCTGCTCCACTAGGGCCCTCTCAGCCAGCCTGCTCCATTAGGGCCCTCTCAGCCAGCCTGCTCCACTAGGGCCCTCTCAGCCAGCCTGTTCCACTAGGGCCCTCTCAGCCATCCTGTTCCACTAGGGCCCTCTCAGCCAGCCTGCTCCATTAGGGCCCTCTCAGCCAGCCGGCTCCACTAGGGCCCTCTCAGCCAGCCTGTTCCACTAGGGCCATCTCAGCCAGCCGGATCCACTAGGGCCATCTCAGCCAGCCGGCTCCACTAGGGCACTCTCAGCCAGCCTGTTCCACTAGGGCCCTCTCAGCCATCCTGTTCCACTAGGGCCCTCTCAGCCAGCCGGCTCCACTAGGGCCCTCTCAGCCAGCCTGTTCCACTAGGGCCCTCTCAGCCAGCCGGCTCCACTAGGGCCATCTCAGCCAGCAGGCTCCACTAGGGCCATCTCAGCCAGCCGGCTCCACTAGGGCCCTCTCAGCCAGCCGGCTCCACTAGGGCCCTCTCAGCCAGCAGGCTCCAGTAGGGCCCTCTCAGCCAGCCTGCTCCATTAGGGCCCTCTCAGCCAGCCTGCTCCACTAGGGCCCTCTCAGCCAGCCTGCTCCACTAGGGCCCTCTTAGCCAGCATGCTCCATTAGGGCCCTCTCCGTCAGCCGGCTCCACTAGGGCCCTCTCAGCCAGCCTGTTCCACTAGGGCCATCTTAGCCAGCCGGCTCCACTAGGGCACTCTCAGCCAGCCTGTTCCACTAGGGCACTCTCAGCCATCCTGTTCCACTAGGGCCCTCTCTGCCAGCCTGTTCCACTAGGGCCCTCTCAGCCATCCTGTTCCACTAGGGCCCTCTCAGCCAGCCGACTCCACTAGGGCCCTCTCAGCCAGCAGGCTCCACTAGGGCCCTCTCAGCCAGCCGGCTCCACTAGGGCCCTCTCAGCCAGCCTGCTCCATTAGGGCCCTCTCAGCCAGCCTGCTCCACTAGGGCCCTCTCAGCCAGCCTGTTCCACTAGGGCCCTCTCAGCCAGCAGGCTCCACTAGGTCCCTCTCAGCCAGCCGGCTCCACTAGGGCCCTCTCAGCCAGCCTGCTCCACTAGGGCCCTCTCAGCCAGCCTGCTCCATTAGGGCCCTCTTAGCCAGCATGCTCCATTAGGGCCCTCTCAGCCAGCCTGTTCCACTAGGGCCCTCTCATCCAGCCTGCTCCACTAGGGCCCTCTTAGCCAGAATGCTCCATTAGGGCCCTCTCAGCCAGCCTGTTCCACCAGGGCCCTCTCAGCCAGCCTGTTCCACTAGTAAATATTGAATAATTGTGTAGTTCTGGATACTGTGTGGGTTATTATATTTCTAGTCAGTAAATATTTAATAATTGTGTAGTTCTAGATACTGTGTGGGTTTATTATATTTCTAGTCAGTAAATATTTAATAATTGTGTAGTTCTAGATACTGTGTAGGTTTATTATATTTCTCGTCAGTAAATATATAATAATTGTGTAGTTCTAGATACTGTGTGGGTTTATTATATTTCTCGTCAGTAAGTATGTAATAATTGTGTAGTTCTAGATACTGTGTGGGTTTATTATATTGTCACCCATAGCATTGTGTCCTGTATGACAGAGTCATAGACATGTAAGATGCATGAAAGAGGAGGATGGCTTTGATGTTTCTGTGTTTGGCGTTGATGTTTCTCTAGTACCCCCACCTGTCTAGTACAGAACTCTCTACCTGACCCCATCAGTCTAGTACATAACTAAACTCTCTCCCTGACCTGAACAAGTATTTCTACACACCCCATTTAGCCATACCCTAGGTTTATCTGTATTTCTACACATCCCATTTAGCCATACCCTAGGTTTATCTGTATTTCTACACATCCCATTTAGCCATACCCTAGGTTTATCTGTATTTCTAAACATCCCATTTAGCCATACCCTAGGTTTATCTGTATTTATACACATCCCATTTAGCCATACCCTAGGTTTATCTGTATTTATACACACCCCATTTAGCCATACCCTAGGTTTATCTGTATTTCTAAAGCCCCAAACTACTTCCTAACACTTCTATACTGATGCAGATACCTTTTACACAGGTAGGCAACTATACTGATGCAGGTCCCTTTTACACAGCTAGGCAACTATACTGATGCAGGTACCTTTTACACAGCTAGGCAACTATACTGATGTAGGTACCTTTTACACAGCTAGACAACTATACTGATGCAGGTACCTTTTACACAGCTAGGCAACTATACTGATGCAGGTACCTTTTACACAGCTAGGCAACTATACTGATGCAGGTACCTTTTACACAGCTAGACAACTATACTGATGCAGGTACCTTTTACACAGCTAGACAACTATACTGATGCAGGTACCTTTTACACAGCTAGGCAACTATACTGATGCAGGTACCTTTTACACAGCTAGGCAACTATACTGATGCAGGTCCCTTTTACACAGCTAGGCAACTATACTGATGCAGGTACCTTTTACACAGCTATACAACTATACTGATGCAGGTACCTTTTGCAGGTGGTCGTATGCGGTTGGACACATGGAGGAGAGAATAATTTTCTGTTTCCTCAAAACCGTGTCTTTTTGAAACAACTGCTGACAGCTACAGGGACATAAACACAAACAATGCTGCCTGGAGACAAGTGTCCATGATAGTAGGATCGCCAGGTCAGTTTAGTCGTTAGCTTGTGCTAAATGTGGCTAGTTAGCTAGCTTGCTAACCTAGCCAATGAGGTGTGTATGAAAGAAATAGTCAAATAAGTTATGCTAGCAAGTAGCAAGTTATGCTAGTTACTACCCCTGATAACTTTCCCAAATAATAATGCTAAATAGCAGATGGGCGGCAGGGTAGCCTAGTGGTTAGAGCGTTGGACTAGTAACTGAAAGGTTGCAAGTTCAAATCCCTAAGCTGACAAGGTACAAATCTGTCGTTCTGCCCCTGAACAGGCACTGTTCCTAGGCCGTCATTGAAAATAAGAATTTGTTCTTAACTGACTTGCCTAGTTATGGAAATGGTAGATACTACGTTATACATTTTTCACTGAGACATCATGGAGTGTCCATCAATTTAAATCCCAACTTGTAACTAAAGTATAAATAAAGTATAAATAATAAACAATGTATTGGACAGAACTATGAGGTCTAAAGGTCTGACATTCTGTTCATCTGCAAGCAGACCTGATGATTGTAGATGGAGGGAGAACCTGTTATTTACAATGGAAGAATATAACTTCCTGTAGCCTATATAATGTAACAATGACAATAATCCCATCATATATACTGTAGTTGAAGGTTATTTTAGTGTCATAAAAAGTGTTCATTAAAACAAATCAGGATGTTTGGTGGATGTATTCAGTGTAGGTGTTCTGCTGTGTATCGAGGTGTTTATATGAAAGTGGTAGATTTGTAATTCTTTACCAGAGAAAGTTCTGGATTACTTTTCTTTGGGTGACCTCAGTCTTAGACAATTCAGCTACTTTGTTCACAGTCCTACTGTAATGGTCTGGGTAGCTGGTGCAGAGGAGTCAGGACAGTAGAGATGAGTAACACATGTAACTTTACTCAAATATTCCAATAACGTGTCGTAAATACCGAGCCCACAGTAACAGACCAAACATACATAAAACAATCCCGCACAAAAACCATGGGGAAAACAGAGGGTTCAATAATGAACATGTCATTTGGAATTGGAACCAGGCGTGTAAAACAAAGACAAAACAAATGGAAAATGAAAAGTGGATCGGCGATGGCTAGAAGGCCGGTGGCGATGGCTAGAAGGCCGGTGACGTCGACCGCCGAACAAGGAGCGGGACCGACTTCTGCGGAAGTTGTAACAGTACCCCCCCTTGACGCGCAGGGCGATCCGGATGGAGACGGTGGAACTCCCGCAGCAACGAAGGGTCCAAAACGTCCTCCACCTACACCCAGCATCTCTCCTCCCACTCCACGAGGTACTGAAGGCCTTTCGCCCGATGCCTCGAGTCCATTATGGCTCAAACAGCATACGCCGGGCCCCCCTTGATGTAAAGAGGGGGCGGAGGAACCACCTGCACCTCAGACTCCTGGAGTGGACCAGCCACCACCGGCCTGAGGAGAGACACATGGAACGAGGGGTTAATACGGTAATCGGGGTGAGATGTAACCTGTAGCAAACCTCGTTCAGTCTCCTCAGGACTTTGAATGGCCCCACAATCCGCGGGCCCAGCTTCCGGCAGGGCAGGCGGAGGGGCAGGTTTTGGGTTGAGAGCCAGACCGGTGAAAACCCGATGGCGAAGGTGAAAACCAGAGGTATGGCTGACTGAGGCCCCAGAGATTCCATGAACGCCCTCCAGACCCTTGACGTGAACTGGGGACCTCGATCAGACACTATATCCTCTGGCACCCCAAAGTGCCTATAAGACATGTGTAAACAGGGCCTCCTCAGTCTGTAGGGTCGTAGGGAGACCGGGCAAAGGAAGGAGACTGCAGGACATAGAGAACCGATCCACAACGACCAGGATCGTGAGGGAGGAAGATCCTTGAGGAAGTCCACAGAAAGGTGCGACCACGGTCGTTGTGGAACGGCTAAGGGCTGTAACGTCCCTCTGGACAGGTGGAGGGGAGTGTGATCTATGGACTGCTCCTCTGTGTCATACATCCGAGACAGTGCGTCTGCCTTACTGTTCTGGGAACCTGGTCTGTAGAACAGTGCGTCTGCCTTAGTGTTCTGGGAACATGGTCTGCAGGACAGTGCGTCTGCCTTAGTGTTCTGGGAACCTGGTCTGTAGGACAGTGCGTCTGCCTTAGCCTTCTGGGAACCTGGTCTGTAGGACAGTGCGTCTGCCTTAGCAATCTGGGAACCTGGTCTGTAGGACAGTGCGTCTGCCTTAGCGTTCTGGGAACCTGGTCTGTAGGACAGTGCGTCTGCCTTAGCGTTCTGGGAACCTGGTCTGTAGGACAGTGTGTCTGCCTTAGTGTTCTGGGAACCTGGTCTGTAGGACAGTGCGTCTGCCTTAGCGTTCTGGGAACCTGGTCTGTAGGACAGTGCGTCTGCCTTAGCGTTCTGGGAACCTGGTCTGTAGGACAGTGCGTCTGCCTTAGCGTTCTGGGAACCTGGTCTGTAGGACAGTGTGTCTGCCTTAGTGTTCTGGGAACCTGGTCTGTAGGACAGTGCGTCTGCCTTAGCGTTCTGGGAACCTGGTCTGTAGGACAGTGCGTCTGCCTTAGCATTCTGGGAAACTGGTCTGTAGGACAGTGCGTCCTCCTTAGCGTTCTGGGAACCTGGTCTGTAGGACAGTGTGTCACTGACAGTTGCCTGGCGAGGGTTCAGTCTCCACCTTGCCTGGTGAGGGTTCAGTCTCCACCTTGCCTGGCGAGGGTTCAGTCTCCACCTTGCCTGGCGAGGGTTCAGTCTCCTCGCTGCCTGGATGTACTCCAGATTGCGGTGGTCATTCCAGATGAGAAAAGGGTGTTTAGCCCTCTCAAGCCAATGTCTCCACGCCTTCAGAGCCTTGACAACAGCCAACAGCTCCCGGTCCCCCACGTCATAGTTTCGAGCTTTAGTGGCGTACCCGAGCGCTGAGGGAGCACGGCTCCTATCCCAGATCCGGATGAGCCAGCAGGGGAGCCGAGGTAAACAGAGCCCTCAGGTGACCAAAAGCCCTGTCCGCCTCAGCCGTCCACTGTAGTCGCACCGGTCCCCCCTTCAGCAGTGAGGTAATGGGAGTCGCTACCTGACCAAAGCCCTGGATAAACCTCCGGTAGTAGTTGGCTACCTGACCAAAGCCCCGGATAAACCTCCGGTAGTAGTTGGTTACCTGACCAAAGCCCTGGATAAACCTCCGGTAGTAGTTGGCTACCTGACCAAAGCCCTGGATAAACCTCCAGTTGGAAAACCATAGAAACCACTGCACTTCCTTTACCGTGGTGGGAGTCGGCCAATTACACACAGCTGAAATGCAGTCACTCTCCATCTCCACCCCTGTAGTGGAAATGCAGTCACTCTCCATCTCCACCCCTGAAGTGGAAATGCAGTCACTCTCCATCTCCACCCCTGAAGTGGAAATGCGGTCACTCTCCATCTCCACCCCTGAAGTGGAAATGTGGTCACTCTCCATCTCCACCCCTGAAGTGGAAATGCAGTCACTCTCCATCTCCACCCCTGAAGTGGAAATGCGGTCACTCTCCATCTCCACCCCTGAAGTGGAAATGCAGTCACTCTCCATCTCCACCCCTGGAGTGGAAATGCGGTCACTCTCCATCTCCACCCCTGAAGTGGAAATGCAGTCACTCTCCATCTCCACCCCTGAAGAGGAAATGCAGTCCCTCTCCATCTCCACCCCTGAAGTGGAAATGCAGATACTCTCCATCTCCACCCCTGAAGTGGGAATGCAGTCACTCTCCATCTCCACCCCTGAAGTGGAAATGCAGTCACTCTCCATCTCCACCCCTGGAGTGGAAATGCGGTCACTCTCCATCTCCACCCCTGTAGTGGAAATGCAGTCACTCTCCATCTCCACCCCTGAAGTGGAAATGCAGTCACTCTCCATCTCCACCCCTGAAGTGGAAATGCGGTCACTCTCCATCTCCACCCCTGAAGTGGAAATGCGGTCACTCTCTATCTCCACCCCTGAAGTGGAAATGCAGTCACTCTCCATCTCCACCCCTGAAGTGGAAATGCAGATGCTCTCCATCTCCACCCCTGAAGTGGGAATGCAGTCACTCTCCATCTCCACCCCTGAAGTGGAAATGCAGTCACTCTCCATCTCCTCCCCTGGAGTGGAAATGCGGTCACTCTCCATCTCCACCCCTGAAGTGGAAATGCAGTCACTCTCCATCTCCACCCCTGAAGAGGAAATGCAGTCACTCTCCATCTCCACCCCTGAAGTGGAAAAGCAGTCACTCTCCATCTCCACCCCTGAAGAGGAAATGCAGTCACTCTTCATCTCCACCCCTGAAGTGGAAATGCAGTCACTCTCCATCTCCACCCCTGAAGAGGAAATGCAGTCACTCTCCATCTCCACCCCTGAAGTGGAAATGCGGTCACTCTCCATCTCCACCCCTGAAGTGGAAATGCAGTCACTCTCCATCTCCACCCCTGAAGTGGAAATGCAGTCACTCTCCATCTCCCACCCCTGAAGTGGAAATGCAGTCACTCTCCATCTCCACCCCTGAAGTGGAAATGCGGTCACTCTCCATCTCCACCCCTGAAGTGGAAATGCGGTACCCTAAGAAGGAGACGGACTGTTGGAAGAACAGACATTTCTCAGCCTTGACGTACAGGTCAGGCTCCAACAGTCGACCAAGTACCTTGCGCACCAGGGACACACACTTGGCGCGTTTAGCAGAGTATATCAGAATGTGGTCAATATATACACCACTACACCCTGCCCGTGCAGGTCCCGGAAAGGCCTGGAAGACATCAACCTGTACGGCATGACAAGGTACTCATAGTGCCCTGAGGTGGTACTAAATGACGTCTTCCACTCGTGCCCCTCCCGGATACGCACCAGGTTGTAAGCGCTCCTGAGATCCAATTTTGTGAAGAAGCCCTGTGCATTGACTCTATCGCACTGGATATGAGATGCAGGAGGTAGCTGTACCTCACAGTGATTTGGTTGATACCTTGATAGTCAATGCACGGGCGCAGACCGCCATCCTTCTTCACCGCCAGAACAAGGACAGGGACCGACTTCTTCACCGCCAGAACAAGGACAGGGACCGACTTCGGCGGAAGTCGTGACACCTACAACTGTCACCTTATGTAACAACTGATTTACTTAACAAAAGGCACATCTCAATATGTGATCCAGGTGTCTTAGTGTTCCTATAGAAACCTGTGTCCAAACTAAGCATTAAATAGCATCTAATCAGAATAGTGTACAGAGAGATAAGTTATTACAGCTATTTAAATGTAATGCGTTTTTTAGTGTTTATTCTGTGTCATTAATAAAATCACTGTTAGATCAATATCAGTGTGAACACATCTGATTGGACTAGATCCATGTTGAGGTGAGACACGTCTGATTGGACTAGATCCATGTTGAGGTGAGACACGTCTGATTGGATTAGATCCATGTTGAGGTGAGACACGTCTGATTGGACTAGATCCATGTTGAGGTGAGACACGTCTGATTGGACTAGATCCATGTTGATGTGAGACATGTCTGATTGGACTAGATCCATGTTGAGGTGGAGAGGAGAGGAGAGGAGAAGAGAGGGGGAGAAGAGAGGGGGAGAAGGGGGGAGAAGAGGAGAAGAGAGGGGTTGAAGAGGAGGAGAGAGGGGGTGAAGAAGAGAGGAGAGGTGGAGAAGAGTAGAGGTGGGAGGAGAGGGGAGGAGAGGGGGAGTTCATTAACTCAATTCTACTGACAATGTTTGTCTATGGAGATTGCATGGCTGAGTGCTTGATTTTATACATCTGTCAGGAAGGGGTGTGGCTGAAATAGAATCCACTAATTTGAAGGGGTGTCCACATACTTTTGTATATATAGTGTATGTACACATGGGTGTTGTTTCACCATACCAACGATAAGCCTGTCTTCCACATCACATCATGAAAGGTCATGTTGATGTTCATTTAACCTCTGTCTCTCTCTTCCTCTGACTCCTCTCTTTCTCTTCTGTCTCTCTCTTTCTCCTCAGATCTCCAGGTTCAAAGCGTCAGTCCACCAGGTAGGTAGAGTATAAATCTACAGTGATTATAGCAGTTCAATATTAGTCAACTTTATTATACCACATGAAGAAAGTCATGTGTCCATACAAACCATTCTAAAACCCAATAACAAGTAGTGTTTCATGGAACTACTAATACTTGTCAACCACAAAGCATTACTGCTGTTAGAATAACAGAATCACTGTCATCATCTGTCCTCACCACTGTGTTTTCCTCTCTGCTGTTTACAGCTGAACAATCAGTCAGACTGGTGAATGGGACCACTTCCTGTTCAGGGACAGTGGAAGTCTTCTATGAAGGACAGTGGTTGAGTCTATGTACTAGTGGGTGGTGGAGCTTAATGAGAGAGGTTAAGATTTTGTGTAGAGAGCTGGATTGTGGGAATCCTGTAGCTGAATCTAGAGGACCTCTGTTTGAAGATGGAAGAAGAGGAGTCAAACTATTGAGATGTAGTGGAGATGAGTCTTCTATTAGACAGTGTGGCAGAGGAGGACGTGGTGTCTGTGATGGTAAATATTATCATCATGTGATCTGTTCAGGTAAGAGACTGGTCATATTGAGAGATTTATTTATACATTATACAATATAACCATTTATCATGTTTTATGTGTTTTTATTTCATTTAAATAGAGGGAGAGATGTCAGATGTATTTAAACATTATATTTGTGTTTGTCATATTGGTTTATGGGAGATGTTCATGGGCAGATCATTGTAGTTCAGATGGTACTGAAGTGAAGCTGCCTGATGGATGTCCAGCTGTTTATTTTCTATAAAGTGAAGTGAACTTATTCCTGTCTCCTGCCTGCATTATTCCCAACCCGATCCTGAGTGACTAAGAACCCATTTCTACCTCTTACAGTATCAAACATAGCAAACTACAATCTTTTATCCAACATATTTGTGTTTAGTCCTTGACAGTGTCATCAACAAACTGATTGAATGTTCAACCAACTCTTTTTCTCCAGAGTCTGTGCGGCTTGTGGGTGAAGCTGGTTTCTGCTCTGGGAGAGTGGAGGTGAAGTCCAATCAGTCCTGGGCCTCAGTGTGTGAAGCTGACTTTGACCGGCAGGATGCAGAGGTTGTCTGTGGGGAGCTTAGCTGTGGGGCTCCTGCAGCTCTACAGGGGGGGCTCTATGGAGAAGGTGAGGGTCAGACCTGGGATAAAGAGTTCCAGTGTAAAGGCAAAGAGTCCCTTCTCCTGGACTGTGACACCTCAGACAGAGAGAACAACACCTGCCTACCTGGTAATGCTGTTGGACTCACCTGCTCAGGTAAGAAACAGTTTGTCACTCAATCAACATTGTTTCTCATCTGGAGTGAAGAATATGAGAGACAATATAGGTGTTTTTTAGTGAAAAAATAGTAAGATTACTGTCTCTCTCTTTTATTTTCTCAGAGCATGACGATGTGAGGCTGGTGGGAGGAGGCAGTCGCTGTGCTGGTGGAGTGGAGCGGTACGACCAGGGAGAGTGGAGGATTGTGGGAGCTGGAGTGTGGAACCAGAGGGATGTAGCTGCAGTAGTGTGTAGACAGATGGGTTGTGGCTCCACTGTTTCAGCACTACCTGGAAACACCACTAGAGTGTTTAGAGTTTCCTGTTCTGGGTCTGAGTCTTCACTGAGGGAGTGTGAGAGAAGTTATGATCTCCATCCTGGACTCACAGTGATCTGCTCAGGTAATAACAAGATACACTATATGGCCAAAAGTATGTGGACATTAGTGGATTCGGCTATTTCAGCCACACCTGTTCCTGACAGGTGTATCAAATTGAGCACACAGCCATGCAATCTCCATAGACAAACATCAGCAGTAAAATGTCCTTACAGAAGATGTCAGTGAATTTCAACGTGGAACATCTCGGAGCAACAACGGCTCAGCAGTGAAGTGGTAGACAACACAAGCTCACAGAACGGACCGCCGAGTGTTGAACCACGTAGAGCCTAAAAATAATCCTCTGTTGTAAAACTCACTGCTGAGTTCCACATACTTTTGTCCATGTATTATATCTCCTTCCTGGACTCACAGTGATCTGCTCAGGAAATATCAACATATTATCATTATATTCAACTGATTTCCTTCATTCATACAACTTCCTCTGCACCTCTCATGATGACTGTTTAGATTGTCAGGCTGCTTTACTAAATAGATCACTCAGTCAAGCAGGAATCAAATACAACTTAAATATCCCAGAATGCTTTGTATTTGAGTGTTACCTCAGTGAACGTCTCTACTCACAACGACTGTAACAAAGAGAGGAGGAGGAAGGAGGAGAGGAAGAGGGAGATATGGGAGAGATCAAATATATTTTTATCACTGAGTTCTCACCAGTGATGTCATCATAACCAGTAACCTTTTCTACTCTTGGCCAATCCTGACCCTGACATACAGCATCAGACCTTGTAGATCAGATGGTACTGAAGTGAAGCTGCCTGATGGATGTCCAGCTGTTTATTTTCTATAAAGTGAAGTGAACTTATTCCTGTCTCCTGCCTGCATTATTCCCAACCCGATCCTGAGTGACTAGGAACCCATTTCTATCTCTAACAGTATCAAACATAGCAAACTACAATCTTTTATCCAACATATTTGTGTTTAGTCCTTGACAGTGTCATCAACAAAACTGATTGAATGTTCAACCAACTCTTTTTCTCCAGAGTCTGTGCGGCTTGTGGATGGAGCTGGTCTCTGCTCTGGGAGAGTGGAGGTGAAGTCCAATCAGTCCTGGGCCTCAGTGTGTGAAGCTGACTTTGACCGGCAGGATGCAGAGGTAGTCTGTAGGGATGTTGGCTGTGGGGCTCCTGCAGCTCTACAGGGGGGGCTCTATGGAGAAGGTGAGGGTCAGACCTGGGATAAAGAGTTCCAGTGTAAAGGCAAAGAGTCCCTTCTCCTGGACTGTGACACCTCAGACAGAAAACACAACACCTGCCTACCTGGTAATGCTGTTGGACTCACCTGCTCAGGTAAGAAACAGTTTGTCACTCAATCAACATTGTTTGTCATCTGGAGTGAAGAATATGAGAGACAATGTAGGTGTGTTTTAGTGAGAAAATAGTAAGATTACTGTCTCTCTCTTTTCTTTTCTCAGAGCCTGATGATGTGAGGCTGGTGGGAGGAGACAGTCGCTGTGCTGGTGGAGTGGAGTGGTACGACCAGGGAGAGTGGAGGACTGTGGGAGCTGAGGACTGGGAGCAGGAGGATGTAGCTGCAGTAGTGTGTAGACAGATGGGTTGTGGCTCCACTGTTTCAGTACTACCTGGAAACACCACTAGAGGGTTTGGAGTTGACTGTGATGGGGATGAATCTGCACTGAGGGAGTGTAGAAGAACATATGATCTCCTTCCTGGACTCACAGTGATCTGCTCAGGTAATAACAAGATACACTACACTACCAAAAGTAAGTTATAAAACTCACTGCTGAGTTCCACATACTTTTGTCCATGTATTATATCTCCTTCCTGGACTCACAGTGATCTGCTCAGGAAATATCAACATATTATAATTATATTCAACTGATTTCCTTCATTCATACAACTTCCTCTGCACCTCTCATGATGACTGTTTAACTTGTCAGTCTGCTTTACTAAATAGATCACTCAGTCAAGTAGGAATCAAATACAACTTAAATATCCCAGAATGCTTTTGTATTTGAGTGTTATCTCAGTGAACGTCTCTACTCACTACCACTGTCACACGTCATGTTATTGTCACATCTAAATGAGGAAAGTAGTTGAGGAGCTACGTTTTCTTTTTCTCTCCTCTTGTTCCAGATGTCCTGCTTAAGCCTGATATCAACATATGTTGTCTCAGTGACTGTAGGCCCACTACTCATGTTGCCCTGTGAGGGAGGGTGGCTGGCACTGTTACATACTGATGTTATTGTCATATCTATAGGAAACTAGTTGAAGAGGTTTTTCTTGTTCTCTTTTATTGTTACAGATCTCCTGGTCCAGCCTGATATCTTCCTGACTGACCCAATGGGAGGGGTCTCCAGGGGCCACCAGGGGCCTGAGATGTTCAGGGGCTACAACTTCACCATCACCTGCTCCACTCAGCCACAGTACCCAGGAGGCTCCTACCTCCTCACGTTCACCGGCTCCAACAGAACCCAGACCCAGCCAGCTGTCAATCACTCTGCTGCCTTCCTCTTCCCTGCTGCAGATGACTCCCACCAAGGGAACTACAGCTGTGTTTATGACAATTATGTTTTCTCTCATAACTTCTCCTCTGAGAGTGAGCTCCTCTCCCTCACCATCACAGGTAACTGAACATGAACCAGACTTATAACTTTGTCATTGACAGATTTTCCACAGATCTATGTGATGATGATCAGTCCCCTCATCAAAGGTGTTTCTGTTTGCAGCCTCTCCTCTGCCAGCCTTCATCATCAGACACGTTGTAGTGCTGCTGATCCTACTGACAGCCATCACCACCTCCTACCTGTACTACAAGGTAAAGACATTTACTCAGACGTTACAAGTCATTTAAACTAGAGGGGGAGGGTGAGAGGGAGAGGGTGAGGGGGAGAGAGAGAATGGAGATACCAGAGAGTAAATGTCTGACTGTTGGTGCTGTGTCTCCCTAGCCCACCAGGAGGCAGAAGAGAGTGAACAGGGTGAGCAGCATGGATCTTGATGTCAATGCCATGGAGATGGTCTCTCTGAGCTCCAGAGCTGAAGCTGGACCGGGAGAGGAGAGAGCAGCCCAGGGGACGGAGTAGGAGTAGAATGAATCTGACCCTACATGCTGATCTTAGGACAGTTTTGTGTTTTAAATCGATGGTCAGCAGTGGACTGGTGTTTAAAATGTGGTGACAAACCTGAAGTGATTCTAATTTTAATAACAAGTTCAGAATTTGTTTATCTTTCTAGAACCTTGGAAGAAATCTAAAAGGAGTGACTGCAACCACCATTATTCATTTAGTTTGGTTTTTACCACCAGAGAAACATGGGGTTTTGGGTAACATGGGGTTTGGGTAACATGGGGTTTTGGATAACATGGGTTTTGGGTAACATGGGGTTTTGGGTAACATGGGGTTTTGGTTAACATGGGGTTTTGGATAACATGGGTTTTGGGTAACATGGGGTTTTGGGTAACATGGGGTTTGGGTAACATGGGGTTTTGGATAACATGGGTTTTGGGTAACATGGGGTTTTGGGTAACATGGGGTTCTGGGTAACATGGGGTTCTGGGTAACATGGGGTTTTGGGTAACATGGGGTTTTGGATAACATGGGGTTCTGGGTAACATGGGGTTTGGGTAACATGGGGTTTGAGTAACATGGGGTTTTGGGTAACATGGTGTTTTGGGTAACATGGGGTTTTGGGTAACATTGGGTTTTGGGTAACATGGGGTAACATGGGGTTTTGGGTAACATGGTGTTTTGGGTAACATGGGGTAACATGGGGTAACGTGGGGGTCATGGGGTTTAGGGTAACATGGGGTTTTGGGTAACATGGTGTTTTGGGTAACATGGGTTTTGGGTAACATGGGGTTTTGGGTAACATGGGGTAACATGGGGTTTTGGGTAACATGGGGTTTTGGTAACATGGGGTAACATGGGGTTTTGGGTAACATGGGGTTTTTTGGTAACATGGGGTTTTGGGTAACATGGGGTAACATGGGGTTTTGGGTAACATGGGGTTTTGGGTAACATGGGGTAACATGGGGTTTTGGGTAACATGGGGTTTTGGGTAACATGGGGTTTTGGGTAACATGGGGTAACATGGGGTTTTGGGTAACATGGGATTTGGGGTAACATGGGGTTTTGGGTAACATGGGGTTTTGGGTAACTTGGGGTTTTGGTAACATGGGGTTTTGGGTAACATGGGTTTTGGTAACATGGGGTTTTGGTAACATGGGGTTTTGGTAACATGGGGTTTTGGGTAACATGGGTTTTGGTAACATGGGTTTTGATAACATGGGGTTTTGGGTAACATGGGGTTTTGGGTAACATGGGTTTTGGTAACATGGGTTTTGATAACATGGGTTTTGATAACATGGGGTTTTGGGTAACATGGTGGTTTTGGTAACATGGTGGTTTTATTATTGATAGATAGTAGCTACATTTCGACTGTTTGTGTCCAGAATGTGTTGCTTTTTGCTTTTGTCTTTATGTCTTTATCGTGGTTTGTTGTTATGATGTTGTTTACTTCATGATGTTATTGATTATAAACGTTATGATATTGATTATGATGTAGATTAGTGTTATGTTGTTAGTAGTATAGAGATAATGATGCTATTGATTATAAATGTTATGATATTGATTATGATGTAGATTAGTGTTATGTTGTTAGTAGTATATAGATAATGATGTTATTGATTATAAATGTTATGATATTGATTATGATATTGATTATGATGTATATCTAGTAGGCTTAAATTGAAAATGTGTCAAATAGGAGTGGCAATATTGTCTGCTTTTATCCTAAGTAATTTAAATTGTTACAATATAACATATGTTGGTCAAGTATAGTATAGTAATTTGAGTTGGGGATGTGTGTTGTATAGTATAGTAATCTGAGTTGGGGATGTGTGTTGTATAGTATAGTAATCTGAGTTGGGGATGTGTGTTGTATAGTATAGTAATCTGAGTTGGGGATGTGTGTTGTATAGTATAGTAATCTGAGTTGGGGATGTGTGTTGTATAGTAATCTGAGTTGGGGATGTGTGTTGTATAGTATAGTAATCTGAGTTGGGGATGTGTGTTGTATAGTATAGTAATCTGAGTTGGGGATGTGTGTTGTATAGTATAGTAATCTGAGTTGGGGATGTGTGTTGTATAGTAATCTGAGTTGGGGATGTGTGTTGTATAGTATAGTAATCTGAGTTGGGGATGTGTGTTGTATAGTAATCTGAGTTGGGGATGTGTGTTGTAGAGTAATCTGAGTTGGGGATGTGTGTTGTATAGTACAGTAATCTGAGTTGGGGATGTGTGTTGTAGAGTAATCTGAGTTGGGGATGTGTGTTGTATAGTATAGTAATCTGAGTTGGGGATGTGTGTTGTATAGTATAGTAATCTGAGTTGGGGACCTGTGTTGTATAGTATAGTAATCTGAGTTGGGGATGTGTGTTGTAGAGTAATCTGAGTTGGGGATGTGTGTTGTATAGTACAGTAATCTGAGTTGGGGATGTGTGTTGTAGAGTAATCTGAGTTGGGGATGTGTGTTGTATAGTATAGTAATCTGAGTTGGGGATGTGTGTTGTATAGTAATCTGAGTTGGGGATGTGTGTTGTATAGTATAGTAATCTGAGTTGGGGATGTGTGTTGTATAGTATAGTAATCTGAGTTGGGGATGTGTGTTGTATAGTATAGTAATCTGAGTTGGGGATGTGTGTTGTATAGTATAGTAATCTGAGTTGGGGATGTGTGTTTTATAGTATAGTAATCTGAGTTGAGGATGTGTGTTGTATAGTATAGTAATCTGAGTTGGGGATGTGTGTTGTATAGTATAGTAATCTGAGTTGGGGATGTGTGTTTTATAGTATAGTAATCTGAGTTGAGGATGTGTGTTGTATAGTAATCTGAGTTGGGGATGTGTGTTGTATAGTATAGTAATCTGAGTTGGGGATGTGTGTTGTATAGTATAGTAATCTGAGTTGGGGATGTGTGTTGTATAGTATAGTAATCTGAGTTGGGGATGTGTGTTGTATAGTGTACTAATCTGAGTTGGGGATGTGTGTTGTAGAGTAATCTGAGTTGGGGATGTGTGTTGTATAGTATAGTAATCTGAGTTGGGGATGTGTGTTGTATAGTAATCTGAGTTGGGGATGTGTGTTGTATAGTAATCTGAGTTGGGGATGTGTGTTGTAGAGTAATCTGAGTTGGGGATGTGTGTTGTATAGTATAGTAATCTGAGTTGGGGATGTGTGTTGTATAGTAATCTGAGTTGGGGATGTGTGTTGTATAGTATAGTAACCTGAGTTGGGGATGTGTGTTGTATAGTAATCTGAGTTGGGGATGTGTGTTGTATTGTAATCTGAGTTGGGGATGTGTGTTGTATAGTATAGTAATCTGAGTTGGGGATGTGTGTTGTATAGTATAGTAATCTGAGTTGGGGATGTGTGTTGTATTGTAATCTGAGTTGGGGATGTGTGTTGTATAGTATAGTAATCTGAGTTGGGGATGTGTGTTGTATAGTATAGTAATCTGAGTTGGGGATGTGTGTTGTATAGTAATCTGAGTTGGGGATGTGTGTTTTATAGTAATCTGAGTTGGGGGTGTGTGTTGTATAGTAATCTGAGTTGGGGATGTGTGTTGTATAGTATAGTAATCTGAGTTGGGGATGTGTGTTGTATAGTAATCTGAGTTGGGGATGTGTGTTGTATAGTATAGTAATCTGAGTTGGGGATGTGTGTTGTATAGTAATCTGAGTTGGGGATGTGTGTTGTATAGTGTACTAATCTGAGTTGGGGATGTGTGTTGTATAGTAATCTGAGTTGGGGATGTGTGTTGTATAGTATAGTAATCTGAGTTGGGGATGTGTGTTGTATAGTAATCTGAGTTGGGGATGTGTGTTGTATAGTAATCTGAGTTGGGGATGTGTGTTGTACAGTAATCTGAGTTGGGGATGTGTGTTGTATAGTATAGTAATCTGAGTTGGGGATGTGTGTTGTATAGTAATCTGAGTTGGGGATGTGTGTTTTATAGTATAGTAATCTGAGTTGGGGATGTGTGTTGTATAGTATAGTAATCTGAGTTGAGGATGTGTGTTGTATAGTAATCTGAGTTGGGGATGTGTGTTGTATAGTATAGTAATCTGAGTTGGGGATGTGTGTTGTATAGTATAGTAATCTGAGTTGGGGATGTGTGTTGTATAGTATAGTAATCTGAGTTGGGGATGTGTGTTGTATAGTAATCTGAGTTGGGGATGTGTGTTTTATAGTATAGTAATCTGAGTTGGGGATGTGTGTCCACTCCAGTACATGTGTAGTGTAGGATGTGTGTCCACTCCAGTACATGTGTAGTGTAGGATGTGTGTCCACTCCAGTACATATGTAGTGTAGGATGTGTGTCTGTGTACTCCAGTACATGTGTAGTGTAGGATGTGTGTCCACTCCAGTACATGTGTAGTGTAGGATGTGTGTCTGTGTACTCCAGTACATGTGTAGTGTAGGATGTGTGTCCACTCCAGTACATGTGTAGTGTAGGATGTGTGTCCACTCCAGTACATGTGTAGTGTAGGATGTGTGTCTGTGTACTCCAGTACATGTGTAGTGTAGGATGTGTGTCCACTCCAGTACATGTGTAGTGTAGGATGTGTGTCCACTCCAGTACATGTGTAGTGTAGGATGTGTGTCCACTCCAGTACATGTGTAGTGTAGGATGTGTGTCCACTCCAGTACATGTGTAGTGTAGGATGTGTGTTGATGCCTAAAGTGACTCTGTGTTTAACACACTTCAACCAGACGACTGTAGAAGCTTCTGTTTAATTGAAGAACAACCGTTGTCTCTATTGAACACAACGTTGTGGTCAAGGTAGTTGTTTTGTGATTGACTGAAAGAAGGGGATCTTTCAGAGTGAGACTGATGTCTGTTGGTTGGATAGCAGGTAGTTGTTGTGATTGACTGAAAGAAGGGGATCTTTCAGAGTGAGACTGATGTCTGTTGGTTGGATAGTAGGTAGTTGTTTTATGACTGACTGTAGTGGCTTCCTTTCCTCTTGACCATAGCCACGGCCCGAGCCTGAAGCCGGGGTTGTTTCAGACGCATACAGTCCACATTCAAGGTTTCCAAACGGCCAAAACATTCAATGAGATCCAGGGATCCTGGTGCAACAAAAAGGTTTATTCTTCTGATATCTGACAAAAAATATATATTCTCCGATCAACGTAAAACAGAGATTACCTGACATGGAAAATACATGATATGACCTGTATGTCTGTCTGGTCAAAAGATTAGCCAGGACTCCTCCCCTGAAGGCCCAACTTCCTGCCTTCATCCTAACACACTCACCACAGTACAATGAATGGGCAAGAGGAGGGGCCAAAAACTACGAGACACTAAGAACAAATGAAAACATCTCAATCAGGTAAATATAAATCAATAAAAGGTACCTAATCTTTCATCATATACCTTCATATTTAATACATTTACACAAACGTACATGGAGTTCTGTATGTTCTGTCTTTATACTAATATGTCCAATCAGCTCTAACTGTTTGTCTCCCATCGTTCCACTCAGAGGACTAGACCTTCTGGTATCAAATGGGAGTTTCCACCATATTTAGTAAACCAGTCATTTCAGTGAAGGGAAGTGAACAAGTGCACACTTCAGGAGAAAAGAGATAAAATTGGGACAATGATTCTTTCTAGTCTACAGTCCTGCGTCTGTGACACCAGATTACCACCTAGTGGCCGTAAAAGGAACTGTCCTGTCAGTGTGTTTTTACTGCTGGCTCAAAACAACACATGACCTGCAAACAGGATATGATTCATGTGTGAGTACTAAAAGCATATGAATATAGTATATTATAGTATATTTATTATATATGTGGGTCTGATAAGTAAACACTCTTAATGTGTTATCATTGTTTGCAGTAGCATTAACAACCATGAAAAACAGCACCAAACCATTATTCCTCCTCCACCAAACTTTACAGTTGGCACTATGCATTGGGGCAGGTAGAGTTCTCCTGGCACCCGCCAAATCCAGATTTATCCGTCAGACTGCCAGATGGTGAAGCTTGATTCATCACTCCAGAGTAGGTGTTTCCACTGCTCCAGAGTCCAATGTCGGAGATCTTTACACCACACCAGCCGAACCTTGGCATTTCCCATGGTGATCTTAGGCTTGTGTGTGGCTGCTCGCCATGGAAACCCATTTCATGAAGCTCCCGACGAACAGTTCTTGTGCTGACGTTGGAATAGTTTGGAACTCGTTAATACCTATGTAAGAACACTGTTCATTGATTACAGCTCAGCATTTAACACCATAGTACCCTCCAAACTCGTCATTCAGCTCGAGACCCTGGGTCTCGACCCCGCCCTGTGCAACTGGGTCCTGGACTTTCTGACAGGCCGTCCCCAGGTGGTGAGGGTAGGAAACAACATCTCCACCCCGCTGATCCTCAACACTGGGGCCCCACAAGGGTGCGATCTCAGCCCTCTCCTGTACTCCCTGTTCACCCATGACTGCGTGGCCATGCACACCTCCAAATCCGTCATCAAGTTTGTATATATAGTGTGTATATAGTGTGAATATATAGTATTGTATATATAGTGTGTATATAGTGTGAATATATAGTATTGTATATATAGTGTGTATATAGTGTGAATATATAGTATTGTATATAGTGTGTATATAGTGTGAATATATAGTATTGTACATATATTGTATGTATATATAGTGTTAACATATAGTGTTGTGTATATAGTGTGAATATATAGTATTGTATATATATTGTGTATATTGTGTGTATATATAGTGTGAATATATAGTGTTGTGTATATAGTGTGTATATATAGTATTGTATATATAGTGTGTATTGATAGTATTGTATATATAGTGTGTTTATAGTGTGAATATATAGTATTGTATATATAGTGTGTATATATAGTATTGTATATATAGTGTGTATTGATAGTATTGTATATATAGTGTGTATATAGTGTGAATATATAGTGTTGTGTATATAGTGTGTATATAGTGTGAATATATAGTATTGTATATATAGTGTGTATATAGTATTGTATATATAGTGTGAATATATAGTGTTGTATATATAGTGTGTATATAGTGTGAATATATAGTGTTGTGTATATAGTGTGTATATATAGTATTGTATATATAGTGTGTATTGATAGTATTGTATATATAGTGTGTATATAGTGTGAATATATAGTATTGTATATATAGTGTGTATATAGTGTGAATATATAGTATTGTATATATAGTGTGTATATAGTGTGAATATATAGTATTGTATATATAGTGTGTATATAGTGTGAATATATAGTATTGTATATATAGTGTGTATATAGTGTGAATATATAGTATTGTATATATAGTGTGTATATAGTGTGAATATATAGTATTGTATAAATAGTGTGTATATAGTGTGTATTGGTAGTATTGTATATATAGTGTGTATATAGTGTGAATATATAGTGTTGTGTATATAGTGTGAATATATAGTATTGTATATATAGTGTGTATATAATGTGTATTGATAGTATTGTATATATAGTGTGTATATAGTGTGAATATATAGTGTTGTGTATATAGTGTGTATATAGTGTGTATTGATAGTATTGTATATATAGTGTGTATATAGTGTGAATATATAGTGTTGTGTATATAGTGTGTATATAGTATTGTGAGTGTATGTAGGGTCAGTGCAGATAGTATTGTATATATAGTGTGTATATAGTGTGAATATATAGTGTTGTGTATATAGTGTGTATATAGTGTGTATTGATAGTATTGTATATATAGTGTGTATATAGTGTGAATATATAGTGTTGTGTATATAGTGTGTATATATAGTATTGTATATATAGTGTGTATTGATAGTATTGTATATATAGTGTGTTTATACTGTGAATATATAGTATTGTATATATAGTGTGTATATATAGTATTGTATATATAGTGTGTATTGATAGTATTGTATATATAGTGTGTATATAGTGTGAATATATAGTGTTGTGTATATAGTGTGTATATAGTGTGAATATATAGTATTGTATATATAGTGTGTATATAGTATTGTATATATAGTGTGAATATATAGTGTTGTATATATAGTGTGTATATAGTGTGAATATATAGTATTGTATATATATTGTGTATATTGTGTGTATATATAGTGTGAATATATAGTGTTGTGTATATAGTGTGTATATATAGTATTGTATATATAGTGTGTATTGATAGTATTGTAAATATAGTGTGTTTATAGTGTGAATATATAGTATTGTATATATAGTGTGTATATATAGTATTGTATATATAGTGTGTATTGATAGTATTGTATATATAGTGTGTATATAGTGTGAATATGTAGTGTTGTGTATATAGTGTGTATATAGTGTGAATATATAGTATTGTATATATATTGTGTATATTGTATATATAGTGTGAATATATAGTGTTGTATATATAGTGTGTATATAGTGTGAATATATAGTGTTGTGTATATAGTGTGTATATATAGTATTGTATATATAGTGTGTATTGATAGTATTGTATATATAGTGTGTATATAGTGTGTATTGATAGAATTGTATATATAGTGTGTATATAGTGTGAATATATAGTGTTGTGTATATAGTGTGTATATAGTGTGTATTGATAGTATTGTATATATAGTGTGTATATAGTATTGTATATATAGTGTGAATATATAGTGTTGTATATATAGTGTGTATATAGTGTGAATATATAGTGTTGTGTATATAGTGTGTATATATAGTATTGTATATATAGTGTGAATATATAGTATTGTATATATAGTGTGTATATAGTGTGTATTGATAGTATTGTATATATAGTGTGTATATAGTGTGAATATATAGTGTTGTGTATATAGTGTGTATATAGTGTGTATTGATAGTATTGTATATATAGTGTGTATATTGTGTGAATATATAGTGTTGTGTATATAGTGTGTATATAGTATTGTGAGTGTATGTAGGGTCAGTGCAGATAGTATTGTATATATAGTGTGTATATAGTATTGTGAGTGTATGTAGGGTCAGTGCAGATAGTATTGTGTATATAGTGTGTATATAGTGTGAATATATAGTGTTGTGTATATAGTGTGTATATAGTATTGTGAGTGTATGTAGGGTCAGTGCAGGTAGTATTTTATATATAGTGTGTATATAGTATTGTGAGTGTATGTAGGGTCAGTGCAGATAGTATTGTATATATAGTGTGTATATAGTGTGAATATATAGTGTTGTGTATATAGTGTGTATATAGTGTGAATATATAGTGTGTATTGATAGTATTGTATATATAGTGTGTTTATAGTGTGAATATATAGTATTGTATATATAGTGTGAATATATAGTGTTGTATATATAGTGTGTATATAGTATTGTATATATAGTGTGAATATATAGTGTTGTATATATAGTGTGTATATAGTGTGAATATATAGTGTTGTGTATATAGTGTGTATATATAGTATTGTATATATAGTGTGAATATATAGTATTGTATATATAGTGTGTATATAGTGTGTATTGATAGTATTGTATATATAGTGTGTATATAGTGTGAATATATAGTGTGTATATAGTGTGTATTGATAGTATTGTATATATAGTGTGTATATAGTGTGAATATATAGTGTTGTGTATATAGTGTGTATATAGTATTGTGAGTGTATGTAGGGTCAGTGCAGATAGTATTGTATATATAGTGTGTATATAGTGTGAATATATAGTGTTGTGTATATAGTGTGTATATAGTATTGTATATATAGTGTGTATTGATAGTATTGTATATATAGTGTGTTTATAGTGTGAATATATAGTATTGTATATATAGTGTGAATATATAGTGTTGTATATATAGTGTGTATATAGTGTGAATATATAGTGTTGTGTATATAGTGTGTATATAGTATTGTATATATAGTGTGTATTGATAGTATTGTATATATAGTGTGTTTATAGTGTGAATATATAGTATTGTATATATATTGTGTATATATAGTATTGTATATATAGTGTGTATTGATAGTATTGTATATATAGTGTGTGTATAGTGTGAATATATAGTGTTGTGTATATAGTGTGTATATAGTGTGAATATATAGTATTGTATATATAGTGTGTATATAGTATTGTATATATAGTGTGAATATATAGTGTTGTATATATAGTGTGTATATAGTGTGAATATATAGTATTGTATATATATTGTGTATATTGTGTGTATATATAGTGTGAATATATAGTGTTGTGTATATAGTGTGTATATATAGTATTGTATATATAGTGTGTATTGATAGTATTGTAAATATAGTGTGTTTATAGTGTGAATATATAGTATTGTATATATAGTGTGTATATATAGTATTGTATATATAGTGTGTATATAGTGTGAATATATAGTGTTGTGTATATAGTGTGTATATAGTGTGAATATATAGTATTGTATATATATTGTGTATATTGTATTGTATATATAGTGTGAATATATAGTGTTGTATATATAGTGTGTATATAGTGTGAATATATAGTGTTGTGTATATAGTGTGTATATATAGTATTGTATATATAGTGTGTATTGATAGTATTGTATATATAGTGTGTATATAGTGTGTATTGATAGAATTGTATATATAGTGTGTATATAGTGTGAATATATAGTGTTGTGTATATAGTGTGTATATAGTGTGTATTGATAGTATTGTATATATAGTGTGTATATAGTATTGTATATATAGTGTGAATATATAGTGTTGTATATATAGTGTGTATATAGTGTGAATATATAGTGTTGTGTATATAGTGTGTATATATAGTATTGTATATATAGTGTGTATTGATAGTATTGTATATATAGTGTGTATATAGTGTGTATTGATAGAATTGTATATATAGTGTGTATATAGTGTGAATATATAGTGTTGTGTATATAGTGTGTATATAGTGTGAATATATAGTGTGTATTGATAGTATTGTATATATAGTGTGTTTATAGTGTGAATATATAGTATTGTATATATAGTGTGAATATATAGTGTTGTATATATAGTGTGTATATAGTATTGTATATAGTGTGAATATATAGTGTTGTATATATAGTGTGTATATAGTGTGAATATATAGTGGTGTGTATATAGTGTGTATATATAGTATTGTATATATAGTGTGAATATATAGTATTGTATATATAGTGTGTATATAGTGTGTATTGATAGTATTGTATATATAGTGTGTATATAGTGTGAATATATAGTGTTGTGTATATAGTGTGTATATAGTGTGTATTGATAGTATTGTATATATAGTGTGTATATAGTGGGAATATATAGTGTTGTGTATATAGTGTGAATATATAGTATTGTATATATAGTGTGTATATAGTATTGTATATATAGTGTGTATTGATAGTATTGTATATATAGTGTGTATATAGTGTGAATATATAGTGTTGTGTATATAGTGTGTATATAGTGTGTATTGATAGTATTGTATATATAGTGTGTATATAGTGTGAATATATAGTGTTGTGTATATAGTGTGTATATAGTATTGTGAGTGTATGTAGGGTCAGTGCAGATAGTATTGTATATATAGTGTGTATATAGTATTGTATATATAGTGTGTATTGATAGTATTGTATATATAGTGTGTATATAGTGTGAATATATAGTGTTGTGTATATAGTGTGTATATAGTGTGTATTGATAGTATTGTATATATAGTGTGTATATAGTGTGAATATATAGTGTTGTGTATATAGTGTGTATATAGTATTGTGAGTGTATGTAGGGTCAGTGCAGATAGTATTGTATATATAGTGTGTATATAGTGTGAATATAGAGTGTTGTGTATATAGTGTGTATATAGTATTGTATATATAGTGTGTATTGATAGTATTGTATATATAGTGTGTTTATAGTGTGAATATATAGTATTGTATATATAGTGTGAATATATAGTGTTGTATATATAGTGTGTATATAGTGTGAATATATAGTATTGTATATATATTGTGTATATTGTGTGTATATATAGTGTGAATATATAGTGATGTGTATATAGTGTGTATATAGTGTGAATATATAGTATTGTATATATATTGTGTATATTGTGTGTATATATAGTGTGAATATATAGTGTGTATTGATAGTATTGTATATATAGTGTGTTTATAGTGTGAATATATAGTATTGTATATATAGTGTGTATATATAGTATTGTATATATAGTGTGTATTGATAGTATTGTATATATAGTGTGAATATGTAGTGTTGTATATATAGTGTGTATATAGTGTGAATATATAGTATTGTATATATATTGTGTATATTGTGTGTATATATAGTGTGAATATATAGTGTTGTGTATATAGTGTGTATATATAGTATTGTATATATAGTGTGTATTGATAGTATTGTATATATAGTGTGTTTATAGTGTGAATATATAGTATTGTATATATAGTGTGTATATATAGTATTGTATATATAGTGTGTATTGATAGTATTGTATATATAGTGTGTATATAGTGTGAATATATAGTGTTGTGTATATAGTGTGTATATAGTGTGTATTGATAGTATTGTATATATAGTGTGTATATAGTGTGAATATATAGTGTTGTGTATATAGTGTGTATATAGTGTGTATTGATAGTATTGTATATATAGTGTGTATATAGTGTGAATATATAGTGTTGTGTATATAGTGTGTATATAGTATTGTGAGTGTACGTAGGGTCAGTGCAGATAGTGTTGTGTATATAGTGTGTATATAGTGTGAATATATAGTATTGTATATATAGTGTGTATATAGTATTGTGAGTGTATGTAGGGTCAGTGCAGATAGTACAGGTAAACATTAATTAACTATTTATCAGTCTTATGACTATTTAGCAGGGTTAGAGTTAGGGTTACCAGAGTTCATAGGGGAAACATCACCATGTTAACAACTATTAACCATGCTGATACTCCAGGCACTGCCCCCTAGGGGTGGGATGTGGGTACTGGAAATGGACTGTTTTACTGTGGTCGAAGCTCCAGGGTTTTCCCTAGGTACAGATCAGGATCAGCTTCCTCCCAAGGTCATGGCAAGAAGGGATCCAGCCTTTGTCAAATTAACATCAAAAGGTGATATTTTTTAACATTTGAGCTAATCCTAACCCTTTTCCTAACCTTAACCTAATTCTCCTAACCTGCTATGAAAAGTCAAAAAGGACGTTTATCTGAGAAAAGATGGCTCCCTTTTAGCCATGACCCAACCCCAATCCTGTCCTCAACCACTTGTTGAGAAAAAGCAAAACTGACCCAAGATCAGCATCTAGGTGCAACTTCCCCCACATACCTACCTCTATTCTGTACCTAACAACATAGTATATTATTATAGACAGACAGACAGACAGACAGACAGACAGACAGACAGACAGACGCACAAACATTAAGAGTGTTTACTTATCAGACCCACATATATATCAAATATACTATAATATACTATATTCATATGCTTTTAGTACTCACACATGAATCATATCCTGTTTGCAGGTCATGTGTTGTTTTGAGCCAGCAGTAAAAACACACTGACAGGACAGTTCCTCTTATGGCCACTAGGTGGTAATCTGGTGTCACAGACGCAGGACTGTAGACTAGAAAGAATCATTGTCCCAATTTTATCTCTTTTCTCCTGAAGTGTGCACTTGTTCACTTCCCTTCACTGAAATGACTGGTTTACTAAATATAGTGGAAAACCCCACTTGATAACAAAAGGTGTCCTCTGAGTGGAACGGTGTGACAAACAGTACCTCCTCTCCTCTCCTCTCCTCTTCTCCCCCCTCTCCTCTCCTCTCCTCTCCTCTCCTCTCCTCTCCTCTCCTCTCCTCTTCTCCCCTCTCCTCTCCTCTCCTCTCCTCTTCTCCCCCTCTCCTCTTCTCTCGTCTCCTCTTTATCTTTTTTGTCACTGACTTCTCACCAGTGATGTCTTCATGACCAGTAACCTGTTCCTCTCTTGGCCCAGTTCAGCCTGACCCTGACATACAGCATCAGGCCTGTTGAGTTGACTTGGGTAAAAGACCTCTAGCTTCTACACCACATCCCCCCTTCTCCTGCTCTAACATGAGACCTCATCAGTACTCATTTTGGGTGCTGGTACTGTTTATATTTAGGTGCTGGAACATTAAGCCAATATTCTATAAGAGGTGAACTCAAGCAGTAGAAAGTTAGAGGTGATATTATAGGACACACTATGTGAAACGTTGCTGCTCTGTCAGCAGTTTCCTGTGGAGTTTTTTTTTACATATCAGTTTGCTGTAGTGTGTTCAACCACTGATCCAAGATAAGTTGCTAAGAAGTTAATCTCACATCATTGAAGTTAGGACATAATGAGAGAGAAGTCATATAGCCCAGCAGTATTTTCCACTCTTCAGTCCACTCTTTATGACAGCAGACTGTGGAACCCCAGTTAGAGACAGATATGATACCTGCACTGATACTGATGACCCTGTTGTGGAGCAGAGGTAGGATGCTGTTATAATGATATACATTTGTGACAGTTACTGAGATATGATTTGATATTGTAAGATATATTATAATTTGCAGGGTTAGTAAAATAACATACAACTGGAAGCAGACAGTAAAAATGTGTCTCAAAGCAGGACAATGATGTGATCACCTGTAAATGTACTTTACTGTAGTCTAACTGTCCATCTGGGGACAGGCACTAATGTCAGTTAAGTTGTGATGGTGTCATGCATCTGACTGTTGTATATTCAGTGTGTCAATGATTGATTGTATCTGTCTCTATGTAAATGAGAGAATATATTATATATTATATTGGTGTTATGTTAGAGTAGGAGAAGGGAGGGGTGTAGATGATAGATTAGCTAAGTCAAGACCAACAGGTCCAACACTATACATCACGAAGAGAGAGAATGAGAGAGAGAGAGAGAGAGAGATGAGAAGAGAGGAGGGGTGGGGAGAGAGGAGGATTGGGGAGAGAGGAGGGTAGGGGATAGAGGGTAGGGTAGAGAGAAGGGGAGGGGAGAAAGCAGGGAAGGGTAGAGTGGAGGATAGGAGAGAGAAGGGTAGAGTATAGATGATGGGAGGGAGGGGATAGAGAGATTTGCGGAGGAGAGAAGAGGTTAGTGGAGAGAGGAGGGTGGAGGAGAGATGGGGAATGTGTTTACACATGGGTGTTGTTGCACCATACCACTGTCATCCCCATCATATCATCAAAGGTCATGTCATGTTGATTTAACCTCTGTCTCTCTCTTCCTCTGACTCCACCCTCTCTCTCTTTCTCCTCTGTCTCTCTCTTTCTCCTCAGATCTACAGGCTCTAAGCGTCAGTCCACCAGGTAGGTAGAGTATACATCTACAGTGATTATAGCAGTTCCATATTAGTAAACTTTATTATACCACATGAAGAAAGTCATGTGTCCATACAAACCATTCTAAAACCCAATAACAAGTAGTGTTTTATGGAACTACTAATACTTTACATATTATATATTATATTGGTCTGATGTTAGAGTAGGAGAAGGGGGGTGTAGATGATAGAGGTCTGTTACCAAGGCAACAGGTCTGATGCTATCTGTCAGGAAGAGAGAGAGAGGAACAGAGAGAGAGAGAGAAGGCGTGGATAGAAAGTGAGATGTCAACAGAGATAGGGCTGACAGACTAACATGCAGCCAACTGAATATCTTGTCTTTACTGACTTCTCACCAGTGATGTCATCATAACCAGCAACCTTTTCCACTCTTGGTCCGGCTCATCTTGACCCCTGACCTCTGAAATTAATGATTTAAAAAATGATTTAAAAATAAATAAATTAGATTTAATCTCACCTGCAAAGAGAGTTACACATTTGCATGGAAGGGGAATGTACAATACATTACCAAAAGTATGGGGACACCTGCTAATATAACATCTCATTCCAAAATCATGGGCATTAATATGGAGTTGGTCCCCCCCTTTGCTGCTATAACAGCCTCCACTGTTCTGGGAAGGCTTTCCACTAGAAGATGGAACATTGCTGCGAGGACTTGCTTCCATTCTGCCACAACAGCATTAGTGAGGTTGGGCGATTAGGCCTGGCTCAGTCGACGTTTCAATTCATCCCTAAAGATATTCAATGGGGTTTAGGTCAGGGCTCTGTGAAGGCCAGAAAAGTTCTTCCACATCGATCTCAACAAACTATTTCTGTATGGACCTCGCTTTGTGCACAGGGGCATTGTCATGCTGAAACAGGAAAGGGCCTTCCCCAAACTGTTGCCACAAAGTTGGAAACACAGAATAGTCTAGAATGTCATTGTATGCTGTAGCGATTAGATTTCCCTTCAATGAAACTAAGGGGCCTAACCCGGTCCATTAAAAACAACCCAGACCATTATTCCTCCTCCACCAAACTTTACAGTTGGCACTATGCTTTGGGGTAGGTAGCGTTCTCCTGGCATCTGCCAAACCCAGGTTTGTGGTACGGACTGCCAGATGGTGAAACGTGAGGGGGGGGGGGGGGGGGTCTTTAATCAACCACAAGGCTGGGAGAGAGAGATAGTTCTTACTCACTGACAGACTGAGGAGGAGGAGGGAGAGAGAGAGAGATAGGAGAGAGATAGTTCTTACTCACTGACAGACTGAGGAGGAGACAGGGGAGGAGGGAAAGAGAGAGATAGGAGAGAGATAGTTCTTACTCACTGACAGACTGAGGAGGAGACAGGGGAGGAGGGAAAGAGAGAGATAGGAGAGAGAGATAGTTCTTACTCACTGACAGACTGAGGAGGAGACAGGGGAGGAGGGAGAGAGAGAGAGATAGGAGAGAGATAGTTCTTACTCACTGACAGACTGATGAGGAGACAGGGGAGGAGGGAGAGAGAGAGAGAGAGATAGGAGAGAGATAGTTCTTACTCACTGACAGACTGAGGAGGAGACAGGGGAGGAGGGAGAGAGAGAGATAGGAGAGAGATAGTTCTTACTCACTGACAGACTGAGGAGGAGACAGGGGAGAAGGGAGAGAGAGAGAGATAGGAGAGAGAGATAGTTCCTACTCACTGACAGACTGAGGAGGAGACAGGGGAGGAGGGAGAGAGAGAGAGATAGTTCTTACTCACTGACAGACTGAGGAGGAGACAGGGGAGGAGGGAGAGAGAGAGATAGGAGAGAGATAGTTCTTACTCACTGACAGACTTAGGAGGAGACAGGGGAGGAGGGAGAGAGAGAGAGATAGGAGAGAGAGATAGTTCTTACTCACTGACAGACTGAGGAGGAGACAGGGGAGAAGGGAGAGAGAGATAATTCTTACTAACAGACTGGGTTGGTAAAAGGAGACAGGGGAGGAGGGAGAGAGACAAACATTTAAATCAAATGAATATATTTTCATTAGTGACTTCTCACCAGTGATGTCATCATAACCAGTAACCTGTTCCTCTCTTGGCCCAGCCTGAACCTGACATATAGCATCATGCCTGTTGAGTTGACTTGGGTAACAGACCTCTAGCAGACCTCTACACCACATCCCCCCTTCTCCTGCTCTGACATGAGACCTCATCAGTACTCATTTTGGGTGCTGGTACTGTTTATATTTAGGTGCTGGAACATTAAGCCAATATTCTATAAGAGGTGAACTCAAGCAGTAGAAAGTTAGAGGTGATATTATAGGACACTATGTGAAATGTTGCTGCTCTGTCAGCAGTTTCCTGTGGAGTTTTTTTAACATATCAGTTTGCTGTAGTGTGTTCAACCACTGATCCAAGATAAGTTGCTAAGAAGTTAATCTCACATCATTGAAGTTAGGACGTAATGAGAGAGAAGTCATATAGCCTAGCAGTATTTTCCACTCTTCAGTCCACTCTTTCTGACAGCAGACTGTGGAGCCCCAGTTAGAGACAGATATGATACCTGCAGTGGCACTGATGACCCTGTTGTGGAGCAGAGGTAGGATTTTGTTATACTGATATACACTTGTGACAGTTACTGAGATATGATTTGATATTATAAGATATATTATAATTTGCAGGGTTAGTAAAATAACATACAACTGGAAGCAGACAGTAAAAATGTGTCTCAAAGCAGGACAATGATGTGATCACCTGTAAATGTACTTTACTGTAGTCTAACTGTCCATCTGGGGACAGGCACTAATGTCAGTTAAGTTGTGATGGTGTCATGCATCTGACTGTTGTATATTCAGTGATTGTATCTGTCTCTATGTAAATGAATGAGAGTATATATTATGTATTATATATTATATTGGTGTTATGTTAGAGTAGGAGAAGGGAGGGGTGTAGATGATAGAGGTCTATGAGCTGAGTCAAGATCAACAGGTTCAACACTATACGTCACAAAGAGAGAGAGAATGAGAGAGAGAGAGATGAGAAGAGAGGAGGGGTGGGGAGAGAGATTTGAGGAGCAGGAGAGAGAGAGGGTAGGGAGAGAGGAGGGTTGGGGAGAGAGAAAGGGAGGGGAGAGAGAGAGAGGGTAGGGAGAGAGAACGGGAGGGGAGAGAGAAAGGGAGGGGCGATGGGAAAGGAGAGCATAGAGCAAGATAGGTGAGAGAAGAGGGTAGGGAAGAGAGAGTAGGGTAGAGTAGAGAGGAGGGTAGGGGGAAGAGGGTAGGGGAGAGAGAATGGGAGGGGAGAGAGGAGGGTAGGGGATAGAGGGTAGGGTAGAGAGAAGGGGAGGGGAGAACAGAGGGAAGGGGAGAGTGGAGGGTAGGAGAGAGAAGGGTAGAGTAGAGACGATGGGAGGGGAGGGGATAGAGAGATTTGCGGAGGAGAGAAGAGGGTAGGGGAGAGAGGAGGGTAGGGGAGAGAGGAGGGTGGAGGAGAGATGGGGAATGTGTTTACACATGGGTGTTGTTGCACCATACCACTGTCATCCCCATCATATCATGAAAGGTCATGTTATGTTGATTTAACCTCTGCCTCTCTCTTCCTCTGACTCCTCCCTTTCTCCTCTGTCTCTCTCTTTCTCCTCAGACCTCCAGGCTCAAAGCGTCAGTCCACCAGGTAGGTAGAGTATAAATCTACAGTGATTATAGCAGTTCAATATTAGTCAACTTTATTATCCCACATGGAGAAAGTCATGTCATGTACAAACCATTCTAAACCCCAATAACAAGTAGTGTTTTATGGAACTACTTATACTTGACACATTATATATTATATTGGTCTGATGTTAGAGTAGGAGAAGGGGGGTGTAGATGATAGAGGTCTGTTACCAAGGCAACAGGTCTGATGCTATCTGTCAGGAAGAGAGAGAGAGGAACAGAGAGAGAGAGAGAAGGCGTGGAGAGAAAGTGAGATGTCAACAGAGATTTGGCTGACAGACTAACATGCAGCCAACTGAATATCTTGTCTTTACTGACTTCTCACCAGTGATGTCATCATAACCAGTAACTTGACCCCTGACCTCTGATATTAATGATTTAAAAAATGATTTAAAAAAAATGTAATTAGATTTAATCTCACCTGCAAAGAGAGTTACACATTTGCATGGAAGGGGAATGTACACTACATGACCAAAAGTATGTGGACACCTGCTAATCTAACATCTCATTCCAAAATCATGGGCATTAATATGGAGTTGGTCCCCCCCTTTGGTGCTATAACAGCCTCCCCTGTTCTGGGAAGGCTTTCCACTAGATGATGGAACATTGCTGCTATAACAGCCTCCACTCTTCTGGGAAGGTTTTCCACTAGATGATGGAACATTGCTGCTATAACAGCCTCCACTCTTCTGGGAAGGTTTTCCACTAGATGTTGGAACATTGCTGCTATAACAGCCTCCACTGTTCTGGGAAGGCTTTCCACTAGAAGATGGAACATTGCTGCGGGGACTTGCTTCCATTCTGCCACAACAGCATTAGTGAGGTTGGGCGATTAGGCCTGGCTCGCAGTCAGCGTTTCAATTCATCCCTAAAGGTATTCAATGGGGTTTAGGTCAGGGCTCTGTGAAGGCCAGTAAAGTTCTTCCACATCGATCTCAACAAACTATTTCTGTATGGACCTCGCTTTGTGTACAGGGGCATTGTCATGCTGAAACAGGAAAGGGCTTTCCCCAAACTGTTGCCACAAAGTTGGAAGCACAGAATAGTCTAGAATGTAATTGTATGCTGTAGCGATTCGATTTCCCTTCAATGAAACTAAGGGGCCTAACACGATCCATTAAAAACAACCCCAGACCATTATTCCTCCTCCACCAAACTTTACAGTTGGCACTATGCTTTAGGGCAGGTAGCGTTCTCCTGGCATCTGCCAAACCCAGGTTTGTGGTACGGACTGCCAGATGGTGAAACGTGATTCAACACTCCAGAGCAAGTGTTTCCACTCCAGCAGACGCTTGGCATTGCACATGGTGATCTTAGGCTTGTGTGCTGCTGCTCTGCTGTAGAAACCCATTTCATGAAGCTCCAGACGAACAGTTCTTGTGCTGAAGTTTCTTCCAGAGGAAGTTTGGAATTCGGAAGTGAGTGTTGCAACCGAGGACAGATGATTTTTACACGCGACGAACTTCAGCACTCGCGGTCCCGTTCTGTGAGCTTGTGTGAGCTACCACTTCGAGGCTAAGCCACTGCTGCTCCTAGACGTTTCCACGTCACAATAACAGCACTTACAGTTGACCGGGGCAGCTAAAGCAGGGTGGAAATTAGACCAACAGACTTGTTGGAAAGGTAGCTTACTATGATGATGACACGTTGAAAGTCACTGAGTTCTTCAGTAAGGCCATTCTACTGTCAATGTTTGTCTATGGAGATTGCATGGCTGTGTGCTCGATTTTATTCACAGGTCAGGAACGGGTGTGCCTGAAATAGCCAAATCCACTAATTTGAAGGGGTGTCCACATACTTTTGTACATAATGTAAGGTGTATCTGGGTCGGCCCGTCCTCCACCACCCCAACCCAACACATCCCACTCAGCTTTAGGATCTTAGTGAAACATTCATTATTGGTTTCAGGTGTATTAGGTCAAGGCCAGAGTGACAACACACAGGACAGCAGACCACCAGGACTGAGCAACCCAGCAGCTATTGAAAACAGGAAGTGGACATCTTTTCAATTGACTCCTTTTGTTGTAGTGTTTTCAATATAAGACATCCAGACCTTATTCAAGTTGTTCAGTAAACCCTTATAAGAGATGAACTCAGGCAGTAGAAAGTTAGTGGTGATATTATAGCAGACACTATGAAACATTGCTGCCCTGTGAGCAGTTTCCTGTGGGGGTTTTCAGAACAGATGAGGTTGCTGTTGGTTGCTTGGTTCAACCACTGATCAAAGATAAGTTGCTGAGAAGTTTATCTCACATCATTGAAGTAAAGAACTAATGAGATTATAGTCATGTATCCTAGAAGTATATTCCACTCTTCAGTCCTCTCTCCCCGACCCCCACCAGTCTAGTACATAACTCAACTCTCTCCCTGACCCCCACCAGTCTAGTACATAACTCAACTCTCTCCCTGACCCCCACCAGTCTAGTACATAACTCAACTCTCTCCCTGACCCCCACCAGTCTAGTACATAACTCAACTCTCTCCCTGACCCCCACCAGTCTAGTACATAACTCAACTCTCTCCCTGACCCCCACCAGTCTAGTACATGACTCTACTCTCTCCAGTCCCCACCAGTCTAGTACATAACTCAGCTCTCTCCCTGACCTTCATCAGTCTAGTACATAACTCAACTCTCCCTGACCCTCATCAGTCTCGTACATAACTAAACTCTCTCCCCAACCCCCACCTGTCTAGTACATAACTCAACTCTCTCCCCAACCCCCACCAGTCTAGTATATAACTCAACTCTCTCCCTGACCCCCACCAGTCTAGCATATAACTCATCTCTTTCCCTGACCCCCACCAGTCTAGTACATAACTCATCTCTCTCCCTGACCCCTACCAGTCTAGTACATAACTCAACTTTCTCCCCGACACCCACCAGTCTAGTACATAACTACTTTTGTTCCCACCCTTGGGACTCTGATTCTCTATTGGTTACCAACACATCTGGATAGGAGCGGTGAACCCACACTTTCAATTGATCCATTTTAGGTAATAAGCTTCTATTGTTAACGTGAAGAAAACCCAGGCTTTTACGAGAGCAGAAATCAGTGAAGCAGATATAAGAGCACAAGTCAGAATTGGGGCTAGCAACTTGTTACGGTGCGTGAATGAGGACCCAAAAGCGAATTAACTTAAACAGAGCTTCTTTAATTACCAAACATAGGTAGGCTCAGACGGACCGGCAGATTCCGACAGGACAAGACAAGGTTACAGCAAACATGACGACAGTCTGGTTCAGGCATGAAACACAACAAACAAGAATCCGACAAGGACAGGAACAAAAACAGAGAGAGATATAGGGGACTAATCAGAGGGAAAAAGGGAACAGGTGGGAAAAGGGGTGACGAGGTGGTTAGGAGGAGACAAGGCACAGCTGGGGGAAAGAGGGGGAGAAAAGGTAACCTAACAACGACCAGCAGAGGGAGACAGGGTGAAGGGAAAGGACAGAGACAAGACACAACATGACAGTACATGACAGTACCCCCCCACTCACCGAGCGCCTCCTGGCGCACTCGAGGAGGAAACCTGGCGGCAACGGAGGAAATCCTCGATCAGCGCACGGTCCAGCACGTCCCGAGAGGGAACCCAACTCCTCTCCTCAGGACCGTACCCCTCCCAATCTACGAGGTACTGGTGACCACGGCCCCGAGGACGCATGTCCAAAATTCTACGGACCCTGTAGATGGGTGCGCCCTCGACAAGGATGGCGGGGGGGGGGGGAAGACGAGCGGGGGCGCGAAGGACGGGCTTGATGCAGGAGACATGGAAGACCGGGTGGACGCGACGAAGGTATCGCGGAAGAAGAAGTCGAACTGCGACAGGATTAATGACCCGAGAAATACGGAACGGACCAATGAACCGCGGGGTCAACTTGCGAGAAGCCGTCTTAAGGGGAAGGTTCTGAGTGGAGAGCCAAACTCTCTGACCGCGACAATATCTAGGACTCTTAGTTCTACGCTTATTAGCAGCCCTCACAGTCTGCGTCCTATAACGGCAAAGTGCAGACCTGACCCTCTTCCAGGTGCGCTCGCAACGTTGGACAAAAGCCTGAGCGGAGGGGACGCTGGACTCGGCGAACTGAGATGAGAACAGCGGAGGCTGGTACCCGAGGCTACTCTGAAAAGGAGATAGCCCGGTCGCAGACGAAGGAAGCGAGTTGTGGGCGTATTCTGCCCAGGGGAGCTGTTCTGACCAAGACGCAGGGTTACGAAAAGAAAGACTGCGTAAGATGCGACCAATAGTCTGATTGGCCCGTTCTGCTTGACCGTTAGACTGGGGGTGAAAGCCGGAAGAGAGACTGACGGAAGCCCCAATCAAACGGCAAAACTCCCTCCAAAATTGAGACGTGAATTGCGGACCTCTGTCCGAAACGACGTCTGACGGAAGGCCATGAATTCTGAAAACATTCTCGATGATGATTTGTGCCGTCTCTTTAGCAGAAGGAAGCTTAGCAAGGGGAATGAAATGAGCCGCCTTAGAGAACCTATCGACAACCGTAAGAATAACAGTCTTCCCCGCTGACGAAGGCAGTCCGGTGACAAAATCTAAGGCGATGTGAGACCACGGTCGAGAGGGAATAGGAAGCGGCCTGAGACGGCCGGCAGGAGGAGAGTTACCGGACTTAGTCTGCGCGCAGACCGAACAAGCAGCCACGAAACGACGCGTGTCATGCTCCCGGGTGGGCCACCAAAAACGCTGGCGAATGGAAGCAAGCGTACCCCGAACGCCAGGGTGGCCGGCTAACTTGGCAGAGTGAGCCCACTGAAGAACGGCCAGACGAGTAGGAACGGGAACGAAAAGAAGGTTCCTAGGACAAGCGCGCGGCGACGGAGTGTGAGTGAGCGCTTGTTTTACCTGCCTCTCAATTCCCCAGACAGTCAACCCGACAACACGCCCCTCAGGGAGAATCCCCTCGGGGTCAGTGGAGGCTACTGAAGAACTGAAGAGACGAGACAAAGCATCAGGCTTGGTGTTCTTAGAGCCCGGACGATAAGAAATCACGAACTCGAAACGAGCGAAAAACAGCGCCCAACGCGCCTGACGCGCATTAAGTCGTTTGGCAGAACGGATGTACTCAAGGTTCCTATGGTCAGTCCAAACGACAAAAGGAACGGTCGCCCCCTCCAACCACTGTCGCCATTCGCCTAGGGCTAACCGGATGGCGAGCAGTTCGCGGTTACCCACATCATAGTTACGTTCCGACGGCGACAGGCGATGAGAAAAATACGCGCATGGGTGGACCTTGTCGTCAGAGAGGGAGCGCTGAGAAAGAATGGCTCCCACGCCCACCTCTGACGCGTCAACCTCGACAACGAACTGTCTAGAGACGTCAGGTGTAACAAGGATAGGAGCGGATGTAAAACGATTCTTGAGGAGATCAAAAGCTCCCTGGGCGGAAACGGACCACTTAAAGCACGTCTTGACAGAAGTAAGGGCTGTGAGAGGAGCTGCCACCTGACCGAAATTACGGATGAAACGACGATAGAAGTTCGCGAAGCCGAGAAAGCGCTGCAGCTCGACGCGTGACTTAGGGACGGGCCAATCAATGACAGCTTGGACCTTAGCGGGATCCATCTTAATGCCTTCAGCGGAAATAACAGAACCGAGAAATGTGACGGAGGAGGCATGAAAAGTGCACTTCTCAGCCTTCACAAAAAGACAATTCTCTAAAAGGCGCTGGAGGACACGTCGAACGTGCTGAACATGAATCTGGAGTGACGGTGAAAAAATCAGGATATCGTCAAGGTAAACGAAAACAAAGATGTTCAGCATGTCTCTCAGGACATCATTGACTAATGCCTGAAAGACAGCTGGAGCGTTAGCGAGGCCGAAAGGAAGAACCCGGTATTCAAAGTGCCCTAACGGAGTGTTAAACGCCGTCTTCCACTCGTCCCCCTCCCTGATGCGCACGAGATGGTAAGCGTTACGAAGGTCCAACTTAGTAAAAAACCTGGCTCCCTGCAGGATCTCGAAGGCTGAAGACATAAGAGGAAGCGGATAACGATTCTTCACTGTTATGTCATTCAGCCCTCGATAATCTATGCAGGGGCGCAGAGACCCGTCCCTCTTCTTGACAAAAAAAACCCCCGCTCCGGCGGGAGAGGAGGAGGGGACTATGGTACCGGCGTCAAGAGCTACAGACAAATAATCTTCGAGAGCCTTACGTTCGGGAGCCGACAGAGAGTATAGTCTACCCCGGGTGTGGAGGAAGAGAGGTGGCCCTGGACCGACTGAACACCGTGCGCAGATCGTGATATTCCTCCGGCACCCCTGTCAAATCACCAGGCTCCTCCTGTGAAGAAGAGACAGAGGAAACAGGAGGGATAGCAGACATTAAACATTTCACATGACAAGAGACGTTCCAGGAGAGGATAGAATTACTAGACCAATTAATGGAAGGATTATGACAAACTAGCCAGGGATGGCCCAAAACAACAGGTGTAAAAGGTGAACGAAAAATTAAAAAAGAAATGGTTTCACTATGATTACCAGAAACAGTGAGGGTTAAAGGTAGCGTCTCACGCTGAATCCTGGGGAGAGGACTACCATCCAGGGCGAACAAGGCCGTGGGCTCCTTTAACTGTCTGAGAGGAATGTCATGTTCCCGAGCCCAGGTCTCGTCCATAAAACAGCCCTCCGCCCCAGAGTCTATTAAGGCACTGCAGGAAGCTGACGAACCGGTCCAGCGTAGATGGACCGACAAGGTAGTGCAGGATCTTGAAGGAGAGACAGGAGTAGTAGCGCTCACCAGTAGCCCTCCGCTTACTGACGAGCTCTGGCCTTTTACTGGACATGAAGTGACAAAATGACCAGCGGAACTGCAATAGAGACAGAGGCGGTTGGTGATTCTCCGTTCCCTCTCCTTAGTCGAGATGCGGATACCTCCCAGCTGCATGGGCTCAGCACCCGAGCCGGCAGAGGAAGATGGTAGTGATGCGGAGAGGGGGGCGACGGAGAGCGCAAGCTCCTTTCCACGAGCTCGGTGACGAAGATCAACCCGTCGCTCAATGCGAATAGCGAGTTCAATCAAGGAATCCACGCTGGAAGGAACCTCCCGGGAGAGAATCTCATCCTTTACCTCTGCGCGGAGACCCTCCAGAAGACGAGCGAGCAAGGCCGGCTCGTTCCAGCCACTGGAGACAGCAAGAGTGCGAAACTCAATAGAGTAGTCTGTTATGGATCGATTGCCTTGACATAGGGAAGACAGGGCCCTGGAAGCCTCCTCCCCAAAAACAGATCGATCAAAAACCCGTATCATCTCCTCCTTAAAGTCCTGATACTGGTTAGTACACTCAGCCCTTGCCTCCCAGATTGCCGTGCCCCACTCACGAGCCCGTCCAATAAGGAGAGATATGACGTAGGCGACACGAGCAGTGCTCCTGGAGTAAGTGTTGGGCTGGAGAGAAAACACAATATCACACTGGGTGAGGAACGAGCGGCATTCAGTGGGCTCCCCAGAGTAACACGGCGGGTTATTGATTCTGGGCTCCGGAGATTCGAAAGCCCTGGAAGTGGCCGGTGGATCGAGGCGGAGATGGTGAACCTGTTCTGTGAGGTTGGAGACTTGGGTGGCCAGGGTCTCAACGGCATGTCGAGCAGCAGACACTTCCTGCTCGTGTCTGCCTAGCATCGCTCCCTGGATCCCGACGGCTGAGTGGAGAGGATCCGAAGTCGCTGGGTCCATTCTTGGTCGGATTCTTCTGTTACGGTGCGTGAATGAGGACCCAAAAGCGAATTAACTTAAACAGAGCTTCTTTAATTACCAAACATAGGTAGGCTCAGACGGACCGGCAGATTCCGACAGGACAAGACAAGGTTACAGCAAACATGACGACAGTCTGGTTCAGGCATGAAACACAACAAACAAGAATCCGACAAGGACAGGAACAAAAACAGAGAGAGATATAGGGGACTAATCAGAGGGAAAAAGGGAACAGGTGGGAAAAGGGGTGACGAGGTGGTTAGGAGGAGACAAGGCACAGCTGGGGGAAAGAGGGGGAGAAAAGGTAACCTAACAACGACCAGCAGAGGGAGACAGGGTGAAGGGAAAGGACAGAGACAAGACACAACATGACAGTACATGACACAACTGTAGATGGGCCAGGGTGTACATGCAGATTTCCAGATATCATCAACAGTAATACAATCAGGGCACGGCAGAGGACAGGGAGAGCTCTGCAGTGCTGATTTATGACATCTGAATGTGCATCAGATGGCAACAAGATCCTATTGTACAGCGATTTCCTCAGGTAACATGAATACAAAGCCAGCGGGAGGTGGTTGGAAAAGGATGGGAGGCCAAAAGTCCATGTAACCAATTGAGAGTCAGAGTCACAAGTGTGGGAACAAACATAGTTTGTAAAGAAAGTTTGTAGTCAACAAAGACTGCAGGAGTCATGAGGCAAATAGCAAAATAGCAAAATGAGCAATAAAAAAATGCAGTCTATAACGATCAAGTTCAGAGTCAAATCAAATCAAATGTTAATGGTCACATGCGCCGAATACAACAGTTTCCTTACAGTGAAATGTTTACTTACGAGCCCCTAACCGAGAGGGCAGTTAAACAAATACAGAGAAGAATAAGAGATAAAAGTAACAAGTAATTAAAGAGCAGCAGTGAAAAATAACAGTATTTACAGGGGTGTCGGTACAGAGTCAGTGTGAGGGGGTGTCGGTACAGAGTCAGTGTGAGGGGGCACCGGTTAGAGTCAGTGTGTGGGGGCACCGGTTAGTTGAGGTAGTATGAACATTGAGGTAAAGTTAAGTGACTATCTAGAAGAAAAAGAACGCACACCTATTTAGGCGAGGTGCTGGCTAGAGGTGCTGGCTAGAGGTGCTGGCTAGAGGTGCTGGCTAGAGGTGCTGGCTAGAGGTGCTGGCTAGAGGTGCTGGCTAGAGGTGCTGGCTAGAGTTGCTGGCTAGAGGTGCTGGCTAGAGGTGCTGGCTAGAGGTGCTGGCTAGAGGTGCTGGCTAGAGGTGCTGGCTAGCGGAGTAGAAAACCCTGATGAAGACAGCTTGGCTGTTGGTAATTAAATATTTGCATCTGAGCTCCTAGAGTGTGCAGCTCTCTTTTATTTTCAAGTTAAGTGACTATGCATAGATGACAAAAGAGAGTGTCAGTGGTGTGGAGAGGGGAGGGGGGCAATGTGAATAGTCTGGGTAACCATTTGACTAGATGTTCAGGAGTCTTATGGCTTGGGGATAGAAGCTGTTTAGAAGCCTCTTGGACCTAGACTTGGCGCTCTGGTACCGCTTGCCGTGCGGTAGAAGAGAGAACACTATGACTAGGGTGACTGGTGTCTTTCACAATTTTCAGGGCCTTGCTCTGACACCGCCTGTTATAGAGGTCCTGGATGGCAGCAGGCTTGACCTCAGTGATGTACTGGGCCATTCACAGTACCCTCTGTAGTGCCTTGCGGTCGGAGGCTGAGCAGTTGCCGTACCAGGCAGTGATGCTCTCAATGGTGCAGCTGTAGAACCTTTTGAGGATCTGAGGACCCATGCCAAATCTTTTCAGTCTCCTGAGGGGGAATAGGTTATGTCGTGCCCTCTTCACGACTGACATGGTGTGCTTGGAGCTCGTTGTCGGTGATCAGGCCTACCACTGTTTTGTCATCAAATTTAACCATCCTATGTAAGAGACGGGCTAAGATCCCGTTAACGGGATCGATTTGACAACAGTCAAACAACAGAAATATCATAATTAAAATTCCTCAAACATACATAAACTTGTTGTTAATCCCGCCACATTGTCCGATTTCAAAAAGATTTTACGACGAAAGCAGATTATGTCAGGTCAGCACCTCGTCACAGAAAAACAGCCATTTTTCCAGCCAAAGAGGAGTCACAAAAAAGCAAAAATACAGATTAAATGTATCACTAACCTTTGATGATCTTCATCAGATGACACTCATAGGACATCATGTTACACAATACATGTATGTTTTGTTTGAGGAAGTTCATATTTATATCCAAAAATCACGTTATGTTCAGTAATGTTTTGCTTCCAAAACATCTGGTGATTTTGCAGAGATCCACATCAATTTACAGAAATACTCACAATAAACATTCATAAAATATACAAATGTTATGCGTGGAATTATAGATCCACTTCTCCTTAATGCAACCGCTGTGTCAGATTTCAAAAACACTTTACGGAAAAGCACACCATGCAATAATCTGAGTACGGCGCACAGACACAAAAACAAGCCATACAGACACCCGCCATGTTGTGGAGTCAACAGAAGTCAGAAACAGCATTATAAATATTCACTTACCTTTGATGATCTTCATCAGAATGCAATGTTTTTAACATAAATCTTCAATAATGTTCCAACCGGAGAATTCCTTTGTCTTAAGAATTGCAATGGAACGCAGGTCGCTATCACGTGAGCGAGTGTGATCAGCTCATGCCACTCTGGCAGAGCCCTTACTCAAACAGCTCTCATCCCCCCTCCTTCACAGTAGAAGCCTCAAACAAGGTTCTAAAGACTGTTGGCATCTAGTGGAAGCCTTAGGAAGTGCAATTTGACCCCATAGACACTGTATATTTGATAGGCAATGATGTTGGAACATTGCTGCATGGACTTGCTTCCATTCAGCCACAAGAGCATTAATGAGCTCAGGTACAGATGTTGGGCGATTTGGCCTGGATTGCAGTCTGCATTTCAAATCACCACGAAGGTATTCGATGGGGTTTAGGTTAGCCTCTGTGCAGGCCAGTCAAGTTCCTCCACACCGATCTCGACAAGCCATTTCTGTATGGACCTTGCTTTTTGCACAGGGGAATTGTCATGCTGAAACAGGAAAGGGCCTTCCCCAAAATGTTGCCACAAAGTTGGAAGCTCAGAATCATCTAGAATGCGATTAGATTTCCCTTCACTGGAACTAAGGGGCCTAACCCGAACAATGAAAACATCCCCAGACCATTATTCCTCCTCCACCAAACTTTACAGTTGGCACTACGCATTAGGACAGGTAGTGTTCTCATGTTATCTGAGTTTTACACCACTCCAGCCAACGCACGGCATTGACCATGGTGATCTTAGGCTTGTGTGTGACTGCTCCGTCATGGAAAATTCATCCTGAAGCTCCCAACGAACAGTTATTCTGCTGACGTTGCTTCTAGAGGTAGTTTGGAACTCTGCAGTTAGTGTTGCAACCGAGGACAGACGATTTGTACGCTCTACCAATTCACAGTTGAGCAGCTGTTGCTCCTAGAAGTTTCCACTTCACAATAACAGCACTTACAGTTGACCGGGGCCAAACTAACTTGTAGGAAAGGTGGCATCCTATGATGGTGCCATGTTGAACGTCACTGAGCTTTTCAGTAAGGCCATTCTACAGCCAATGTTTGTCTATTGAGATTGTATTACTGTGTGGAAGGGGTGGGTAAGGGGTGTGGCTGAAATATAATCCACTAATTTGAAGGGGTGTCCACATACTTTTGTATAGTGTATGTACACATGGGTGTTGTTGCACCATGAAAGGTCATGTTGATGTTAATTTAACCTCTGCCTCTCTCTTCCTCTGTCTCTCTCTTTCTCCTCTGTCTCTCTCTTTCTCCTCAGATCTCCAGGCTCAAAGCGTCAGTCCACCAGGTAGGTAGAGTATAAATCTACAGTGATTATAGCAGTTCAATATTAGTCAACTTTATTATCCCACATGGAGAAATTCATGTGTCCATACAAACCATTCTAAACCCCAATAACAAGTAGTGTTTTATGGAACTACTAATACTTGTCAACCAAAAAGCATCACTGCTGTTAGAATAACAGAATCACTGTCATCATCTGTCCTCACCACTGTGTTTTCCTCTCTGCTGTTTACAGCTGAATACTCAGTCAGACTGGTGAATGGAACCACTTCCTGTTCTGGGACAGTGGAAGTCTTCAATGAAGGAGAGTGGTTGGGTCTTTGTACTAGTTGGTGGAGCATGATGATAGAGGTCAGGTTTGTGTGTAGAGAGCTGGACTGTGGGAATCCTGTAGCTGAATCTGGAATACCTCTGCTTGAAGATGGAAGACGAAGAGTTATACTAGGTGGTTGCTATGGAAATGAGTCTTCTGTTAGACAGTGTGACATTGTAAGAGGAGGACCTGGTGGCTGTAATGGTAGAACTTATCATCATGTGACCTGTTCAGGTAAGAGACTGGTCATACTGAGAGATTAATTTTGTACATTATACAATATTACCATGTATCATCTTTATGTGTTTTTATTTCATTTAAATAGAGGGAGAGATGTCAGATGTATTTAAACATTATATTTGTGTTTGTCATATTGGTTTATGGGAGATGTTCATGGGCAGATCATTGTAGTTCAGATAGTACTGAAGTGAAGCTGCCTGATGGATGTCCAGCTGTTTATTTTCTATAAAGTGAAGTGAACTTATTCCTGTCTCCTGCCTGCATTATTCCCAACCCGATCCTGAGTGACTAAGAACCCATTTCTACCTCTTACAGTATCAAACATAGCAAACTACAATCTTTTATCCAACATATTTGTGTTTAGTCCTTGACAGTGTCATCAACAAAACTGATTGAATGTTCAACCAACTCTTTTTCTCCAGAGTCTGTGCGGCTTGTGGACGGAGCTAGTCTCTGCTCTGGGAGAGTGGAGGTGAAGTCCAATCAGTCCTGGGCCTCAGTGTGTGAAGCTGACTTTGACCGGCAGGATGCAGAGGTAGTCTGTGGGGAGCTTGGCTGTGGGGCTCCTGCAGCTCTACAGGGGGGGCTCTATGGAGAAGGTGAGGGTCAGACCTGGGATAAAGAGTTCCAGTGTAAAGGTAATGAGTCCCTTCTCCTGGACTGTGACACCTCAGACAGAAAAAACAACACCTGCCTACCTGGTAATGCTGTTGGACTCACCTGCTCAGGTAAGAAACAGTTTGTCACTCAATCAACATTGTTTCTCACCTGGATTGAAGAAATGAGCGACAATATAGGTGTGTTTTAGTGAGAAAATAGTAAGATTACTGTCTCTCTCTGTTCTTTTCTCAGAGCCTGATGATGTGAGGCTGGTGGGAGGAGGCAGTCGCTGTGCTGGTGGAGTGGAGTGGTACGACCAGGGAGAGTGGAGGACTGTGGGAGCTGAAGACTGGGATGTAGCTGCAGTTGTGTGTAGACAGCTGGGCTGTGGGTCCACTGTTTCAGTACTACTTGGAGACACACCTAGAGCGTTTAGACTTTCCTGTTATGGGTCTGAGTCTTCACTGAGGGAGTGTTCCAGAAGTTATGATCTCTCTCCTGGACTCACAGTGATCTGCTCAGGTAAAAACAAGATACACTATATGGCCAGAAGTATGTGGACATTAGTGGATTCGGCTATTTCAGCCACACCTGTTCCTGACAGGTGTATAAAATTGACCACCTTGCCACGCAATTTCCATAGACAAACATTGGCAGTAAAATGTCCTTTCTGAAGGTCTCTGTGAATTTCAACGTGGCACATCTAGGAGCAACAACGGCTCAGCCGTGAAGTGGTAGACAACACAAGCTCACAGAACAGACAGTCGAGGGCTGAACCACGTAGAGCGTAAAAATAATCCTCTGTTGTAAAACTCACTGCTGAGTTCCACATACTTTTGTCCATGTATTATATCTCCTTCCTGGACTCACAGTGATCTGCTCAGGAAATATATCAACATATTATAATTATATTCAACTGATTTCCTTCATTCATACAACTTCCTCTGCACCTCTCATGATGACTGTTTAGCTTGTCAGTCTGCTTTACTAAATAGATCCCTCAGTCAAGTAGGAATCAAATACAACTTAAATATCCCAGAATGCTTTTGTATTTGAGTGTTATCTCAGTGAACGTCTCTACTCACTACCACTGTCACATGTCATATTATTGTCACATCTAAATGAGGAAAGTAGTTGAGGAGCTACGTTTTCTTTTTCTCTCCTCTTGTTCCAGATGTCCTGCTTAAGCCTGATATCAACATATGTTGTCTCAGTGACTGTAGGCCCACTACTCATGTTGCCCTGAGAGGGAGGGTGGCTGGCACTGTTACATGCTGATGTTATTGTCATATCTATAGGAAACTAGTTGAAGAGGTTTTTCTTGTTCTCTTTTATTGTTACAGATCTCCTGGTCCAGCCTGATATCTTCCTGACTGACTCAATGGGAGGGGTCTCCAGGGGCCACCAGGGGCCTGAGATGTTATGGGGCCACAGCTTCACCATCACCTGCTCCACTCAGCCACAGTACCCAGGAGGCTCCTTCCTCCTCACGTTCACCGGCTCCAAAAGAACCCAGACCCAGCCAGCTGTCAATCACTCTGCTGCCTTCCTCTTCCCTGCTGCAGATGACTCCCACCAAGGGAACTACAGCTGTGTTTATGACTATTATGTTTTCTCTCATAACTTCTCCTCTGAGAGTGAGCTCCTCTCCCTCACCATCACAGGTAACTGAACATGAACCAGACGTATAACTTTGTCATTGACAGATTTTCCACAGATCTATGTGAGGATGATCAGTCCCCTCATCAAATATGTTTCTGTTTGCAGCCTCTCCTCTACCAGCCTCTCACGATGACTGTTTAGCTTGTCAGTCTGCTTTACTAAATAGATCACTCAGTCAAGTAGGAATCAAATACACCTTAAATATCCCAGAATGCTTTTGTATGTGAGTGTTATCTCAGTGAACGTCTCTACTCACTACCACTGTCACATGTCATGTTATTGTCATATCTATAGGAAACTAGTTGAAGAGGTTTTTCTTGTTCTCTTTTATTGTCATACAATATAATGGCGCTTGAAGAAATGGCAGCAGTTTTACTAGACTAACCAGTTGTGCTATTATGTGTTTTTTTTGTGTTATTTGTAACTTATTTTGTACATAATGTTTCTGCCACCGTATTTTACGGCAAAAAAGATCTTCTGGATATCAGGACAGCGATCACTCACCTCGGATTAGACAAAGAGCTTCTGGATATCAGGACAGCGATCACTCACCTCGGATTAGACAAAGATCTTCTGGATATCAGGACAGCGATCACTCACCTCGGATTAGACAAAGAGCTTCTGGATATCAGGACAGCGATCACTCACCTCGGATTAGACAAAGATCTTCTGGATATCAGGACAGCGATCACTCACCTCGGATTAGACAAAGAGCTTCTGGATATCAGGACAGCGATCACTCACCTCGGATTAGACAAAGAGTTTCTGGATATCAGGACAGCGATCACTCACCTCGGATTAGACAAAGATCTTCTGGATATCAGGACAGAGATCACTCACCTCTGATTAGACAAAGAGCTTCTGGATATCAGGACAGAGATCACTCACCTCGGATTAGACAAAGATCTTCTGGATATCAGGACAGAGATCACTCACCTCGGATTAGACAAAGAGCTTCTGGATATCAGGACAGCGAACACTCACCTCGGATTAGACAAAGAGCTTCTGGACATCAGGACAGAGATCACTCACCTCGGATTAGACAAAGATCTTCTGGACATCAGGACAGAGATCACTCACCTCGGATTAGACAAAGATCTTCTGGATATCAGGACAGTGATCACTCACCTCGGATTAGACAAAGATCTTCTGTATTTCAGGACAGCGATCACTCACCTCGGGTTAGACAAAGAGCTTCTGGATATCAGGACAGCGATCACTCACCTCGGATTAGACAAAGAGCTTCTGGATATCAGGACAGCGATCACTCACCTCGGATTAGACAAAGAGCTTCTGGATTTCAGGACAGCGATCACTCACCTCGGATTAGACAAAGGGGGGCGGTCTGTTCATATTTGTGAACAACAGCTGGGGCACGAAATCTAAGGAAGTCTCTAGATTTTGCTCGCCTGAAGTAGAGTATTTTATGATTAACTGTAGACCACATTATTTGCCAAGAGAGTTTTCATCTATACTGTCCGTGACTGTTTATTTACCACCACAGACGAATGCTGGCACTAAGACAGCACTCAGTCAGCTGTATAAGGAAATAAGCAAACAGGAAACCGCTCACCCATAGGCGGCGCTCCTAGTGGCCGGAGACTTCCGGTGGCCGGAGACTCTCCCTCGCCCTCCATTTGGTAAATCTGACCACAATGCTATCCTCCTGATTCCTGCTTACAAGCTCAAATTAAAGCAGGAAGCACCAGTGACTCAGGTTTTTTTAAAAGTGGTCAGATGAAGCAGATGCTAAACTACAGGACTGTTTTGCTTTCACAGACTGGAACATGTTCCGGGATTCTTCCGATGGCATTGAGGTGTACATCACATCAGTCACTGGTTTTATCAATATGTTCATCAGGGACATCATCCCCACAGTAGCTGTACGTACATACCCCAACCAGAAGCCATGAATTACAGGCAACATTCGCACTTAGCTAAAGGGTAGAGCTGCCGCTGTCAAGGTGCTGGACTCTAACCCGGAAGCTTATAAGAAATCCTGCTATGCCTCCGACGAACCATCAAACAGGCAAAACGCCAATACAGGGCTAAGACTGAATCATACTACACCAGCTCCAACGCAGGGCTTGTGGCAGGGCTTGCAAACTATTACAGACTATAAAGGAAGCACAGCCGCGAGCTTCCCAGTGAGACAAGCCTAGCAGACAAGCTAAATCACTTCTGTGCTCGCTTCGAGGCAAGCAACACTGAGGCATGCATGAGAGCACCAGCTGTTCTGGATGACTGTGTGATCACGCTCTCAGTAGTCGATGTGAGTGAGACATTTAAACAGGTCAACATTCACAAGGCCGCAGAGCCAGACAGATTACCAGGACGTGTGCTCCATGCTTGTGCTGATCAACTGGCAGGTGTCTTCACTTACATTTTCAACATGTCCCTGATTGAGTCTGTAATACCAACATGATTCAAGCTGACCACCATAGTCCCTGTGCCCAAGAAGACAAAGGAAACCTGCCTAAATGACTACAGACCCGTAGCACTCACGTCCGTAGCCATGAAGTGCTTTGAAAGGCTGGTAATGGCTCACATCAAAACCATTATCCCAGAAACCCAAGACCCACTCCAATTTGCATACCGCCCAAACAGATCCACAGATGATGCAATCTCTATTGAACTCCACACTGCCCTTTCCCACCTGGACAAAAGGAACACCTACGTGAGAATGCTATTCATTGACTACTGCTCAGCGTTCAACACCATAGTACCCTCAAAGCTCATCACTAAGCTGCTCAGTCCCCTCCTGTACTCCCTGTTCACCCACGACTGTGTGGCCAGGCACGACTCCAACACCATCATTAAGTTTGCAGACGACAGAACAGTGGTATGCCTGATCACCGACAACGACAAGCCTATGGGGAGGACGTCAGAGACCTGGCCGGGTGGTGTCAGAATAACAACCTGTCCCTCAACGTATAGCCTCTCTACTGTATATAGCCTCTCTACTGTATATAGCCTCCCTACTGTACATAGCCTTGCAACTGTATATAGCCTCCCTACTGTATATAACCTCACTACTGTATATAGACTCTCAACTGTATATAGTCTCCCTACTGTATATAGCCTCCCTACTGTATATAGCCTCCCTACTGTATATAGACTCTCAACTGTATATAGTCTCCCTACTGTATAGAGCCTCACTACTGTATATAGTCTCTCTACTGTATAGAGCCTCACTACTGTATATAGCCTCTCTACTGTATATAACCTCTCTACTGTATATCGCCTCACTACTGTACCTAGCCTAACCAACTGTATATAGCCTCCCTACTGTATGAAGCCTCCCTCCTGTATAAAGCCTCTCTACTGTATATTGGCTCACTAGTCTATATAGCCTCTCTACTGTACATAGCTTCTCTACTGTATATAGCCTCTCTACTGTATATAACCTCTCTACTGTATATAGCCTCACTACTGTATATAGCCTCACTACTGTATATAACCTCTCAACTGTATATAGCCTCACTACTGTATATAGCCTCTACTGTATATAGCCTCTCCACTGTATGTAGTGAGGTAAAATACAGTAGAGAGGTTATATACAGTAGAGAGGTTATATACAGTAGAGAGGCAAAATACAGTAGAGTGGCTATATACAGTAGTGGGGCTATATATAGTAGAGAGGTTATATACAGTAGAGAGGCTATATACAGTAGAGAGGCTATATACAGTAGAGAGGTTATATATATAGTAGAGAGGTTATATACAGTAGAGAGGCTATATACAGTAGAGAGGTTATATACAGTAGAGAGGCAAAATACAGTAGAGTGGCTATATACAGTAGTGGGGCTATATATAGTAGAGAGGTTATATACAGTAGAGAGGCTATATACAGTAGAGAGGCTATATACAGTAGAGAGGTTATATATATAGTAGAGAGGTTATATACAGTAGAGAGGCTATATACAGTAGAGAGGTTATATATAGTAGAGAGGTTATATACAGTAGAGAGGCTATATACAGTAGAGAGGTTATATACAGTAGATAGGTTATATATATTAGAGAGGTTATATACAGTAGAGAGGTTATACACAGGTTATATTCACTGTCTTTTTACTGTTGTTTTTACTAATCTATTGCTCACATGATATATATTTTTTACTTAAAAATTGCACTGTTGGTTAGGGCCTGTAGGTAAGCATTTCACTGTCAGGTCTACAGCTGCTGTATTCAGCATTTCACTGTCAGGTCTATAGCTGCTGTATTCAGCATTTCACGGTGCACGTGACAAATAAACTCTGATTTGATTTGTTACAGATCACCTGCTCCAGCCTGATATCTTCCTGACTGACCCAATGGGAGGGGTCTCCAGGAGCCACCAGGGGCCCGAGATGTTCAGGGGCTACAACTTCACCATCACCTGCTCCACTCAGCCACAGTACCCAGGAGGCTCCTTCCTCCTCACGTTCACCGGCTCCAACAGAACCCAGACCCAGCCAGCTGTCAATCACTCTGCTGCCTTCCTCTTCCCTGCTGCAGATGACTCCCACCAAGGGAACTACAGCTGTGTTTATGACAATTATGTTTTCTCTCATAACTTCTCCTCTGAGAGTGAGCTCCTCTCCCTCACCATCACAGGTAACTGAACACGAACCAGACTTATAACTTTGTCATTGACAGATTTCCCACAGATCTATGTGATGATGATCAGTCCCCTCATCAAAGGTGTTTCTGTTTGCAGCCTCTCCTCTGCCAGCCTTCATCATCAGACACGTTGTAGTGCTGCTGATCCTACTGACAGCCATCACCACCTCCTACCTGTACTACAAGGTAAAGACCTTTACTCAGATGTTACAAGTCATTTAAACTAGAGGGTGAGGGGGTGGGGAGAGAGAGAATGGAGATACTAGAGAGTAAATGTCTGACTGTTGGTGCTGTGTCTCCCTAGCCCACCGGGAGGCAGAAGAGAGTGAACAGGGTGAGCAGCATGGATCTTTACGTCAATGCCATGGAGATGGTCTCTGTGAGCTCCAGAGCTGAAGCTGGACCGGGAGAGGAGAGAGCAGCCCAGGGGACGGAGTAGGAGTAGAATGAAGCTGACCCTACATGCTGATCTTAGGTCAGTTTTGTGTTTTAAATCGATGGTCAACAGTGGACTGATGTTTAAAATGTGGTGACAAACCTGAAGTGGTTCTAATTTTAATAACAAGTTCAGAATTAGTTTCTCTTTCTAGAACCTTGGAAGACATCTAAAAGGAGTGCCTGCAACCACCATTATTCATTTAGTTTGGTTTTTACCACCTGAGAAACATGGGGTTCTGGGTAACATGGGGTTTGGGGTAACATGGGGTTTGGGTAACATGGGGTTTTGATAACATGGGGTTTTGGGTAACATGGGGTTTGGGGTAACATGGGGTTTTGGGTAACATGGGGTTTGAGGTAACATGGGGTTTTGGGTAACATGGGGTTTGGGGTAACATGGGGTTTTGGGTAACATGGGGTTTTGGTAACATGGGTTTTGGGTAACATGGGGTTTTGGGTAACATGGGTTTTGGTAACATGGGGTTTTGGTAACATGGGGTTTGGGGTAACATGGGGTTTTGGGTAACATGGGGTTCTGGGTAACATGGGGTTCTGGGTAACATGGGGTTCTGGGTAACATGGGGTTTTGGTAACATGGGGTTCTGGGTAACATGGGGTTTTGGGTAACATGGGTTTTTGGTAACATGGGGTTCTGGGTAACATGGGGTTTTGGGTAACATGGGTTTTGGGTAACAAGGGGTTTTGGGAACATGGGGTTTGGGTAACATGGGGTTTTGGTAACATGGGGTTTGGGGTAACATGGGGTTTTGGGTAACATGGGGTTTTGGGTAACATGGTGTTTTGGGTAACATGGGGTTTGGGTAACATGGGGTTTTGGTAACATGGGGTTCTGGGTAACATGGGATTTGGTAACATGGGGTTTGGGTAACATGGGGTTTTGGGTAACATGGGGTTACGGGTAACATGGGGTTTTGGGTAACATGGGGTTTTTGGTAACATGGGGTTTTTGGGTAACATGGGATTTTGGTAACATGGGGTTCTGGGTAACATGGGATTTGGTAACATGGGGTTTGGGTAACATGGGGTTTTGGGTAACATGGGGTTTTGGTAACATGGGGTTTTGGGTAACATGGGTTTTGGGTAACATGGGGTTTTGGGTAACATGGGGTTTTGGGTAACATGGGGTTTTGGTAACATGGGGTTTTGGGTAACATGGGTTTTGGGTAACATGGGGTTTTGGGTAACATGGGGTTTTGGGTAACATGGGGTTTTGGGTAACATGGGAATTCGGTAACATGTGATTTTGGTAACAATCGGTTTTTAATTATTTTAAGAGAGTAGCTCAGTTACGTCTGTTTCATGTTCCAGTATTGCTTCTTATCTTCATTTATTTGTCTTATTTAGTGTCTCTTAGATTCGTTATCTTATTTAGTGTCTCTTAGATTCTTTATCTTATTTAGTGTCTCTTAGATTCTTTGTCTTATTTAGTGTCTCTTAGATTCTTTATCTTATTTAGTGTCTCTTAGATTCTTTATCTTATTTAGTGTCTCTTAGATTCTTTATCTTATTTAGTGTCTCTTAGATTCTTTGTCTTATTTAGTGTCTCTTAGATTCTTCATCTTATTTAGTGTCTCTTAGATTCTTTATCTTGAAGTGTTTCCATTATTAGTCCAGGTATTATTATAATCATCTGTTCATTCTTTGTATTTTGATTTTTTTTTTAATAAAGTGGTTTGTTGTTGTTTACCTTATCATGATGTTATTGATTATAAATGTTATGATATTGATTATGATGTAGATTAGTGTTATGATGTTGCTCTCTAAACTGCCATGTAATCAACTGAATGCTTTTAATAAAATTACAGGCTGTCAGTCTTGTGTGATTTAATTATTAGACAGACTACAACATACAGTATGAATTAACTGAGATCAGTCTGTGTGATTCCCCTCTTGGACAGACTACAACATACAGTATGAATTAACTGAGATCAGTCTGTGTGATTCCCCTCTTGGACAACTACCTCTGGTACCAAACATCTACATGTATCAGTTAGTGTAGTAGGGTTTCTCACAGTATCTACCTCTGGTACCAAACATCTACATGTATCAGTTAGTGTAGTAGGGTTTCTCACAGTATCTACCTCTGGTACCAAACATCTACATGTATCAGTTAGTGTAGTAGGGTTTCTCACAGTATCTACCTCTGGTACCAAACATCTACATGTATCAGTTAGTGTAGTAGGGTTTCTCACAGTATCTACCTCTGGTACCAAACATCTACATGTATCAGTTAGTGTAGTAGGGTTTCTCACAGTATCTACCTCTGGTACCAAACATCTACATGTATCAGTTAGTGTAGTAGGGTTTCTCACAGTATCTACCTCTGGTACCAAACGTCTACATGTATCAGTTGGTGCAGTAGGGTTTCTCATCATGCTGAAACACAAAGCACAAAAAACATCTTAGTTCATGAGATACATACTGTAGGTACATGTTGACTGAAAGAAAGAAAGATGTCTCAGTGTCTGCTGACACTACCTCCCTCCATCTGTTGTCCTGGGGTCGTCTCTGACACTACCTCCCTCCCTGTGTTGTCCTGGGGTCGTCTCTGACACTACCTCCCTCCCTGTGTTGTCCTGGGGTCGTCTCTGACACTACCTCCCTCCCTGTGTTGTCCTGGGGTCGTCTCTGACACTACCTACCTCCATCTGTTGTCCTGGGGTCGTCTCTGACACTACCTCCCTCCCTGTGTTGTCCTGGGGTCGTCTCTGACACTACCTCCCTCCCTGTGTTGTCCTGGGGTCGTCTCTGACACTACCATATGGTGTTGGGGGGGGGGGTACTGAGTCAGAGACATATGGTGTTGGGGGTGTTTCTGAGTCAGGTGTCCACTATAGAGACATATGGTGTTGGGGGGGGGGGGGGGGGGGGGGGGGGTACTGAGTCAGGTGTCCACTGTAGAGACATATGGTGGAGGGGGGGGTTCTGAGGGGGAACCTTCAAGTTGTATAGGGTAGGCTAGTGTAACAGTATAGCTTGTCATTTTAATCCATAGAGACGTGAAGGAGAAGCTCGTCGGATGTTGATCTCTTCTTGCCTCGACCCTACCTGGGCTTGAACCCATGAAGCATCCTTACCCATCACTCCACAAAAACCATATCCCTTGCAGAGCAAAAAGAACAACTACTTCAAGGTCTCAGAGCAAGTGATGTCACCAATTGAACCGCAATTAGCGCGAACCGTGCTCACAAGCTCGCCATTTCCCATTGGTTACACTAGTAGCCTACTAAATATCTTAGTTGCATCGCTGTTTAACAATGGGCAACAACAGCGTTGCCCCAGCGATCCCCCATGTTGTCTGTATGGCGCATGTAACATCTAGTCCTTCATTAGAATCCTAACACATTGTCTCTACTATGTCAACATCTAGTCCTTCATTAGAATCCTAACACATTGTCTCTACTATGTCAACATCTAGTCCTTCATTAGAATCCTAACACATTGTTACACTACTATGTCAACATCTAGTCCTTCATTAGAATCCTAACACATTGTTACACTACTATGTCAACATCTAGTCCTTCATTAGAATCCTAACACATTGTCTCTACTATGTCAACATCTAGTCCTTCATTAGAATCCTAACACATTGTTACACTACTATGTCAACATCTAGTCCTTCATTAAAATCCTAACACATTGTTACACTACTATGTCAACATCTAGTCCTTCATTAGAATCCTAACACATTGTCTCTACTATGTCAACATCTAGTCCTTCATTAGAATCCTAACACATTGTTACATTGTCTCTACTATGTCAACATCTAGTCCTTCATTAGAATCCTAACACATTGTTACATTGTCTCTACTATGTCAACATCTAGTCCTTCATTAGAATCCTAACACATTGTTACATTGTCTCTACTATGTCAACATCTAGTCCTTCATTAGAATCCTAACACATTGTTACATTGTCTCTACTATGTCAACATCTAGTCCTTCATTAGAATCCTAACACATTGTTACATTGTCTCTACTATGTCAACATCTAGTCCTTCATTAGAATCATAACACATTGTTACATTGTCTCTACTATGTCAACATCTAGTCCTTCATTAGAATCCTAACACATTGTTACATTGTCTCTACTATGTCAACATCTAGTCCTTCATTAGAATCATAACACATTGTCTCTACTATGTCAACATCGAGTCCTTCATTAGAATCCTAACACATTGTTACATTGTCTCTACTATGTCAACATCTAGTCCTTCATTAGAATCCTAACACATTGTCTCTACTATGTCAACATCTAGTCCTTCATTAGAATCCTAACACATTGTTACACTACTATGTCAACATCTAGTCCTTCATTAGAATCCTAACACATTGTTACATTGTCTGTACTATGTCAACATCTAGTCCTTCATTAGAATCCTAACACATTGTCTCTACTCTGTCAACATCTAGTCCTTCATTAGAATCCTAACACATTGTCTCTACTATGTCAACATCTAGTCCTTCATTAGAATCCTAACACATTGTTACATTGTCTCTACTATGTCAACATCTAGTCCTTCATTAGAATCCTAACACATTGTCTCTACTATGTCAACATCTAGTCCTTCATTAGAATCCTAACACATTGTTACACTACTATGTCAACATCTAGTCCTTCATTAGAATCCTAACACATTGTTACATTGTCTCTACTATGTCAACATCTAGTCCTTCATTAGAATCCTAACACATTGTTACATTGTCTCTACTATGTCAACATCTAGTCCTTCATTAGAATCCTAACACATTGTCTCTACTATGTCAACATCTAGTCCTTCATTAGAATCCTAACACATTGTTACATTGTCTCTACTATGTCAACATCTAGTCCTTCATTAGAATCCTAACACATTGTCTCTACTATGTCAACATCTAGTCCTTCATTAGAATCCTAACACATTGTTACACTACTATGTCAACATCTAGTCCTTCATTAGAATCCTAACACATTGTTACATTGTCTCTACTATGTCAACATCTAGTCCTTCATTAGAATCCTAACACATTGTCTCTACTCTGTCAACATCTAGTCCTTCATTAGAATCCTAACACATTGTCTCTACTATGTCAACATCTAGTCCTTCATTAGAATCCTAACCATTGTTACATTGTCTCTACTATGTCAATATCTAGTCCTTCATTAGAATCCTAACACATTGTTACATTGTCTCTACTATGTCAACATCTAGTCCTTCATTAGAATCCTAACACATTGTTACATTGTCTCTACTATGTCAACATCTAGTCCTTCATTAGAATCCTAACACATTGTTACATTGTCTCTACTATGTCAACATCTAGTCCTTCATTAGAATCCTAACACATTGTTACATTGTCTCTACTATGTCAACATCTAGTCCTTCATTAGAATCCTAACACATTGTTACATTGTCTCTACTATGTCAACATCTAGTCCTTCATTAGAATCATAACACATTGTTACATTGTCTCTACTATGTCAACATCTAGTCCTTCATTAGAATCCTAACACATTGTTACATTGTCTCTACTATGTCAACATCTAGTCCTTCATTAGAATCATAACACATTGTCTCTACTATGTCAACATCGAGTCCTTCATTAGAATCCTAACACATTGTTACATTGTCTCTACTATGTCAACATCTAGTCCTTCATTAGAATCCTAACACATTGTCTCTACTATGTCAACATCTAGTCCTTCATTAGAATCCTAACACATTGTTACACTACTATGTCAACATCTAGTCCTTCATTAGAATCCTAACACATTGTTACATTGTCTCTACTATGTCAACATCTAGTCCTTCATTAGAATCCTAACACATTGTCTCTACTCTGTCAACATCTAGTCCTTCATTAGAATCCTAACACATTGTCTCTACTATGTCAACATCTAGTCCTTCATTAGAATCCTAACACATTATTACATTGTCTCTACTATGTCAACATCTAGTCCTTCATTAGAATCCTAACACATTGTCTCTACTATGTCAACATCTAGTCCTTCATTAGAATCCTAACACATTGTTACACTACTATGTCAACATCTAGTCCTTCATTAGAATCCTAACACATTGTTACATTGTCTCTACTATGTCAACATCTAGTCCTTCATTAGAATCCTAACACATTGTTACATTGTCTCTACTATGTCAACATCTAGTCCTTCATTAGAATCCTAACACATTGTCTCTACTATGTCAACATCTAGTCCTTCATTAGAATCCTAACACATTGTTACATTGTCTCTACTATGTCAACATCTAGTCCTTCATTAGAATCCTAACACATTGTCTCTACTATGTCAACATCTAGTCCTTCATTAGAATCCTAACACATTGTTACACTACTATGTCAACATCTAGTCCTTCATTAGAATCCTAACACATTGTTACATTGTCTCTACTATGTCAACATCTAGTCCTTCATTAGAATCCTAACACATTGTCTCTACTCTGTCAACATCTAGTCCTTCATTAGAATCCTAACACATTGTCTCTACTATGTCAACATCTAGTCCTTCATTAGAATCCTAACACATTGTTACATTGTCTCTACTATGTCAACATCTAGTCCCTCATTAGAATCCTAACACATTGTTACATTGTCTCTACTATGTCAACATCTAGTCCTTCATTAGAATCCTAACACATTGTCTCTACTATGTCAACATCTAGTCCTTCATTAGAATCCTAACACATTGTTACACTACTATGTCAACATCTAGTCCTTCATTAGAATCCTAACACATTGTCTCTACTATGTCAACATCTAGTCCTTCATTAGAATCCTAACACATTGTTACACTACTATGTCAACATCTAGTCCCTCATTAGAATCCTAACACATTGTCTCTACTATGTCAACATCTAGTCCTTCATTAGAATCCTAACACATTGTTACACTACTATGTCAACATCTAGTCCTTCATTAGAATCCTAACACATTGTTACATTGTCTCTACTATGTCAACATCTAGTCCCTCATTAGAATCCTAACACATTGTTACATTGTCTCTACTATGTCAACATCTAGTCCTTCATTAGAATCCTAACACATTGTTACATTGTCTCTACTATGTCAACATCTAGTCCTTCATTAGAATCCTAACACATTGTTACATTGTCTCTACTATGTCAACATCTAGTCCTTCATTAGAATCCTAACACATTGTTACATTGTTTCTACCATGTCAAAGATTTTAGTATTCCTCCAACATTTGGTCTCTGAGGTCAGACCACAGAACACCGGTTTCCCTCTAAGGCGTCAGTCCCCTCCCCACGGGGCCATATCACTCAGGCAGGCTAGCTACCCCATTCCCTACCAATAGGACAGACAATAATAAGCTGTTAACAGTCTCCCTCTTTTACAAAGCAAACGCACGCTGACTGCCCAGGATCGATATTGTACACATGCAGCGTTCGTCAAAGAGTTGACAGTTGGTTGATGCCTGTCATCAAAAAATCACTCATCTTCTTGTTTGACCTCCAAAAGCCCTGTTGTCTTTCAATTTAGAGCTTTTAATGTTGTGCTTTTCTGATATCTCTTTCTCCTCCGATTCCATATCTTTAACACAATGATGTGTTGCTTGGATTCTGCTATAAAACAATGCTTGGACTGACAGGATTGTTTTCACCAAAGAGATCCTGTTACATGCTAGCTACTTCCTGATTCTATGATTGTAGCCCTCTGTGACATCAGAAATGGCTCTTAGTAGCTACTGCAGATAAAATGTCCTATCAACTCAGTTTAGGGCTGGGCGATGTCATTTTCACATTCAACTGGACAGACACAATGAACATGCTACAACAGGCCCACTGTAGCCACTATATTTTAACCATCACTAGTTTTAGTCTTTTTAAATTCCACTGCTCCCGCTCCCCCTCTCTGGCGCTCTGTGGCACCAGGCTGCCCTTCATTACGCACACCTGTCACCATCATTACGCGCGGCTGCACCACTAATCCTAGGAGGACAGGAAGTACCAGGGGTAACAACAACCTGCACCACTAATCCTAGCAGGACAGGAAGTACCAGGGGTAACAACAACCTGCACCACTAATCCTAGGAGGACAGGAAGTACCAGTGGTAACAACAACTAAGTATCTTGGTTTTCATCTAGACTCTAACCTCAGTGGTGACACACATGTGGAGCAGTCAGTGAGGAAGGCCTCAAAACGCTGGCACTTTTGGCGCCCCCTACAGGGGCTTGGTCGGTTGGTCAGTGTGTTGGTCGGTTGGTCAGTGTGTTGGTCGGTTGGTCAGTGTGTTGGTCGGTTGGTCAGTGTGTTGGTCGGTTGGTCGGTTGGTCAGTGTGTTGGTCGGTTGGTCGGTTGGTCGGTTGGTCAGTGTGTTGGTCGGTTGGTCAGTTGGTCAGTGTGTTGGTCGGTTGGTCGGTTGGTCAGTGTGTTGGTTGGTTGGTCAGTGTGTTGGTCGGTGGGTCAGTGTGTTGGTCAGTGTGTTGGTCGGTTGGTCAGTGTGTTGGTCGGTTGGTCAGTGTGTTAATCGGTTAGTCAGTGTGTTGGTCGGTTGGTCAGTGTGTTGGTCAGTGTGTTGGTCAGTGTGGGCAGTGTGTTGGTCGGTTGGTCAGTATGTTGGTCGGTTGGTCAGTGTGTTGGTCGGTTGGTCAGTGTGTTGGTCGGTTGGTCAGTGTGTTGGTCGGTTAGTCAGTGTGTTAATCGGTTGGTCAGTGTGTTGGTCGGTTGGTCAGTGTGTTGGTCAGTGTGTTGGTCAGTGTGGTCAGTGTGTTGGTCGGTTGGTCAGTATGTTGGTCGGTTGGTCAGTGTGTTGGTCGGTTGGTCAGTGTGTTGGTCGGTTGGTCAGTGTGTTGGTCGGTTAGTCAGTGTGTTGGTCGGTTGGTCAGTGTGTTGGTCGGTTGGTCAGTGTGTTGGTCGGTTAGTCAGTGTGTTAATCGGTTGGTCAGTGTGTTGGTCGGTTGGTCAGTGTGTTGGTCAGTGTGTTGGTCAGTGTGGTCAGTGTGTTGGTCGGTTGGTCAGTATGTTGGTCGGTTGGTCAGTGTGTTGGTCGGTTGGTCAGTGTGTTGGTCAGTGTGTTGGTCGGTTGGTCAGTGTGTTGGTCGGTTAGTCAGTGTGTTAATCGGTTGGTCAGTGTGTTGGTCAGTTGGTCAGTGTGTTGGTCGGTTGGTCATTGTGTTGGTCAGTGTGTTGGTCGGTTGGTCAGTGTGTTGGTCGGTTGGTCGGTTGGTCGGTTGGTCAGTGTGTTCGTCAGTTGGTCAGTGTGTTGGTCGGTTGGTCGGTTGGTCAGTGTGTTGGTCGGTTGGTCAGTGTGTTGGTCGGTTGGTCGGTTGGTCAGTGTGTTGGTCGGTTGGTCAGTGTGTTGGTCGGTTGGTCGGTTGGTTAGTGTGTTGGTCGGTTGGTCAGTGTGTTGGTCGGTTGGTCAGTATGTTGGTCGGTTGGTCAGTGTGTTGGTCGGTTGGTCAGTGTGTTGGTCAGTGTGTTGGTCGGTTGGTCAGTGTGTTGGTCGGTTAGTCAGTGTGTTGGTCGGTTGGTCAGTGTGTTGGTCGGTTGGTCAGTGTGTTGGTCGGTTAGTCAGTGTGTTAATCGGTTGGTCAGTGTGTTGGTCGGTTGGTCAGTGTGTTGGTCAGTGTGTTGGTCAGTGTGGTCAGTGTGTTGGTCGGTTGGTCAGTATGTTGGTCGGTTGGTCAGTGTGTTGGTCGGTTGGTCAGTGTGTTGGTCAGTGTGTTGGTCGGTTGGTCAGTGTGTTGGTCGGTTAGTCAGTGTGTTAATCGGTTGGTCAGTGTGTTGGTCAGTTGGTCAGTGTGTTGGTCGGTTGGTCATTGTGTTGGTCAGTGTGTTGGTCGGTTGGTCAGTGTGTTGGTCGGTTGGTCGGTTGGTCGGTTGGTCAGTGTGTTCGTCAGTTGGTCAGTGTGTTGGTCGGTTGGTCGGTTGGTCAGTGTGTTGGTCGGTTGGTCAGTGTGTTGGTCGGTTGGTCGGTTGGTCAGTGTGTTGGTCGGTTGGTCAGTGTGTTGGTCGGTTGGTCGGTTGGTTAGTGTGTTGGTCGGTTGGTCAGTGTGTTGGTCGGTTGGTCATTGTGTTGGTCAGTGTGTTAGTCGGTTGGTCGGTTGGTCAGTGTGTTGGTCGGTTGGTCATTGTGTTGGTCAGTGTGTTGGTCGGTTGGTCAGTGTGTTGGTCGGTTAGTGCCGTCAGTTGATCGGTTGGTTAGTGCGGTCAGTTGGTCAGTTGGTCGGTTGGTCAGTTGGTCGGTTGGTCAGTTGGTCGGTTGGTCAGTTGGTCAGTTGGTCGGTTGGTCAGTTGGTCAGTGTGGTCAGTGTGGTAGGTTGGTCGGTTGGTCAGTTGGTCGGTTGGTCAGTTGGTCGGTTGGTCAGTGTGGTCGGTTGGTCAGTGTGGTCGGTTGGTAGGTTGGTCAGTTGGTCAGTGTGATTGGTTGATCGGTTGGTCGGTTGGTCAGTGTGATTGGTTGGTTGGTTGGTCGGTTGGTCAGTGTGATTGGTTGGTCAGTGTGGTCAGCGTGGTCGGTTGGTCGGTTGGTCAGTGTGGTCAGTTGGTCGGTTGGTCAGTGTGATCGGTTGGTCGGTTGGTCAGTCTGATTGGTTGGTCAGTGTGGTCAGCGTGGTCGGTGTGGTCGGTTGGTCAGCTGGTAGGTTGGCATTATTTCTGACCACCATTTCTCTGGAGAGCCTTACACTCTGCCATCTAATCCTGTTTATAATTTAACTATCCTGGTCTCCACTCAGTAACTGTTATCTACCCCTTCTGTGTCAATTCTATCTTCTCTCCTCCTGCTACTCCCAAACCATCAAGGTCTCAGCAGTGGGGGGAGGGACTTCTCCATCTGCCCTTCCTTCTATCTTCTCTCCTCCTGCCACTCCCAAACCATCAAGGTCTCAGCAGTGGGGGGAGGGGCTTCTCTGTCTGCCCTTCTATCTTCTCTCCTCCTGCTACTCCCAAACCATCAAGGTCTCAGCAGTGGGGGGAGGGGCTTCTCTGTCTGCCCTGTATATCGGTTGGTCGGTTGGTCAGTCTGATTGGTTGGTCAGTGTGGTCAGCGTGGTCGGTGTGGTCGGTTGGTCAGCTGGTAGGTTGGCATTATTTCTGACCACCATTTCTCTGGAGAGCCTTACACTCTGCCATCTAATCCTGTTTATAATTTAACTATCCTGGTCTCCACTCAGTAACTGTTATCTACCCCTTCTGTGTCAATTCTATCTTCTCTCTTCCTGCTACTCCCAAACCATCAAAGTCTCAGCAGTGGGGGGAGGGACTTCTCCATCTGCCCTTCCTTCTATCTTCTCTCCTCCTGCTACTCCCAAACCATCAAGGTCTCAGCAGTGGGGGGAGGGGCTTCTCTGTCTGCCCTTCTATCTTCTCTCCTCCTGCTACTCCCAAACCATCAAGGTCTCAGCAGTGGGGGGAGGGGCTTCTCTGTCTGCCCTTCCTTCAATCTTCTCTCCTCCTGCTACTCCCAAACCATCAAGGTCTCAGCAGTGGGGGGAGGGGCTTCTCTGTCTGCCCTTCTATCTTCTCTCCTCCTGCTACTCCCAAACCATCAAGGTCTCAGCAGTGGGGGGAGGGACTCCTCCGTCTGCCCTTCCTTCTATCTTCTCTCCTCCTGCTACTCCCAAACCATCAAGGTCTCAGCAGTGGGGGGAGGGGTTTCTCAGTCTGCCCTTCCTCCTATCTGTCTGTCGCTCTTTCTCATAACAGTCAGTATCATATATGGTTCTGTTTCCAAATATTGACTAATTGTCTCACCGTCTCACCGTCTACACTCATGGATTTTTAGAAAACTCTAACATTATTACACAGTTGATTACTCTCTCTCTCTCTTGTTGTCTCTGCCACTCTCTTTCTCTCCCGATCCTTGCCCCGTCCTTCCCCTTATATCTGCAGCTTCGGCAGCTGTGTCCCACTCCGTCACAATGTTTACAGGGAGCCCTACACTCCCGGGTGAAATGTCCTGTCTTATCGCAGAGAGAGACAGAGACAGAGAGAGACAGAGAGAGACAGAGAGTGAGAGAGGTCAATGAACAGTCTGTTAGAACCATTAGAGATGGAACCTGATCTGAGGATAGCCTCTAACTGGGACACAGTTTCCTCTAGAGTCTTCCCTGGTCAGGTCACATAGTTGTTATCGTGCTCACAGTAGCAGGAAGTGAAAATAAACAACCCTAACCTATTTAACCTTTAGTTAACCAGGAAGACCCATTGAGGTCGAAAGACATGTTGGCAAAAAGAGCTCTCGGCCAAAAAGGGCAGCTTTAACTAGGGCACATATTTGGTTTCACATGATGTTATGGTGATCACACTTACAGGAAGTGAAAATATACATGCCCCGCCCACAGAAACCTGCCCGCTATCCACCCACTGCTGTTTGGCAGACACAGGCTGACATTAGCCACAGTTGGACAAGAAGAGGCAAACCAGACAGACGATAGCTATGTTGCGCACAGTCTATTTTCGTAAACAAGAATAATTAATAGTCTTGTCAACAAATGAGAACAGATCTCTGCTGGTTCCCCCTTTCATCCAAAACAATAACAACCACAGGAGTCAAATAAATAAATAGCTCTCTCTCTCTCTCTCTCTCTCTCTCTCTCTCTCTCTCTCTCTCTCTCTCTCTCTCTCTCTCTCTCTCTCTCTCTCTCTCTCTCTCTCTCTCTCTCTCTCTCTCTCTCTCAACAAGTATAAGTATACACAGAGTTAATTGACTCTGACACTTGTGTTCGTTGCATGTGAACGTTGTGTGTGTGTGTGTGTGTGTTTGATATCCATATCGCATTCAAGTTAAGGCACTCATTCTGAAGCGTTAATGTAAGGGTTAAGTTTTGGGACAGGTTTAAAAAAATATATATAAGACTGAGTGTCCACCAATGGGATTTAACAGGCCACCTTCTGATTCAGAGTCATGGGATTTAACATCCTACCTTCTGATTCAGAGTCATGGGATTTAACAGGCCACCTTCTGATTCAGAGTCATGGGATTTAACATCCTACCTTCTGATTCAGAGTCATGAGATTACATCCATCTACCTTCCCGGTCCTCAATGCCCAGGCAAAACCCAATACTACTTGATGGCCTCCAACTGCTCTTAAATTCTAGTAAAACCAAATGCATGATTTTTAACCGTTCGCTGCCTTCACCCGCACGCCCAACTAGCATCACTACTCTGGACGGTTCTGACTTAGAATATGTGAACAACTACAAATACCTAGGTGTCTGGTTAGACTGTAAACTCTCCTTCGAGACTCATATCAAACATCTCCAATCCAAAATTAAATCTAGAATCTTTCTATTTCGCAACAAAGCTTCCTTCACTCACACCGCCAAACTTACCCTAGTAAAACTGACTATCCTACCGATCCTCGACTTCGGCGATGTCATTTACAAAATAGCCTCCAACACCCTACTCAATAAATTGGATGTAGTCTATCACAGTGCCATCCGTTTTGTTACCAAAGCTCCTTATACCACCCACCACTGCGACCTGTATGCTCTAGTCGGCTGGCCCTCGCTACATATTCGTCGCCAGATCCACTTGGCCCCAGGTCATCTACAAGTCCATGCTAGGTAAAGCTCCGCCTTATCTCAGTTCACTGGTCACGATGGCAACACCCACCTGTAGCACACGTTCCAGCAGGTATATCTCACTGATCATCCCCAAAGCCAACACCTCATTTGGCCGCCTTTCCTTCCAGTTCTCTGCTGCCAGTGACTGGAAAGAATTGCAAAAATCGCTGAAGCTGGAACTTACATTTCCCTCACTTTAAACATCAGCTATCTGAGCAGCTAAACGATTGCTGCAGCTGTACATAGTCCATCTGTAAATAGCCCACCCAATCTACCTACCTCATCCCCATATTGTTTTTATCTACTTCTTTGCTCTTTTGCACACCAGTATCTCTACTTACACACCATCATCTGCTCATCTATCACTCCAGTGTTAATCTGCTAAATTGTAATTATTCACTCCTATGGCCTATTTATTGCCTTACCTCCTCACGCCATTTGCACACGATGTACATAGACTTTTTCTATTGTGTTATTGACTGTACGTTTGTTTACTCCATGTGTAACTCTGTGTTGTTGTTTGTGTCACACTGCTTTGCTTTATCTGGGCCAGGTCGCAGTTGTAAATGAGAACTTGTTCTCCCCTAGCTTACCTGGTTAAATAAAGGTGAAATAAAAATTAATTAAAAGTACTCACTGTTGCCCCTAGTGGCCAGTTTAAAGCATTTCCCCCCACGTCCTCAAGACATGGATAAAGGCAAGCTGATGCTAGATCAGTTGTCAAGTTATTTTCTAATGGTTAAGGTTAGGATTGGTGATTGTGACAATTGGATCCTGGATAAGTTGTTAAGTTAGTTTCTATTGGTTAAGTTTAGGGAGATCCTGAAACTGAGCCTAGACCTGTGGTTATAAAGGAAATGTCCACCGTAATCAGGCCCCAGAATACAGCCATCTTTCTCACCAGCCCTGTCACATGAGATGTGTTAGCTGGTAGGCAATGAGTAGGTAGGACGTTTTATGTTATTTTTACAGGTAAACAGAGACAGACACAGACACAGACACACAGACACACAGAGAGACAGACAGAGAGCACATGTTTTTCTGACTTGCATTAAACGCTGGAAGGAGCAGTGAGAGAGGGAGGGAGGGAGGGAGGAGCAGTGAGAGAAGGGTGGAGGGAGGGAGGAGCAGTGAGAGAGGGAGGGAGGAGCAGTGTGAGAGGGAGGGAGGGAGGAGCAGTGAGAGAGGGAGGGAGGGAGGGAGGAGCAGTGAGAGAGGGAGGGAGGGAGGGAGGAGCAGTGAGAGAGGGAGGGAGGGAGGAGCAGTGAGAGAGGGGTGGAGGGAGGGAGGAGCAGTGAGAGAGGGAGGGAGGAGCAGTGTGAGAGGGAGGGAGGGAGGAGCAGTGAGAGAGGGAGGGAGGAGCAGTGTGAGAGGGAGGGAGGGAGGAGCAGTGAGAGAGGGAGGGAGGAGCAGTGAGAGAGGGGTGGAGGGAGGGAGGAGCAGTGAGAGAGGGGTGGAGGGAGGGAGGAGCAGTGAGAGAGGGAGGGAGGAGCAGTGTGAGAGGGAGGGAGGGAGGAGCAGTGAGAGAGGGAGGGAGGAGCAGTGTGAGAGGGAGGGAGGGAGGAGCAGTGAGGGAGGGAGGGAGGAGCAGTGAGAGAGGGAGGGAGGGAGGAGCAGTGAGAGAGGGGTGGAGGGAGGGAGGAGCAGTGAGAGAGGGAGGGAGGGAGGAGCAGTGAGAGAGGGGTGGAGGGAGGGAGGAGCAGTGAGAGAAGGGTGGAGGGAGGGAGGAGCAGTGAGAGAGGGAGGGAGGAGCAGTGTGAGAGGGAGGGAGGGAGGAGCAGTGAGAGAGGGAGGGAAGAGCAGTGTGAGAGGGAGGGAGGGAGGAGCAGTGAGAGAGGGAGGGAGGAGCAGTGTGAGAGGGAGGGAGGGAGGGAGGAGCAGTGAGAGAGGGAGGGAGGGAGGGAGGAGCAGTGAGAGAGGGAGGGAGGGAGGGAGCAGCAGTGAGAGAGGGAGGGAGGGAGGGAGGGAGCAGCAGTGAGAGAGCTGGCAGCCATTGATGTCAGGTACACGCTGGAATATTTTCCCAAGGTGGTGAAAGAGGAGTGTCATAGCAACACCCAGGAGGAGAGAGAGACGGGGGCTGTCAGAACGAGAGAGCAGACAAGGACACAAACTCCTACCTGGAGGTGACAGCATTCACTCCCCAATATGCCCCAGTAGGCACAACTAAGACAACATAACCAACAAAAATGGGTCACAACTCCTGGAGCTCTGTAGCACACTGTGTCAGTACACAGTCAATGGTAGGCTTCAAAGGGACTCTAATGGTAGGCTTCAAGGGGATTGTAATGGTAGGCTTCAAGGGGATTGTAATGGTAGGCTTCAAGGGGACTCTAATGGTAGGCTTCATGCGGACTCTAATGGTAGGCTTCAAGGGGACTCTAATGGTAGGCTTCAAGGGGATTGTAATGGTAGGCTTCAAGGGGACTCTAATAGTAGGCTTCAAGGGGATTGTGATGGTAGGCTTCAAGGGGACTCTAATAGTAGGCTTCAAGGGGATTGTAATGGTAGGCTTCAAGGGGACTCTAATTATTTATTATTTATTTACCCGTTATTACTAATGGTAGGCTACAATTGGACTCTCATGGTAGGCTTCAATTGGACTCTAATGGTAGGCTTCAAGGGGACTCTAATGGTAGGCTTCAAGGTGACTCTAATGGTAGGCATCTAGGGGACTCTAATGGCAGGCTTCAAGAACACTCAAATGGTAGGCTTCAAGGGGACTCTAATGGCAGGCTTCAAGGGGAATTTAATGGCAGGCTTCAAGGGGACTCTAATGGCAGGCTTCAAGGGGACTCTAATGGCAGGCTTCAAGGGGACTCTAATGGTAGGCTTCAAGGGGACTCTAATGGTAGGCTTCAAGGCGACTCTAATGGTAGGCTGCAAGGGGACTCTAGTGTAGGCTGCAAGGGGACTCTAATGGTAGGCTGCAAGGGGACTCTAATGGTAGGCTGCAAGGGGACTCTAATGGTAGGCTGCAAGGGGACTCTAATGGCAGGCTTCAAGGGGAATCTAATGGCAGGCTTCAAGGGGACTCTAATGGCAGGCTTCAAGGGGACTCTAATGGCAGGCTTCAAGGGGACTCTAATGGCAGGCTTCAAGGGGACTCTAATGGTAGGCTTCAAGGGGACTCTAATGGTAGGCTTCAAGGGGACTCTAATGGTAGGCTTCAAGGGGACTCTAATGGTAGGCTGCAAGGGGACTCTAATCTTAGGCTGCAAGAGGACTCTAATGGTAGGCTTCAAGGGTAATCTAATGGTAGGCTTCAAGGGGACTCTAATGGTAGGCTTCAAGGGGACTCTAATGGTAGGCTTCAAGGGGACTCTAATGGTAGGCTTCAAGGGGACTCTAATGGTAGGCTTCAAGGGGACTCTAATGGTAGGCTGCAAGGGGACTCTAATCTTAGGCTGCAAGAGGACTCTAATGGTAGGCTTCAAGGGTAATCTAATGGTAGGCTTCAAGGGGACTCTAATGGTAGGCTTCAAGGGGACTCTAATGGTAGGCTGCAAGGGGACTCTAATGGCAGGCTTCAAGGGGAATCTAATGGCAGGCTTCAAGGGGACTCTAATGGCAGGCTTCAAGGGGACTCTAATGGCAGGCTTCAAGGGGACTCTAATGGCAGGCTTCAAGGGGACTCTAATGGTAGGCTTCAAGGGGACTCTAATGGTAGGCTTCAAGGGGACTCTAATGGTAGGCTTCAAGGGGACTCTAATGGTAGGCTGCAAGGGGACTCTAATCTTAGGCTGCAAGAGGACTCTAATGGTAGGCTTCAAGGGTAATCTAATGGTAGGCTTCAAGGGGACTCTAATGGTAGGCTTCAAGGGGACTCTAATGGTAGGCTTCAAGGGGACTCTAATGGTAGGCTTCAAGGGGACTCTAATGGTAGGCTTCAAGGGGACTCTAATGGTAGGCTGCAAGGGGACTCTAATCTTAGGCTGCAAGAGGACTCTAATGGTAGGCTTCAAGGGTAATCTAATGGTAGGCTTCAAGGGGACTCTAATGGTACTGCACCTATAGCTTTTTTTAACCTTTATTTAACTACAGTAGTACTGTATATTACTTTATCGCTGACCTCAACCCAGAGTCTCTCAGAGCGCTCACAGTCAACCCACTGACCTCAACCCAGAGTCTCTCAGAGCGTTCACAGTCAGCCCACTGACCTCAACCCAGAGTCTCTCAGAGCGCTCACAGTCAGCCCACTGACCTCAACCCAGAGTCTCTCAGAGCGTTCACAGTCAGCCCACTGACCTCAACCCAGAGTCTCTCAGAGCGTTCACAGTCAGCCCACTGACCTCAACCCAGAGTCTCTCAGAGCGTTCACAGTCAGCCCACTGACCTCAACCCAGAGTCTCTCAGAGCGTTCACAGTCAACTCACTACCACTGCTATTAGATCACAGCAAAATCACAGTCTACCTGAACAGAGCAATACTCAACCATGAGGCAACAAAGCCCAACATACTGTACGCTCCTTTGAAATGCTATAGATGGAAGGAAAGTAGTATAGCAACCTACCAGACAACAATTAGACAACAACAAATGTAATACCGTTTAGACAACTTCCTGGAGAAAACGTTTCACTGAGATAGCGAAGGAGTAAACCTGCCAGTAGAAAGCCTACAGTATATTTGACCTTTCAACTTCCCTATCAAATCTAAACATGTCCAGCAGACATCAGAAACCAGCTCACTGTAATTTAATGATCGATAGAATCTAACCACTTGTGGGAAAATTGTAAAACACTAAACAAACAACAACACGAAGAGTTATGAGAGAGAGAGAGAGAGAGAAAGACAGAGAGTATAATGTTTACTGTTTTTATTGTTTATTATCTACTTCACTTGCTTTGAAAATGTAAACATATGTTTCCCATGCCAATTAAAGCCCCTTGAATTGAGAGAGAGAGAACAACAAAAAATGTCCAGCAGTCTAATTTAACAACATGTGGGGTTTTATGTGACAATTTGGGAGCATGGTAATATATTCCACTGGGTCGTCATTGACCGAGTACCAATCAGAGCGGTTGCTGGCAGCTTCCTGCACTTTGAGACTTATGACACTCCCCCTCCACCTCCCCTGGAGTTTATAACGGCAGGAGGGAGAACCCAATCATTCTAGAGTGTTCTTTCCTGCCTCACAGCTCCAGACCCCCTCCTCACTTTAACACCTAGACAGACCTACTACACCTGTTGCTGTTCTGTTCTTCTCTTCCTCTGTGACAGAGGTCTGTCTGTCACCACTCTGTTGGTCTTTAAATCCTCCTTCATCCGTCCATTTGTCTATCCATCCGTCCATCCAGAAAGAGAGAGAGAGTGACTTGGAGAGACTCCCCATGTTTATGTGAATACCCTGAACAGACTGAACTGACAGACAGACTGACAGACCTGCAACACTATTTGGGACGTTATCTGTTATTCATTTAGGTACGTATGCGTTTATGGTATTTATTAGACTTCCCCCTAGACGCTGCTACTGTAGACTACCGTGTGTTTTATCTTACTGCTGAAAGGTCAACGTGGTTCATCTGACTGACAGTAAGATGCTGTACGGACAGAGAAACGTGTGAGTGTTTGTGTTGTATGTTTGTGTGTTTTCTGAGGTTGTGTAGGTTGATGTCATTTGCGTCGTCACAGATGTGTGTGGGTAGTGTGTGTGTGTGTGTGTGTGTGGGTGTGTAATCTACCTGTGTGCTTGTGATGACATTTGCGTTGTTAAAAAGGTGCATTGAGTTCAAGTGTGTGTATGTAAGTGTGTGTGTGTGTGTGTGTGTGTGTGTGTGTGTGTGTGTGTACTCCTTCCATGTGTTGATAGAGCTGCATGTCTTGGCAGTAGGTCTCCAGGGGTTATGTAACAGTGAATACATACCTCCCCAGAATAGCTTAAAGAGAATTGCATGCCTCGGTTTACCCAGCACAACCCAATTTAAACCCACGGGTGCCAATCACAACTGAACTAGGTCAACTTGGTTCGTAACACTTGTATGTAAATGCTGGGGAAATAACTGTACTTTTTCATCGACATAAAAGTCAAAGACGACAGTATCTTATTTTGAGTCTCTCTCTCTCTCTCTCTCTCTCTCTCTCTCTCTCTCTCTCTCTCTCTCTCTCTCTCTCTCTCTCTCTCTCTCTCTCTCTCTCTCTCTCTCTCTCTCTCTCTCTCAAAGGGAATAGACACTCAACACAAGGGAAATAAACAAGAGAAACTTTAGTAAACACTGATAAATGTTGTTATATTATGTCTTCGTTGTAACAATGTGAAGATAAATAAACAGATCAATATAGTTTGTATTCACAATGTTGTTTGTGCTCCTCTGGTTGCCCTTTTCTCAAAGCAATGGGCCACACATCTTCCTAGTGTGACTACACACTGTGGCGTTTTACCCAACAGATATGGATTTGTTGTCCTTAGGCCATTTTGCCACAACTTTGGAAGTATACTTGGGGTCATTGTCCATTTGGAAGACCCATTTGCGACCAAGCTTTAACTTCCTGACTGATGTCTTGAGATGTTGCTTCAATATATTCACATAATTTTCCTTCCTTTTGTGAAGTGCACCAGTCCCTCCTGCAGCAAAGCACCCCCACAACATGATGCTGCCTCACCCGTGCTTCACGGTTGGGATGGTGTTCTTCTGCTTGCAAGCCTCTCCCTTTTTCTTCCAAACATAACGATGGTCATTGTGGCCAAACAGTTCTATTTTTGTTTCATCAGACCAGAGGACATTTCTCCAAAAAGTACGATCTTTGTCCCCATCTGCAGTTGCAAACCGTAGTCTGGCTTTTTTATGGCGGTTTTGGAGCAGTGGCTTCTTTCTTGCTGAGCGGCCATTCAGGTTATGTTGATATAGGACTCGTTTTACTGTGGATATAGATACTTTTGTACCTGTTTCCTCCAGCATCTTCACAGGGTCATTTGCTGTTGTTCTGGGACTGATTTGCACTTTTCGCACCAAAGTACATTCCTCTCTAGGAGACAGAACGTGCCTCCTTCCTGAGCGGTATGACGGCTATATGGTCCAATGGTGTTTATACTTGCGTACTATTGTTTGTACAGATGAACGTGGTACCTTCAGGTGTTTGGAAATTTCTCCCAAGGATGAACCAGACTTGTGGAGGTCCACATTATTTTTCTGAGGTCTTGGCTGATTTCTTTAGATTTTCCCATGATGTCAAGCAAAGAGGCACAGAGTTTGAAGGTAGATCTTGAAATACATCCACAGGTACACCTGGTATACCTCCAACTGACTCAAATTATGTCAATTAGGACAGACAGTAGGGTGAAGGACAGACAGTAAGGTGTAGGACAGACAGTGTGGTATAGGACAGACAGTATGGTGTAGGACAGACAGTATGGTATAGGACTGACAGTATGGTGTAGGACAGACAGTATGGTGTAGGACAGACAGTATGGTATAGGACAGACAGTATGGTGTAGGACAGACAGTATGGTGTAGGACAGACAGTATGGTGTAGGACAGACAGTATGGTGTAGGACAGACAGTATGGTGTAGGACAGACAGTATGGTGTAGGACAGACAGTATGATGTAGGACAGACAGTATGGTGTAGGACAGACAGTATGATGTAGGACAGACAGTATGATGTAGGACAGACAGTATGGTGTAGGACAGACAGTATGATGTAGGACAGACAGTATGATGTAGGACAGACAGTATGGTGTAGGACAGACAGTATGGTGTAGGACAGACAGTATGATGTAGGACAGACAGTATGGTGTAGGACAGACAGTATGGTGTAGGACAGACAGTATGGTGTAGGACAGACAGTATGGTGTAGGACAGACAGTATGGTGTAGGACAGACAGTATGATGTCGGACAGACAGTATGGTGTAGGACAGACAGTATGGTGTAGGACAGACAGTATGATGTAGGACAGACAGTATGATGTAGGACAGACAGTATGGTGTAGGACAGACAGTATGGTGTAGGACAGACAGTATGGTGTAGGACAGACAGTATGGTGTAGGACAGACAGTATGGTGTAGGACAGACCTGAAACGTGATATCTTAGACTCAAGTCTTCACATGATTGTGTTGTATAACGGTGGCCCTCGCATACACACACTAACACACACACACACACACACAAACACTAACCCGCATACACACACTAATCCACACACACACACACAAACACTAACCCACACACTAACCCACATACACACACTAACCCGCATACACACACTAACCCGCATACACACACTACCACACACACACACACACACACACACACACACAGACACACACACACAGAGTCGGGGAGAACGTTGGAAAACTACTGAGAGACATTCCTGGAGAGTGAGAGGAGACGTGTTGGTATGGCTGTTCAACCAGACTAATTATACCCTGTGACAACACAGACAGAATCATGTTTAAATGCATCACAGAAGTCGACCAATCACACCGTCTATGTAGATAGTTTATCTGAACCTGGTGTAAACTTAGACGAACAAAATAAAGGAAAGAATATTTTAAAACATATGTTAAGAAATAAAGATATGGAGGATTGGAAATGATCCAGACAATAACATTAATTGAAGCCACAATCTATTTGTCCTATTAAAGTTGATCCACCCGCCCCCCCGCACCCCCCGACTTATATACTGAGTTGACAGTATTAAAGTTGATCCACCCCCCCCCCCCCCCCCCTAACTTATATACTGGGTTGTCAGTATTAAAGTTGATCCACCCCCCCCTCCCCCCTAACTTATATACTGAGTTGACAAAGCATTATGAACACCCTTGACATTTTATTTAACCTTCATTTATCTAGGAAGGTCAGTTAAGGACAAATTCTTATTTACAATGACGGCCTACCCCAGCCTAACCCTACCCCAGCCTATCCCTACCCCAGCCTATCCCTACCCCAGCCTAACCCTACCCCAGCCTATCCCTACCCCAGCCTATCCCTACTCCAGCCTATCCCTACCCCAGCCTAACCCTACCCCAGACTATCCCTACCCCAGCCTATCCCTACCCCAGCCTATCCCTACCCCAGCCTATCCCTACCCCAGCCTAACCCTACCCCAGCCTAGCCCTACCCCGGCCTATCCCTACCCCAGCCTATCCCTACCCCAGCCTAGCCCTACCCCGGCCTATCCCTACCCCAGCCTATCCCTACCCCAGCCTATCCCTACCCCAGCCTATCCCTACCCCAGCCTATCCCTACCCCAGCCTAACCCTACCCCAGCCTATCCCTACCCCAGCCTAACCCTACCCCAGCCTAACCCTTCCCAAGCCAAACCCTACCCCAGACAAAACCTACCCCAGCCAAACCCTACCCCAGCCTAACCCTACCCCAGCCTAACCCTTCCCAAGCCAAACCCTACCCCAGACAAAACCTACCCCAGCCAAACCCTACCCCAGCCTATCCCTACCCCAGCCTAACCCTTCCCAAGCCAAACCCTACCCCAGACAAACCCTACCCCAGCCAAACCCTACCCCAGCCTATCCCTACCCCAGCCTAACCCTTCCCAAGCCAAACCCTACCCCAGACAAACCCTACCCCAGACAAAACCTACCCCAGCCAAACCCTACCCCAGCCTAACCCTACCCCAGCCTAACCCTATCCCAGCCCCAGGAGTGGTGTGTGTAGTGATAGAGGTATCGAGGTATACTATGTGTGTGTGTGTGTTTGTGTGTGTGTGTGTGATGTGTGTAGACCTAAGTGATGTGTCTCGACCTAAGTGATGTGTGTCGACCTAAGTGATGTGTCTCGACCTAAGTGCTAGTCAAGGAAGTGGTTTGTTAGCAGAGCCAGAGTTGGCTTATACCTGTCTTGACGAGAGAGGGCAGGTAAAGGGTCGGAGACAGAGAGTAGAGTTCAAGGGTAGAGGTCAGAGGTCGAAGACGCCTGTCTCTACTAGAACCAGGTGAGACAGTGTCGGCTACATGTATCGGCAAGCCACCGTTCTAACCATTAATAAACCAAGAGAAACCCCTCCCTTTTTTTGACAGAGGGTGACACTGGTTTTTGGAGGTAGGAGGTACCATAGCAGATTCCTGGAGTGGAGCCTTGCCCTCCATACCTGGTCGCTAGAACACAGTGAGAGCTGGGAAATCTGCTCCCCTTCCGGACCCTCTAGACATGTCTACTGAATCAGCACTACATTCAGAGAGGAGGAAAGAAAGAAAGGAGACACAGACACAGACACAGACAGAGACAGAGACAGAGACAGAGACAGAGACAGAGACAGAGACAGAGACAGAGACAGAGACAGAGACAGAGACAGAGACAGAGACACAGACACAGACACAGACACAGACACAGACACAGACACAGACACAGACACAGACAGACAGACAGACAGACAGACAGACAGACAGACAGACAGACAGACAGACAGACAGACAGACAGACAGACAGACAGACAGACAGACAGACAGACAGACAGACAGACAGACAGACAGACAGACAGACAGACAGAGAGAGAGAGAGAGACACTTGTGAAAGACCGAGGGAGGAGGAGAGGAACTGGCCAACCCTTAGAGCCTGGTTCCTCTCCAGGTTTCTTCTGTGGTTCTGCATTGCATGCTGTTTGGGGTTGTAGGCTGGGTTTCTGTACAGCACCAAGTGAGATCTGCTGATGTGAAAATGGCTTCATGAATACATTGTATTGAATTTGATTGGCTGCAGTTGTGGTCCAGCCGTATAATACTGGGATTGTAGTTCTCTTCTCTACCACTCCTTCTACCCACCGACAGAACGTCTCCTCACATATCCCTCTAGTGTGAAGACAGACAGAAACATAATCCATACATTCAGATCGACACTGGTAGTAAATATGACAGATCTGAACAGGAGTCCTGGGATTGATAATTACTTAGTCGTCTTCCCTTTAAGATAAATCTCCCTCCCTTTCCTTCCCTTCCTCCCTCCCTCCATCTCCCTTCCCTCCTCCCTCCCTTCCCTACTCCCTCCCTTCCCTCCTCCCACCCTCACTTCCCTCCTCCCTCCCTCCCTCATCTCCCCTACAGCCTCAGTCTCACCCCCCTCATCTCCCCTACAGCCCCAGTCTCACCCCCCTCATCTCCCCTACAGCCCCAGTCTCACCCCCCCCATCTCCCCTACAGCCCCAGTCTCACCCCCCCCCATCTCCCCTACAGCCCCAGTCTCCCCCCCCCATCTCCCCTACAGCACCAGTCTCACCCCCGCATCTCCCCTACAGCACCAGTCTCACCCCCCCCCCCCATCTCCCCTACAGCCCCAGTCTCACCCGCCCCCCCATCTCCCCTACAGCACCAGTCTCACCCCCCCATCTCCCCTACAGCACCAGTCTCACCCCTGCCCCCCCCCCCTCATCTCCCCTACAGCCCCAGTCCTACCCCCCTCACCTTTTGCAGCACAAAACACCACTCTATAAAGACTATCTTGCCAGTTGCCTTCATGGCGTTAGCTACTCTTAATACTGTAACTACGTTAGAAAGATTGCTTTTATGTAGTATCGGATACATTTGTAAAAAAACACCTTTTGTTCATTAGAAACTGCTATATTGCTGCTTCAGCAGCACCATAACCTTTGATTACATCTCTAACAGTCCACATCGCATGAACACGACGCATAACTGCCTCAGTGCTAGCTCTGGTCCCATTGTGTGATGACAACGAGGAACGCACGTTAACGCCCTGGACCAGAGCTAGCAGGACATAACCTACATCAGGACATAACCTACATCAGGACATAACCTACATCAGGACATAACCTACATCAGGACTTAACCTACATCAGGACATAACCTACATCAGGACTTAACCTACATCAGGACTTAACCTACATCAGGACTTAACCTACATCAGGACATAACCTACATCAGGACATAACCTACATCAGGACATAACCTACATCAGGACATAACCTACATCAGGACATAACCTACATCAGGACTTAACCTACATCAGGACATAACCTACATCAGGACATAACCTACATCAGGACATAACCTACATCAGGACTTAACCTACATCAGGACTTAACCTACATCAGGACATAACCTACATCAGGACATAACCTACATCAGGACTTAACCTACATCAGGACTTAACCTACATCAGGACATAACCTACATCAGGACATAACCTACATCAGGACTTAACCTACATCAGGACTTAACCTACATCAGGACTTAACCTACATCAGGACTTAACCTACATCAGGACATAACCTACATCAGGACATAACCTACATCAGGACATAACCTACATCAGGACTTAACCTACATCAGGACTTAACCTACATCAGGACATAACCTACATCAGGACTTAACCTACATCAGGACATAACCTACATCAGGACATAACCTACATCAGGACTTTACCTACATCAGGACATAACCTACATCAGGACTTAACCTACATCAGGACATAACCTACATCAGGACATAACCTACATCAGGACTTAACCTACATCAGGACTTAATCTACATCAGGACTTAACCTACATCAGGACATAACCTACATCAGGACATAACCTACATCAGGACTTAACCTACATCAGGACATAACCTACATCAGGACTTAACCTACAGCAGGACATAACCTACATCAGGACTTAACCTACATCAGGACATAACCTGCATCAGGACTTAACCTACATCAGGACTTAACCTACATCAGGACTTAACCTACATCAGGACATAACCTGCATCAGGACTTAACCTACATCAGGACATAACCTACATCAGGACTTAACCTACATCAGGACTTAACCTACATCAGGACATAACCTACATCAGGACTTAACCTACATCAGGACATAACCTGCATCAGGACTTAACCTACATCAGGACTTAACCTACATCAGGACATAACCTACATCAGGACTTAACCTATATTAGGACTTAACCTACATCAGGACTTAACCTACATCAGGACTTAACCTACATCAGGACATAACCTACATCAGGACATAACCTACATCAGGACTTAACCTACATCAGGACATAACCTACATCAGGACATAACCTATATTAGGACTTAACCTACATCAGGACATAACCTATATTAGGACTTAACCTACATCAGGACATAACCTACATCAGGACATAACCTACATCAGGACTTAACCTACATCAGGACATAACCTATATTAGGACTTAACCTACATCAGGACATAACCTATATTAGGACTTAACCTACATCAGGACATAACCTATATCAGGGTTCTTCAATAGTGGGCTGCAGGCCAGATTCATCCCACGGGTGATTTTATTTCGCACTCCAAGTTTTTGTTTTTTGTTTTTTTGTTGTTGCACATAAACAACGGTAAAATCTTCTCCATTGTCCCTCAACCAGGCTGAATGTCACTGGGGAGCACTGACCTACACAGCCAATGCAACTTCTCCATTGTCCCTCAACCAGGCTGAATGTCACTGGGGAGCACTGACCTACACAGCCAATGTAACTTCTCCATTGTCCCTGAACCAGGCTGTCATGTCACTGGGGAGCACTGACCTACACAGCCAATGTAACTTCTCCATTGTCCCTGAACCAGGCTGAATGTCATTGGGGAGCACTGACCTACACAGCCAATGTAACTTCTCCATTGTCCCTCAACCAGGCTGAATGTCATTGGGGAGCACTGACCTACACAGCCAATGTAACTTCTCCATTGTCCCTGAACCAGGCTGTCATGTCACTGGGGAGCACTGACCTACACAGCCAATGCAACTTCTCCATTGTCCCTCAACCAGGCTGAATGTCACTGGGGAGCACTGACCTACACAGCCAATGTAACTTCTCCATTGTCCCTGAACCAGGCTGTCATGTCACTGGGGAGCACTGACCTACACAGCCAATGTAACTTCTCCATTGTCCCTCAACCAGGCTGAATGTCATGTCACTGGGGAGCACTGACCTACACAGCCAATGCAACTTCTCTATTGTCCCTGAACCAGGTTGTCATGTCATTGACAAGCCATACCAGTAGTAACAATAGTAGACGATGGTAATGTTATCTCAACGTTTAGCCAAAGAAGTGGCTAAGCTAGATTTAACTGAGCAAAACCGTTTCAACCTGTCTAATGTAAGAGTTGTGACTGAGTTCATTCTCACCTGGGCAGCGTCGTACCCATAGGTTTCTATGGTGGGAGCAAGAGCACAGTGAAAACCCACCCACCCTGTTGTGACTACTGTAGAGACTATTGCAAAACAGTGTTTTTAACCAGATATTTAGTGAGAAATTAAGATATTTCGATATAAAATGCCTTTTTCTTACCGTTTTTAAAATGTTGTTGGATGAGGGTGGTCGTCCTCCTCCGTTCCACAGTCCGCCCTTCCTGTTCTTTAACCAATGCATCTCTTCTCTTGGACGGCCACCATACATTCCTATCTATACATACAGTAGACTACATGTCTACTCTCACCTGACCAAAGATGGGGTAGGTTCCTCTCCTCCTTCCCTTCCACAACACGTATAGACCTCTACGCACCTGACAATACACCTCTATGTACACACAGTCTCCATAGACCTCTATACACCTATAAAATATATATATATATATATAATATATAAGCCTATATATAAACTGTATACACACAGTCTCTATAGACCTCTATAAACCTCTATGTATAAACACACAGTCTCTATAGACCTCTTATACACCTCTATGTATACACACAGTCTCCATAGACCTCTATAAACCTATAAAAAATATACATATATATAATATATAAACATATATATAAACTGTATACACACAGTCTCTACCTCTACACACCTGACACTACAGCTCTATGTATACACACAGTCTCTATATACCTCTATACACCTTTATGTATACACACAGTCTCTATAGACCTCTATACACCTCTATGTATATCTATGTATACACACAGCCTCTATGTACCTCTATACACCTGACACTACACCTCTATGTATACACACAGTCTCTATAGACCTCTATACACCTCTATGTATACACACAGTCTCTATAGACCTCTATACACCTCTATGTATACACACAGTCTCTATAGACCTCTATACACCTCTATGTATACACACAGTCTCTATAGACCTCTATACACCTCTATGTATACACACAGTCTCTATAGACCTCTATACACCTCTATGTATACACACAGTCTCTATAGACCTCTATACACCTCTATGTATACACACAGTCTCTAAGGACCTCTATACACCTCTATGTATACACACAGTCTCTATAGACCTCTATACACCTCTATGTATACACTCTGTCTCTATAGACCTATATACACCTATATGTATACACACAGTCTCTAAGGACCTCTATACACCTCTATGTATACACACAGTCTCTATAGACCTCTATACACCTCTATTTATACACACAGTCTCTATAGACCTCTATAAACCTATAAAATATATATATATATACATATAATATATAAACATATATATAAACTGTATACACACAGTCTCTACCTCTACACACCTGACACTACAGCTCTATGTATACACACAGTCTCTATATACCTCTATACACCTTTATGTATACACACAGTCTCTATATACCTCTATATACCTCTATGTATACAGACAGTCTCTATAGACCTCTATACACCTCTATGTATACACACAGTCTCTATAGACCTCTATATACCTCTATGTATAAACACACAGTCTCTATATACCTCTATACACCTTTATGTATACACACAGTCTCTATAGACCTCTATACACCTCTATGTATACAGACAGTCTCTATAGACCTCTATACACCTCTATGTATACACACAGTCTCTACCTCTACACACCTTTATGTATACACACAGTGCACACTGTCCTTCCCTTCGTCTCTCGTAGACAACACCAATACCAGTCTAACACTGACAGTCTTCTAGACACACCAATACACGTCTACCTGAACACCACAACAGGCCTCTATATACACCAATACACTTCTACCTACCGCCAGTTAAATCCTCCATGATCAACCACTCACCAGAAAACACTATGTACATGGCAACAAGTCTTTGCTCACCTCCCGAGGTTTCGGTCCGTAAAACCTTGGGGGCCTCGTTCCCTGAAGAAGAGGGGGCCGGCGGACATTTTGTCAACGATGCTCAGCGCTGCCGGGTGAGACCCCGCCCATCTCTCCCCCACTCCCTCGTTCACGCCCCCCTCCCCCCACTCCTTCCTACACGCCCCCCACACTCCCTCCTTCACGCCCCCACCCCCCCACTCCCTCCTTCACGCCCTCCACTCCCTCCTACACCCCCCCCACTCCCTCCTTCACCCCCCCCACTCCATCCTTCACCCCCCCCACTCCCTCCTTCACCCCCCCACTCCCTCCTTCACCCCCCCGCCCACTCCCTCCTTCACCCCCCCCACTCCATCCTTCACCCCCCCACTCCATCCTTCACCCCCCCCACTCCCTCCTTCACCCCCCCACTCCCTCCTTCACCCCCCCACTCCATCCTTCACCCCCCCCACTCCCTCCTTCACCCCCCCACTCCCTCCTTCACCCCCCCCCACTCCATCCTTCACCCCCCCACTCCATCCTTCACCCCCCCCACTCCATCCTTCACCCCCCCCCACTCCATCCTACACCCCCCCCTACACGCCCTCCACTCCCTCCTTCACCCCCCCCCCTCCATGACCAGTCAGCGCCTGACTTCAGAGTAAATAGCTTTTTTATTTGTGTTCTTCCTACATCCTTTCTTTCTTTCTCTCCACTTCCTCTCCTCCTTGTCCCTGTATCAGCTGATCATGGACTGGCTTCCTGTCGTTGAGTTCCTTGTTTATTTATTAGTTGTTTGTTTATTGTAATTGAGCTTGACAGGATGCACGTGGTGAATGTTCCTCAGCGATCAACTATGTTGTCATGTGGTTCTGTTAAGATGTCAGTTCTATTTGTGCAACTCCCCCCTCTGCTTACCCTCCCTCAGCCCCATCCCAACACCCCCCTCTGTTACCCTCCCTCAGCCCCATCCCAACACCCCCCTCTCCACTCCCTCAGCCCCATCCCAACACCCCCCTCTGCCTAACCTCCCTCAGCCCCATCCCAACACCTCCCTCAGCCCCATCCCAACACCCCCCTCTGCCTACCCTCCCTCAGCCCCATCCCAACACCTCCCTCAGCCCCATCCCAACACCCCCCTCTGCCTACCCTCCCTCAGCCCCATCCCAACACCGCCCTCTGTTACCCTCCCTCAGCCCCATCCCAACACCCCCCTCTACCCTCTCTCAGCCCCATCCCAACACCTCCCTCAGCCCCATCCCAACACCCCCCTCTACCCTCCCTCAGCCCCATCCCAACACCCCCCTCTACCCTCCCTCAGCCCCATCCCAACACCTCCCTCAACCCCATCCCAACACCTCCCTCAGCCCCATCCCAACACCTCCCTCAGCCCCATCCCAACACCTCCCTCAACCCCATCCCAACACCTCCCTCAGCCCTCCCTCAGCCCCATCCCAACACCCCCCTCTGTTACCCTCCCTCAGCCCCACCCCCCTGTTGTACAGTTATGAGATTATTGGAAGTGTTCCTATGGTATATCTATGTATCTATATGTATATTCTGAACTTTCCCTTCCTTTCTTTGATCCTGTCTTCTCTGCTGTTTGCATGGTAGTGTACAGCAGGAATGGTCAACTCAGTGTTGGGCTCCATTCCATTTCAACTACAGTCCATTCAGGAAGTACCCTGAAATTCCAATTCCAATTATCTTCAATGCTTTTCAACTCTGAATATTTGGAATTGGAATGGACTTTACTTTTGGAATTGACTGTAATTGTAATGGAATTGAGCCCTAACCCTGTCCAGGCCAACCGTCCTCCTGGAGAGCTAGGGATCCTGCAGAGGCTGCAGTAGAGAGGAGGGATGGGCAAGCATGATGTACATTCACTGTATGTACATCTCCCCCAATGCCTGAAACCTTCGTCTTTCTTTGTCCTTTTTCCTTTGTTTACAGATCTCTCTCTCTCTCTCTCTCTCTCTCTCTAGTTGAACAATAATTTGCTTCGGTGAGAAGAGGAAGGAGAACAAGGTTAAAATGTCTCTGAACGTTCCGGGCCTGATCGTCATGGCGATCTTCTACTTGCTGATCCTAGGCACGGGGATCTGGGCCTCGATGCGCTCCAAGAAGGTGGAGAGGAAGTGTACCGGGTCGGACGGGATGGAGATCACGCTGCTCGCCGGACGCAACATCAACCTGTTGGTGGGGATCTTCACTCTGACTGGTAAGCAGCCAATCAGATTGGGGCTTGTAGAGACCATGCCCAATATACTGGTCGGAATCATCACACTGATTGGTGGGATGGAGGGAAAGAGGAAGGGAAAGAGGGAAAGAGGGAGGGAGGGAAGGAGGGAAGGAGACAGGGAGGGAAAGAGGAAGGGAAAGAGGGAGGGAGGGAAGGATGGAGGGAAAGAGGAAGGGAAAGAGGGAAAGAGGGGGGGAGGGAAGGAGGGAAGGAGAGAGGGAGGGAGGGAAAGAGGGGGGGAGGGAAGGATGGAGGGAAAGAGGAAGGGAGGGAGGGAAAGAGGGGCGGAGGGAAGGAGAGAGGGAGGGAAAGAGGGAGGGGGAAAGAGGGAGGGAGGGAAGGAGGGAAGGAGAGAGGGAGCGAAAGAGGGAGGGAGGGAGGGAAAGAGGGAGGGAAGAAAGGAGGGGAGAGGGAGGGAAAGAGGAAGGGAAAGAGGAAGGGAGGGAAGGAGAGAAGGAGACAGGGAGGGAAAGAGGAAGGGAAAGAGGAAGGGAAAGAGGGAGGGAGGGAAGGATGGAGGGAAAGAGGAAGGGAAAGAGGGAAAGAGGGGGGGAGGGAAGGAGAGAGGGAGGGAGGGAAAGAGGGGGGGAGGGAAGGATGGAGGGAAAGAGGAAGGGAAAGAGGAAGGGAACGAGGGAGGGAGGGAAGGATGGAGGGAAAGAGGAAGGGAAAGAGGGAAAGAGGGGGGGAGGGAAGGAGAGAGGGAGGGAGGGAAAGAGGGGGGGAGGGAAGGATGGAGGGAAAGAGGAAGGGAAAGAGGAAAAGAGGGGGGGAGGGAAGGAGGGAAGGAGAGAGGGAGGGGAAGAGGGAGGGGGGAAAGAGGGATGGAGGGAAGGAGGGAAGGAGAGAGGGAGCGAAAGAGGGAGGGAGGGAGGGAAAGAGGGAAAGAGGGAGGGAAGAAAGGAGGGGAGAGGGAGGGAAAGAGGGAGGGAAAGAGGAAGGGAAAGAGGAAGGGAGGGAAGGAGAGAAGGAGACAGGGAGGGAAAGAGGAAGGGAAAGAGGAAGGGAAAGAGGGAGGGAGGGAAGGATGGAGGGAAAGAGGAAGGGAAAGAGGGAAAGAGGGGGGGAGGGAAGGAGAGAGGGAGGGAGGGAAAGAGGGGGGGGAGGGAAAGAGGAAGGGAAAGAGGAAGGGAAAGAGGAAGGGAAAGAGGGAGGGAGGGAAGGATGGAGGGAAAGAGGAAGGGAAAGAGGGGGGGAAGGAGGGAAGGAGAGAGGGAGGGAGGGAGGGAAAGAGGGAGGGAGGGAAGGATGGAGGGAAAGAGGAAGGGAAAGAGGGAAAGAGGGGGGAGGGAAGGAGGGAAGGAGAGAGGGAGGGAAAGAGGGAGGGGGGAAAGAGGGAGGGAGGGAAGGAGGGAAGGAGAGAGGGAGGGAAAGAGGGAGGGAGGGAGGGAAAGAGGGAAAGAGGGAGGGAAGGAGAGAGGGAGGGAAGGAAGGAGGGAAGGAGAGAGGGAGGGAGGGAGGGAAAGAAGGAAAGAGGGAGGGAAGGAGAGAGGGAGGGAAGGAAGGAGGGAAGGAGAGAGGGAGGGAGGGAGGGAAAGAAGGAAAGAGGGAGGGAAGGAGAGAGGGAGGGAAGGAGGGAAGGAGAGAGGGAGGGAGATTGCAGCATAGAAATAGAAACGACATGAAGGATCAGTTTATTCTGAGAGCTTTTACACAAATAAACAACAACCAATGGGTCAACTGCATATCTGTTTACGAGCCCTGGGGGAAGTGTTGAATATCAGATGTCTTTAGACTGCATGGCTACTGGACGCCACTAAACATCTGTTGACTTGTCACTGACAGCTTGTTGATAGTTAGTTGAGTGTCTACAGTGGGACTCTCAGAAGTAGGTGTTACTGCATTGGTATGTATTGGCCCATGTTTATGTGTGTTTTTCTCTCTCTCTCTCTCTCTCTCTCTCTCTCTCTCTCTCTCTCTCTCTCTCTCTCTCTCTCTCTCTCTCTCTCTCTTTCCCTCTCTCTCTCTCTCTCCCTCCCTCCCTCCCTCTCCCCCCTCCCTCCCTCCCTCCCTCCCTCCCTCCCTCCCTCCCTCCCTCCCTCCCTCTCTTTCCCTCCCTCCCTCCTCCCCCTCTCCTCCCTACAGCTACGTGGGTTGGAGGAGGGTTTATCCTGGGTATAGCGGAGGCTGTCTACAACCCTACCCTGGGTCTGGTCTGGGCTCTGATGCCAGTCCCCTACGTACTCACCTTCTTCCTGGGTGAGTCATATGACCTCTAACCTCTAACCCCACGGTCTGATCCTGGTACTAATAGCTGATATGAGCTGTATATACGGAAGAGGGGCCCAATTTTAGACGTACCTTCACCTGATCCACTCTAGCACTAACCCTTCTGTTACCCAGTAACACAGTTATAAACACACCTGTGTGCTATGAGGTCATCTGGAAAGGTGCTCAGCAGGCCGAAACAGGATATGTGTTATGAAACAGTAGAGTGAGGTACTAAAGCTAAGATATGTTCTCTGCCCTTATCGACTGCGGCACTCTGGTCTAAAGTAGTGCACTATATAGGGAATAGGGCTCTGGTCTAAAGTAGTGCACTATATAGGGAATAGGGCTCTGGTCTAAAGTAGTGCACTATATAGGGAATAGGGCCCTGGTCTAAAGTAGTACACTATATAGGGAATAGGGCCCTGGTCAACAGTAGTGCACTATATAGGGAATAGGGCTCTGGTCTAAAGTAGTGCACTATATAGGGAATAGGGCTCTGGTCAACAGTAGTATACTATATAGGGAATAGGGCCCTGGTCTAAAGTAGTGCACTATATAGGGAATAGGGCTCTGGTCTAAAGTAGTTCACTATATAGGGAATAGGGCTCTGGTCTAAAGTAGTGTACTATATAGGGAATAGGGCTCTGGTCTAAAGTAGTCCACTATATAGGGAATAGGGCTTTGGTCTAAAGTAGTGTACTATATAGGGAATAGGGCTCTGGTCAACAGTAGTACACTATATATTAGTGCACTATATGTGTGTATCAAGAATGGTCCACCACCTAAAGGACATCCACCCCTATGGGACCTGGTCAAACTACACCCTACTCCCCTCTGGGCCCTGGTCAAACTACACCCTACTCCCCTCTGGGCCCTGGTCAAACTACACCCTACTCCCCTATGGGCCCTGGTCAAACTACACCCTACTCCCCTATGGGCCCTGGTCAAACTACACCCTACTCCCCTATGGGCCCTGGTCAAACTACACCCTACTCCCCTATGGGCCCTGGTCAAACTACACCCTACTCCCCTATGGGCCCTGGTCAAACTACACCCTATTCCCCGATGGGCCCTGGTCAAACTTCACCCTACTCCCCTATGGGCCCTGGTCAAACTACACCCTACTCCCCTATGGGCCCTGGTCAAACTACACCCTGCTTCCCTCTGGGCCCTGGTCAAACTACACCCTATTCCCCGATGGGCCCTGGTCAAACTTCACCCTACTCCCCTATGGGCCCTGGTCAAACTACACCCTGCTTCCCTCTTGGCCCTGGTCAAACTACACCCTACTCCCCTATGGGCCCTGGTCAAACTACACCCTGCTTCCCTATTGGCCCTGGTCAAACTACACCCTACTCCCCTATGGGCCCTGGTCAAACTACACCCTACTCCCCTATGGGCCCTGGTCAAACTACACCCTACTCCCCTATGGGCCCTGGTCAGGGAATAGGGTGCCATTTGGAACGTGACCTTTGTGTAACTGGATCGCTGGAGCAGAATGCTCCCAACTGGGCCGTGAGTGTCCTACACACACACACACACGCACGCACGCACACACACACACACGCGCGCGCACGCACACGCACGCACGCACACACACGCACACACACACGCGAATGAAACAGCTGTCCTTGCACGTAACCAACAAAAGAACACAGTCGTAAAGTGAGAGGGAAATGATTTGTCATAGTTATGGGCTATGGGGTGAGTGGTGGGGGGCAAGGGTTTATGTGTGTGTGTGTGTGTGTGTGTTTTTTTTAATTTTTTTATTTTTTTAAATCAAATCAAATTTTATTTGTCACATACACATGGTTAGCAGATGTTAATGCGAGTGTAGCGAAATGCTTGTGCTTCTAGTTCCGACAATGCAGTAATAACCAACAAGTAATCTAACTAACAATTCCAAAACTACTGTCTTATACACAGTGTAAGGGGATAAAGAATATGTACATAAAGATAAATGAATGAGTGATGGTACAGAGCAGCATAGGCAATATACAGTAGATGGTATCGAGTACAGTATGTACATATGAGATGAGTATGTAAACAAAGTGGCATAGTTAAAGTGGCTGGTGATACATGTATTACATTAGGATGCAGTAGATGATATAGAGTACAGTATATACGTATACATATGAGATGAATAATGTAGGGTATGTAAACATTATATTAGGTAGCATTGTTTAAAGTGGCTAGTGATATATTTTACATAATTTCCCATTAATTCCCATTATTAAAGTGGCTGGAGTTGAGTCAGTGTGTTGGCAGCAGCCACTCAATGTTAGTGATGGCTGTTTAACAGTCTGATGGCCTTGAGATAGAAACTGTTTTTCAGTCTTTCGGTCCCTGCTTTGATGCACCTGTACTGACCTCGCCTTCTGGAGGATAGCGGGGTGAACAGGCAGTGGCTCGGGTGGTTGTTGTCCTTGATGATCTTTATGGCCTTCCTGTAACATCGGGTGGTGTAGGTGTCCTGGAGGGCAGGTAGTTTGCCCCCGGTGATGCGTTGTGCAGACCTCACTACCCTCTGGAGAGCCTTACGGTTGTGGGCGGAGCAGTTGCCGTACCAGGCGGTGATACAGCCCGCCAGGATGCTCTCGATTGTGCATCTGTAGAAGTTTGTGAGTGCTTATGGTGACAAGCCGAATTTCTTCAGCCTCCTGAGGTTGAAGAGGCGCTGCTGCGCCTTCTTCACAATGCTGTCTGTGTGAGTGGACCAATTCAGTTTGTCTGTGATGTGTATGCCGAGGAACTTAAAACTTACTACCCACTCCACTACTGTTCCATCGATGTGGATAGGTAGGTGTTCCCTATGCTGTTTCCTGAAGTCCACAATCATCTCCTTAGTTTTGTTGACGTTGAGTGTGAGGTTTTTTCCTGACACCACACTCCGAGGGCCCTCACCTCCTCCCTGTAGGCCGTCTCGTCGTTGTTGGTAATCAAGCCTACCACTGTTGTGTCGTCCGCAAACTTGATGATTGAGTTGGAGGCGTGCATGGCCACGCAGTCGTGGGTGAAAAGGGAGTACAGCAGAGGGCTCAGAACGCACCCTTGTGGGGCCCCAGTGTTGAGGATCAGCGGGGTGGAGATGTTGTTGCCTACCCTCACCACCTGGGGGCGGCCCGTCAGGAAGTCCAGTACCCAGTTGCACAGGGCGGGGTCGAGACCCAGGGTCTCGAGCTTGATGACGAGCTTGGAGGGTACTATGGTGTTGAATGCCGAGCTGTAGTCGATGAACAGCATTCTCACATAGGTATTCCTCTTGTCCAGATGGGTTAGGGCAGTGTGCAGTGTGGTTGAGATTGCATCGTCTGTGGACCTATTTGGGCGGTAAGCAAATTGGAGTGGGTCTAGGGTGTCAGGTAGGGTGGAGGTGATATGGTCCTTGACTAGTCTCTCAAAGCACTTCATGATGACGGAAGTGAGTGCTACGGGGCGGTAGTCGTTTAGCTCAGTTACCTTAGCTTTCTTGGGAACAGGAACAATGGTGGCCCTCTTGAAGCATGTGGGAACAGCAGACTGGTATAGGGATTGATTGAATATGTCCGTAAACACACCGGCCAGCTGGTCTGCGCATGCTCTGAGGGTGCGGCTGGGGATGCCGTCTGGGCCTGCAGCCTTGCGAGGGTTGACACGTTTAAATGTTTTACTCACCTCGGCTGCAGTGAAGGAGAGTCTGCATGTTTTCTTTGCAGGCCGTGTCAGTGGCACTGTATTGTCCTCAAAGCGGGCAAAAAAGTTATTTAGTCTGCCTGGGAGCAAGACATCCTGGTCCGTGACTGGGCTGGTTTTCTTCTTGTAGTCCGTGATTGACTGTAGACCCTGCCACATACCTCTTGTGTCTGAGCCGTTGAATTGAGATTCTACTTTGTCTCTATACTGACGCTTAGCTTGTTTGATAGCCTTGCGGAGGGAATAGCTGCACTGTTTGTATTCGGTCATGTTACCAGTCACCTTGCCCTGATTAAAAGCAGTGGTTCGCGCTTTCAGTTTCACGCGAATGCTGCCATCAATCCACGGTTTCTGGTTAGGGAATGTTTTAATCTTTGCTATGGGTACGACATCTTCAACGCACATTCTAATGAACTCGCACACCGAATCAGCGTATTCGTCAATGTTGTTATCTGACGCAATACGAAACATATCCCAGTCCACGTGATGGAAGCAGTCTTGGAGTGTGGAATCAGCTTGGTCGGACCAGCGTTGGACAGACCTCAGCGTGGGAGCTTCTTGTTTTAGTTTCTGTCTGTAGGCAGGGATCAGCAAAATGGAGTCATGGTCAGCTTTTCCGAAAGGAGGGCGGGGCAGGGCCTTATATGCGTCGCGGAAGTTAGAATAACAATGATCCAAGGTTCTTCCAGCCCTGGTTGCGCAATCGATATGCTGATACAATTTAGGGAGTCTTGTTTTCAGACTAGCCTTGTTAAAATCCCCAGCTATAATGAATGCAGCCTCAGGATGTATGGATTCCAGTTTGCAAAGAGTCAAATAAAGTTCGTTCAGAGCCATCGATGTGTCTGCTTGGGGGGGAATATATACGTCTGTGATTATAATCGAAGGGAATTCTCTTGGTAGATAATGCGGTCGACATTTGATTGTGAGGAATTCTAAATCAGGTGAACAGAAGGACTTGAGTTCCTGTATGTTGTTGTGACCACACCACGTCTCGTTAGCCATAAGGCATACGCCTCCGCCCCTCTTCTTACCAGAAAGATGTTTGTTTCTGTCGGCGCGATGCGTGGAGAAACCCGCTGGCTGCACCGCCTCCGATAGCGTCTCTCCAGTGAGCCATGTTTCCGTGAAGCAAAGAACGTTACAGTCTCTGATGTCCCTCTGGAATGCTACCCTTGCTTGGATTTCATCAACCTTGTTGTCAAGAGACTGGACATTGGCGAGAAGAATGCTAGGGAGTGGTGCACGATGTGCCCGTCTCCGGAGTCTGACCAGAAGACCGCCTCGTTTCCCTCTTTTACGGAGTCGTTTTTTTGGGTCGCCGGCTGGGATCCATTCCGTTGTCCTGGTTGAAAGGCAGAACACAGAATCCGCTTCGCGAAAATCATATTCTTGGTTGTACTGATGGTGAGTTGACGCTGATCTTATATTCAGTAGTTCTTCTCGACTGTATGTAATGAAACCTAAGATTACCTGGGGTACTAATGTAAGAAATAACACGTAAAAAAACAAAAAACTGCATAGTTTCCTAGGAACACGAAGCGAGGCGGCCATCTCTGTCGGCGCCATGGCAACCACCAAGTGTGTGTGTGTGTGTGTGTGTGTGTGTGTGTGTGTGTTTAGCGTTTTGTCAAGCGTAGCTTTGATTGGAAATCAGGAAACGTAACATGATCCCCTTGGTGTTGTTTGGATCTATTGTTTATCCGCTCGGCTGGCAATAACAGAAACAGGTGTTGTGTTATCAGAGGTCAACACCTGTTTGTTTTCAGTTTCCTATGTTTTATTATCCCTCCTCTCTCTCCCCCCTCCATCCCCCTCTTCCTCTCTCTCCCCCCTCCATCCCTCGCTTCCTCTCTCTCCCCCTCCATCCCCCTCTTCCTCTCTCTCCGCCTCTTCCTCTCTCTCCTCTCTCTCTCTTCCCCATCCATCCCCCTCCTCTCTCCCCATCCTCTCTCCCCCCTCCATCCCCCTCCTCCTCTCTCTCACCCTCTATTCCCCTCCTCCTCTCTCTCCCCCCCTCTATCCCCCTCCTCCTCTGTCTCCCCCCCTCCATCTCCATACTCCTCTCTCTCCCCCCCTCTATCCCCCTCCTCCTCTCTCTCCCCCTCTATCCCCCTCCTCCTCTCTCTCCCCCTCTATCCCCCTCCTCTCTCTCCCCCCTCCATCCCCCCCTCCTCCTCTCCCCCCCTCTATCCCCCTCCTCCTCTCTCTCACCCTCTATCCCCCTCCTCCTCTCTCTCACCCTCTATCCCCCTCCTCCTCTCTCTCACCCTCTATTCCCCTCCTCCTCTCTCTCCCCCTCAATCTCCATATTCCTCTCTCTCCCCCTCTATCCCCCTCCTCCTCTCTCTCCCCCTCTATCCCCCTCTCTCTCTCCCCCCCTCTATCCCCCTCCTCCTCTCTCTCCCCCCTCCATACTCCTCTCTCTCCCCACTCCATACTCCTCTCTCTCTTTTCTCTCTTTTCTGACGCAGGTGGTTTTTTCTTTGCCAAGCCAATGAGGGAAAACAAGTACGTGACAATGATGGATCCGTTCCAGATAAAGTATGGCAACGTCCTGAGCAGCCTGCTCATCTTCCCAGCGCTCATTGCAGACGTCCTGTGGGTCGCTAGGACGCTGGTCAGCCTAGGTAACCAACTGTTTCAATGTTTTACTGTGGACCAAGAATGACCAACTGATACAACGTTTGAATGTTGCCTAGGTAACCAACTGGTCCTGCAGTACAGTATGTTCTCCAACCCTCGACACACACACACACGCACACACACACACACACACAACTACACACAACTACACACAGACACAGACACGCACGCACACACGCACGCACGCACACACACACACACACACATACATACACACACACACACACACACACACACACACACACACACACACAATCTCTGAAGGGGCTAAAGAAAATATAAAAAAGAGATACTCCTCGACATCAGAGGTCAAACATTTAAATAGATGGGGTGAAGTTCAAGTCAAAGGTCAAGAGCAGAGGTCAAAAGGTCACAGGCAGGCTGAAAAACCTAGTAGTCAGCGATGTGGCGATCTGACACTTTTCTGTTTAAGGACGTAGGTGCGTCTTGGCCAGGAGGGCAGGGCCGTGCTGGGGGCGGGGCCGAGCTGGGCGGGGCCGAGCTGGGTGGGGCCGTGCTGGGGGCGGGGCCGAGCTGGGCGGGGCCGAGCTGGGTAGGGCGGGGCCGAGCTGGGTGGGGCCGTGCTGGGGGCGGGGCCGAGCTGGGTGGGGCCGTGCTGGGGGCGGGGCCGAGCTGGGCGGGCCGAGCTGGGTAGGGCGGGGCCGAGCTGGGTAGGGTGGGGCCGAGCTGGGTGGGGCCGTGCTGGGTAGGGCGGGGCCTAGCTGGGTAGGGCGGGGCCGTGCTGGGTAGGGCGGGGCCGAGCTGGGTAGGGCGGGGCCGAGCTGGGTGGGGCCGTGCTGGGGGCGGGGCCGAGCTGACCCTGGCCCTGATTGGAGGGAGGTAGACCTGGATTTACTCATGTTTATCTACTTATTGATTCATTATTTTCTCTATTTATTTATTTTTTTTAAACATTTATTTGTGCATTATTATTATTGAATATTATTTAGTTCCTTAGTTCTTAATAGTTATGATGTCACCTGATGATGGTGATTTATGATGAATCTTCGAGTGAGAGAAGCAACTCAGAGACTCAGTAGGCTTCTTCCGATATGAGCAGTTTTGCTTTCTTCGGTTTTAAAAAATATACATTTTGGCCTGTTGCTTGACCATTGCTCTTCGGTTGCATCAATGGACAGACAGTATGTATGTGGACAGGCGCGTTCTGTCTCCTAGAGATGAATGTACTTTGGTGCGAAAAGTGCAAATCAATCCCAGAGCAACAGCAAAGGACCTTGTGAAGATGCTGGAGGAAACAGGTACAAAAGTATCTATATCCACAGTAAAAGGAGTCCTATATCGACAAAACCTGAAAGGCCACTCAGCAAGGAAGAAGCCACTGCTCCAAAACCGCAATAAAAAGCCAGACTACGGTTTGCAACTACATGATGGGATGGGGACAAAGATCGGACTTTTAGAGAAATGTCCTCTGCTATGATGAAACTGTTTGGCCATAATGACCATCGATATGTTTGGAGGAAAAAGGGGGAGGCTTGCAAGCCGAAGAACACCATCCCAACCGTGAAGCACGGGGGTGGCAGAAATCATGTTGTGGGGGTGCTTTGCTGCAGGAGATGGTATCATGAGGCAGGAAAATGATAAATATTGAAGCAACATCTCAAGACATCAGTCCAGAATTTAAAGCTTGGTCGCAAATGGGTCTTCCAAATGGACAATGACCCCAAGCATACTTCCAAAGTTGTGGCAAAATGGCTTAAGGACATTAAAGTCAAGGTATTGGAGTGGCCATCACAAAGCCCTGAGCAAGGAGGCCTTCAAACCTGACTCAGTTACACCAGCTCTGTCAGGAGGAATGGGCCAAAATTCACCCAACTTACCGTGGGAAGCTTGTGGAAGGCTACCCAAAACGTTTGACCCAAGTTGAACAATTTAAACGCAATGCTACCAAATACTAATTGAGTGTATGTAAACGTCTGACCCACTGGGAATGTGATGAAAGAAATAAAAGCTGAAATAAATAATTTTCTCTACTATTATTCTGACATTTCACATTCTTAATTAAAATAAAGTGGTGATCCTAATTGACCTAAGACAGGGAGTTTTTACAAGGATTAAATGTCCGGAATTATGACAAACTGAGTTTAAATGTATTTGGCTAAGGTGTATGTAAACTTCCGACTTCAACTGTATGTATATAAAAAAGTTACATTTAGAATATGTACTGTTAATAGTATATAGCAATAGAAAAGTATTATAGTGTACTTGACCAGGCTCACCACTGTTTCTATGATATTACTTTAGTATTTGCAGTACATTTATGCAGTATTAGAACCAGCATTTAGTCTCCAGAAGGAGAAGCAGAGTGGTTCATCTATACAGCAGTAGGTTATCAGCTAATCACTGATAACGGTCTGTGAACATTCTATTGCTGATGATGCGTGTTCTGAGTGCTCCGTAGCTCAGTGTTCTGAGTGTTCTGTAGCTCAGTGTTCTGAGTGTTCTGTAGCTCAGTGTTCTGAGTGTTCCGTAGCTCAGTGTTCCGTAGCTCAGTGTTCTGAGTGTTCCGTAGCTCAGTGTTCTGAGTGTTCCGTAGCTCAGTGTTCCGTAGCTCAGTGTTCTGAGTGTTCCGTAGCTCAGTGTTCCATAGCTCAGTGTTCTGAGTGTTCCGTAGCTCAGTGTTCCGTAGCTCAGTGTTCCGTAGCTCAGTGTTCTGAGTGTTCCGTAGCTCAGTGTTCCGTAGCTCAGTGTTCCGTTGCCCTCCCTGTGTGCTGCAGGTGGCACTATGAGTGTGATTCTGGACCTGCCCTATGTCTACTCCATCTGTATCAGCTCTGTGGTGGCCATCATCTACACTCTACTGGGAGGACTCTACTCTGTAGCCTACACCGATGTCATCCAGCTCATCCTCATCTTCCTCAGTCTGGTGAGTGACAGGTGGCCATTTTGAATCCAATCCAACTTTATTTGAAGAATATTTCAGCCTGATGATCAGTCATAGCCATTCAAATCGAATCCAACTTTATTTGAAAGGAAATGCCAATACAGTGCCTTGCGAAAGTATTCGGCCCCCTTGAACTTTGCGACCTTTTGCCACATTTCAGGCTTCAAACATGAAGATATAAAACTGTATTTTTTTGTGAAGAATCAACAACAAGTGGGACACAATCATGAAGTGGAACGACATTTATTGGATATTTCAAACTTTTTTAACAAATCAAAAACTGAAAAATTGGGTGTGCAAAATTATTCAGCCCCTTTACTTTCAGTGCAGCAAACTCTCTCCAGAAGTTCAGTGAGGATCTCTGAATGATCCAATGTTGACCTAAATGACTAATGATGATAAATACAATCCACCTGTGTGTAATCACGTCTCCGTATAAATGCACCTGCACTGTGATAGTCTCAGAGGTCCGTTAAAAGCGCAGAGAGCATCATGAAGAACAAGGAACACACCAGGCAGGTCCGAGATACTGTTGTGAAGAAGTTTAAAGCCGGATTTGGATACAAAAAGATTTCCCAAGCTTTAAACATCCCAAGGAGCACTGTGCAAGCGATAATATTGAAATGGAAGGAGTATCAGACCACTGCAAATCTACCAAGACCTGGCCGTCCCTCTAAACTTTCAGCTCATACAAGGAGAAGACTGATCAGAGATGCAGCCAAGAGGCCCATGATCACTCTGGATGAACTGCAGAGATCTACAGCTGAGGTGGGAGACTCTGTCCATAGGACAACAATCAGTCGTATATTGCACAAATCTGGCCTTTATGGAAGAGTGGCAAGAAGAAAGCCATTTCTTAAAGATATCCATAAAAAGTGTCGTTTAAAGTTTGCCACAAGCCACCTGGGAGACACACCAAACATGTGGAAGAAGGTGCTCTGGTCAGATGAAACCAAAATTGAACTTTTTGGCAACAATACAACACGTTATGTTTGGCGTAAAAGCAACACAGCTGAACACACCATCCCCACTGTCAAACATGGTGGTGGCAGCATCATGGTTTGGGCCTGCTTTTCTTCAGCAGGGACAGGGAAGATGGTTAAAATTGATGGGAAGATGGATGGAGCCAAATACAGGACCATTCTGGAAGAAAACCTGATGGAGTCTGCAAAAGACCTGAGAATGGGATGGAGATTTGTCTTCCAACAAGACAATGATCCAAAACATAAAGCAAAATCTACAATGGAATGGTTCAAAAATAAACATATCCAGGTGTTAGAATGGCCAAGTCACAGTCCAGACCTGAATCCAATCGAGAATCTGTGGAAAGAACTGAAAACTGCTGTTCACAAATGCTCTCCATCCAACCTCACTGAGCTCGAGCTGTTTTGCAAGGAGGAATGGGAAAACATTTCAGTCTCTCGATGTGCAAAACTGATAGAGACATACCCCAAGCGACTTACAGCTGTAATCGCAGCAAAAGGTGGCGCTACAAAGTATTAACTTAAGGGGGCTGAATAATTTTGCACGCCCAGTTTTTCAGTTTTTGATTTGTTAAAAAAGTTTGAAATATAAATGTCGTTCCACTTCATGATTGTGTCCCACTTGTTGTTGATTCTAAACCAAAAAAGTTTTATATCTTTATGTTTGAAGCCTGAAATGTGGCAAAAGGTCGCAAAGTTCAAGGGGGCCGAATACTTTCGCAAGGCACTGTATACTTAAAGGCCCAGTGCATTCAAATCGAGATTTTCTTGTGTTTTATATATATTTCCACACTAGGCTGGAATAATACTGTGAAATTGTGAAAATTATGATAATGCCATTTTAGTGTAAGAGCCGACTGAAGTTTCTGCTAGTTGTTCTAGGATGGAGTTTTGGCCTGCCTGGTGACATCACCAAGCGGGAAATGAGTTAATAGACCAATAAGAAAGAGTTCCAAACCTCTCGGACAATAACAGACCACTCCCAGACAGTCCCAGATAAATTATTGGTTAAGTGATTTTTGTTTCCTTTTTTACCATTTTAATTGAAAACAATTCCAGGACTTAATTATTCGATATTGAGATTTTAAAAAAGAAACAGCCTCATTGGACCTTTAACAATGTGTATGTGTCAGCTTTCTACCGTAGGTTTGAGGACATGTATGTCAGCTTTCTACCGTAGGTTGGAGGACATGTATGTCAGCTTTCTACCGTAGGTTTGAGGACATGTATGTCAGCTTTCTACCGTAGGTTGGAGGACATGTATGTGTCAGCTTTCTACCGTAGGTTGGAGGACATGTGTCAGCTTTCTACCGTAGGTTGGAGGACATGTATGTCAGCTTTCTACCGTAGGTTGGAGGACATGTATGTGTCAGCTTTCTACCGTAGGTTTGAGGACATGTATGTCAGCTTTCTACCGTAGGTTGGAGGACATGTATGTGTCAGCTTTCTACCGTAGGTTGGAGGACATGTATGTCAGCTTTCTAACGTAGGTTGGAGGACATGTGTCAGCTTTCTACCATAGGTTGGAGGACATGTGTCAGCTTTCTACCGTAGGTTGGAGGACATGTGTCAGCTTTCTACCGTAGGTTGGAGGACATGTATGTCAGCTTTCTACCGTAGGTTGGAGGACATGTATGTGTTAGCTTTCTACCGTAGGTTGGAGGACATGTATGTCAGCTTTCTACCGTAGGTTGGAGGACATGTATGTCAGCTTTCTACCGTAGGTTGGAGGACATGTATGTCAGCTTTCTACCGTAGGTTGGAGGACATGTATGTGTCAGCTTTCTAACGTAGGTTGGAGGACATGTATGTCAGCTTTCTAACGTAGGTTGGAGGACATGTATGTCAGCTTTCTACCGTAGGTTGGAGGACATGTATGTCAGCTTTCTACCGTAGGTTGGAGGACATGTGTCAGCTTTCTACCGTAGGTTGGAGGACATGTATGTGTCAGCTTTCTACCGTAGGTTGGAGGACATGTATGTGTTAGCTTTCTACCGTAGGTTGGAGGACATGTATGTCAGCTTTCTACCGTAGGTTGGAGGACATGTATGTCAGCTTTCTACCGTAGGTTGGAGGACATGTATGTCAGCTTTCTACCGTAGGTTGGAGGACATGTGTCAGCTTTCTACCGTAGGTTGGAGGACACGTGTCAGCTTTCTACCGTAGGTTGGAGGACATGTGTCAGCTTTCTACTGTAGGTTGGAGGACATGTGTCAGCTTTCTACCGTAGGTTGGAGGACATGTATTTTAGGGAGTGCAGTGAAAACAATTTGAGCTACTTAACTTGAAATGTTCTGGAAGTAGAATACTCACTGATCCTCATGTTGTTGTCACAGTGGATCTGTTGTGATGACCAACCCTAACTCCTCCCCCTCTCCTCCCTTCCCGTCCCCTTTTATCACCTCCCCCCCCCCTCCCCTCACCTCTACTCTCCTCTCACAGTGGATCTGTGTGCCATTTATGATGACCAACCCAAACTCCATGGACATCACTCTGACCGCATTCAACGAGACGTTCCAGGCCCCCTGGGTCGGCAAGCTGGAGCTTAGAGACGCGGGGAAGTGGATTGACGACTTCATGGTCTTGGTGAGTGACCGAAAACACACAGACGCACGCACAGACGTAGGTACACACACTAACTTGCAGCTGCCGTCGATGTTGATGATGACACTGCTACCAATTGTGGTTGTTGATGAGGTTGCGTTTGTGCCGTTGCATGTGGCTGTGCAGGCCCATGCGAGAACCACATGGTTTGCCACATGAGGGGCAGGTGAATTCTCCACTAGAGAGCCCCTGCTGCACCATGGTATAGCCGTGCCATTCCATTCTCCTCTAGAGAGTCCCTGCTGCACCATGGTATAGCTGTGCCATTCCATTCTCCTCTCTGGGAGCCCCTGCTCCACCATGGTATAGCCGTGCCATTCCATTCTCCTCTCTGGGAGCCCCTGCTCCACCATGGTACAGCCGTGCCATTCCATTCTCCTCTCTGGGAGCCCCTGCTCCACCATGGTATAGCCGTGCCATTCCATTCTCCTCTCTGGGAGCCCCTGCTCCACCATGGTATAGCCGTGCCATTCCATTCTCCTCTCTGGGATCCTCTGGCTCCGTCTTTGGGCCTTTTCACTGCTGCACTGTGTTGTCTTTGACTTGACCTCTATCTACCTCTTCTCCCTCTCAGAAAAAAACCCACAAAACTAATTTGACCTTTCCCTTCTTCCTTTCTTTTAGCATTTCTTTCCCTTTGTTTTCAGATATCCTCTATATCGCACAGGGTCTGTTTTTATCCACTCTGTTCTCAGAGAAGATCTCTGTCTATCTGCTGTACTTCAAATCATGTTGCCACCTTACAGATGTCCCCAACTGTCCTTAATAACTCTACAAATAATCATGTTGCCTCCTTACGGATGTCCCGACTGTCCTTAATAAATAATCATGTTGCCACCTTACGGATGTCCCCAACTGTCCTTAATAACTCTACAAATAATCATGTTGCCACCTTACGGATGTCCCCGACTGTCCTTAATAAATAATCATGTTGCCACCTTACGGATGTCCCCGACTGTCCTTAATAAATAATCATGTTGCCACCTTACAGATGTCCCCAACTGTCCTTAATAACTCTACAAATAATCATGTTGCCACCTTACGGATGTCCCTGACTGTCCTTAATAAATAATCATGTTGGCACCTTACGGATGTCCCCGACTGTCCTTAATAAATAATCATGTTGCCACCTTACAGATGTCCCTGACTGTCCTTAATAAATAATAATGTTGGCACCTTACGGATGTCCCTGACTGTCCTTAATAAATAATCATGTTGCCACCTTACGGATGTCCCTGACTGTCCTTAATAAATAATAATGTTGCCACCTTACGGATGTCCCTGACTGTCCTTAATAAATAATAATGTTGCCACCTTACGGATGTCCCCGACTGTCCTTAATAAATAATAATGTTGCCACCTTACGGATGTCCCTGACTGTCCTTAATAAATAATCATGTTGCCTCCTTACGGATGTCCCTGACTGTCCTTAATAAATAATCATGTTGCCACCTTACGGATGTCCCTGACTGTCCTTAATAAATAATCATGTTGCCTCCTTACGGATGTCCCTGACTGTCCTTAATAAATAATAATGTTGCCAACTTACGGATGTCCCCGACTGTCCTTAATAAATAATAATGTTGCCACCTTATGGATGTCCCTGACTGTCCTTAATAAATAATCATGTTGCCTCCTTACGGATGTCCCTGACTGTCCTTAATAAATAATAATGTTGCCACCTTATGGATGTCCCCGACTGTCCTTAATAAATAATCATGTTGCCACCTTACGGATGTCCCCGACTGTCCTTAATAAATAATCATGTTGGCACCTTACGGATGTCCCTGACTGTCCTTAATAAATAATCATGTTGCCACCTTACGGATGTCCCTGACTGTCCTTAATAAATAATCATGTTGCCTCCTTACGGATGTCCCTGACTGTCCTTAATAAATAATAATGTTGCCACCTTACGGATGTCCCTGACTGTCCTTAATAAATAGTCATGTTGGCACCTTACGGATGTCCCTGACTGTCCTTAATAAATAATCATGTTGGCACCTTACGGATGTCCCTGACTGTCCTTAATAAATAGTCATGTTGGCACCTTACGGATGTCCCTGACTGTCCTTAATAAATAATCATGTTGGCACCTTACGGATGTCCCTGACTGTCCTTAATAAATAGTCATGTTGGCACCTTACGGATGTCCCTGACTGTCCTTAATAAATAATCATGTTGCCTCCTTACGGATGTCCCTGACTGTCCTTAATATATAATCATGTTGCCACCTTACGGATGTCCCTGACTGTCCTTAATAAATAATCATGTTGGCACCTTACGGATGTCCCTGACTGTCCTTAATAAATAGTCATGTTGGCACCTTACGGATGTCCCTGACTGTCCTTAATAAATAATCATGTTGGCACCTTACGGATGTCCCTGACTATCCTTAATAAATAATCATGTTGCCACCTTACGGATGTCCCTGACTGTCCTTAATAAATAATCATGTTGGCACCTTACGGATGTCCCCGACTGTCCTTAATAAATAATCATGTTGCCACCTTACAGATGTCCCTGACTGTCCTTAATAAATAATAATGTTGGCACCTTACGGATGTCCCTGACTGTCCTTAATAAATAATCATGTTGCCACCTTACGGATGTCCCTGACTGTCCTTAATAAATAATAATGTTGCCACCTTACGGATGTCCCCGACTGTCCTTAATAAATAATAATGTTGCCACCTTACGGATGTCCCTGACTGTCCTTAATAAATAATCATGTTGCCTCCTTACGGATGTCCCCGACTGTCCTTAATAAATAATCATGTTGCCACCTTACGGATGTCCCTGACTGTCCTTAATAAATAATCATGTTGCCTCCTTACGGATGTCCCTGACTGTCCTTAATAAATAATAATGTTGCCAACTTACGGATGTCCCCGACTGTCCTTAATAAATAATAATGTTGCCACCTTACGGATGTCCCTGACTGTCCTTAATAAATAATCATGTTGCCTCCTTACGGATGTCCCTGACTGTCCTTAATAAATAGTCATGTTGGCACCTTACGGATGTCCCTGACTGTCCTTAATAAATAATCATGTTGCCTCCTTACGGATGTCCCTGACTGTCCTTAATATATAATCATGTTGCCACCTTACGGATGTCCCTGACTGTCCTTAATAAATAATCATGTTGGCACCTTACGGATGTCCCTGACTGTCCTTAATAAATAGTCATGTTGGCACCTTACGGATGTCCCTGACTGTCCTTAATAAATAATCATGTTGGGACCTTACGGATGTCCCTGACTATCCTTAATAAATAATCATGTTGCCACCTTACGGATGTCCCTGACTGTCCTTAATAAATAATCATGTTGGCACCTTACGGATGTCCCCGACTGTCCTTAATAAATAATAATGTTGCCACCTTACAGATGTCCCTGACTGTCCTTAATAAATAATAATGTTGGCACCTTACGGATGTCCCCGACTGTCCTTAATAAATAATCATGTTGCCACCTTACGGATGTCCCTGACTGTCCTTAATAAATAATAATGTTGCCACCTTACGGATGTCCCCGACTGTCCTTAATAAATAATAATGTTGCCACCTTACGGATGTCCCTGACTGTCCTTAATAAATAATCATGTTGCCTCCTTACGGATGTCCCTGACTGTCCTTAATAAATAATCATGTTGCCACCTTACAGATGTCCCTGACTGTCCTTAATAAATAATCATGTTGCCTCCTTACGGATGTCCCTGACTGTCCTTAATAAATAATCATGTTGCCACCTTACAGATGTCCCTGACTGTCCTTAATAAATAATCATGTTGCCTCCTTACGGATGTCCCTGACTGTCCTTAATAAATAATAATGTTGCCAACTTACGGATGTCCCCGACTGTCCTTAATAAATAATAATGTTGCCACCTTATGGATGTCCCTGACTGTCCTTAATAAATAATCATGTTGCCTCCTTACGGATGTCCCTGACTGTCCTTAATAAATAATAATGTTGCCACCTTATGGATGTCCCCGACTGTCCTTAATAAATAATCATGTTGCCACCTTACGGATGTCCCCGACTGTCCTTAATAAATAATCATGTTGGCACCTTACGGATGTCCCTGACTGTCCTTAATAAATAATCATGTTGCCACCTTACGGATGTCCCTGACTGTCCTTAATAAATAATCATGTTGCCTCCTTACGGATGTCCCTGACTGTCCTTAATAAATAATAATGTTGCCACCTTACGGATGTCCCTGACTGTCCTTAATAAATAATCATGTTGGCACCTTACGGATGTCCCTGACTGTCCTTAATAAATAGTCATGTTGGCACCTTACGGATGTCCCTGACTGTCCTTAATAAATAATCATGTTGGCACCTTACGGATGTCCCTGACTGTCCTTAATAAATAGTCATGTTGGCACCTTACGGATGTCCCTGACTGTCCTTAATAAATAATCATGTTGCCTCCTTACGGATGTCCCTGACTGTCCTTAATATATAATCATGTTGCCACCTTACGGATGTCCCTGACTGTCCTTAATAAATAATCATGTTGGCACCTTACGGATGTCCCTGACTGTCCTTAATAAATAGTCATGTTGGCACCTTACGGATGTCCCTGACTGTCCTTAATAAATAGTCATGTTGGCACCTTACGGATGTCCCTGACTGTCCTTAATAAATAGTCATGTTGCCACCTTACGGATGTCCCTGACTGTCCTTAATAAATAATCATGTTGGCACCTTACGGATGTCCCTGACTGTCCTTAATAAATAATAATGTTGGCACCTTACGGATGTCCCTGACTGTCCTTAATAAATAATAATGTTGCCACCTTACGGATGTCCCTGACTGTCCTTAATAAATAATCATGTTGGCACCTTACAGATGTCCCTGACTGTCCTTAATAAATAATAATGTTGCCACCTTACGGATGTCCCTGACTGTCCTTAATAAATAATAATGTTGCCACCTTACGGATGTCCCTGACTGTCCTTAATAAATAATCATGTTGCCACCTTACGGATGTCCCTGACTGTCCTTAATAAATAATAATGTTGCCACCTTACGGATGTCCCTGACTGTCCTTAATAAATAATAATGTTGCCACCTTACGGATGTCCCTGACTGTCCTTAATAAATAATCATGTTGCCACCTTACGGATGTCCCTGACTGTCCTTAATAAATAATAATGTTGCCACCTTACGGATGTCCCTGACTGTCCTTAATAAATAATAATGTTGCCACCTTACGGATGTCCCTGACTGTCCTTAATAAATAATCATGTTGCCACCTTACGGATGTCCCCGACTGTCCTTAATAAATAATCATGTTGCCACCTTACGGATGTCCCCGACTGTCCTTAATAAATAATCATGTTGCCACCTTACGGATGTCCCTGACAGTCCTTAATAAATTATCATGTTGGCACCTTACGGATGTCCCTGACTGTCCTTAATAAATAATCATGTTGCCACCTTACGGATGTCCCCGACTGTCCTTAATAAATAATCATGTTGGCACCTTACGGATGTCCCTGACTGTCCTTAATAAATAATCATGTTGCCACCTTACGGATGTCCCCGACTGTCCTTAATAAATAATCATGTTGCCACCTTACGGATGTCCCCGACTGTCCTTAATAAATAATCATGTTGCCACCTTACGGATGTCCCTGACAGTCCTTAATAAATAATCATGTTGGCACCTTACGGATGTCCCTGACTGTCCTTAATAAATAATCATGTTGCCACCTTACGGATGTCCCCGACTGTCCTTAATAAATAATCATGTTGGCACCTTACGGATGTCCCCGACTGTCCTTAATAAATAATAATGTACGTGTTTAATGTAGATTATCACAGCAGATGTTTTTCAAACCGATGTAAAGAAATACCATTGGAGTAACAATCAAGTGTCATAATCAAAACCAATCACATTGTTTAGATTGTGACCATTTTAGTTTTGATAATTTAAACTTATTTTGGACTTTAAATTATTCCCCATAGCTAAGATATGACGAGCAGCTATATTTTGGACTGATATACATCCCCCCAAAAACACATTTTTAGTCCCAAAACCACTAGAAATATATATTTTCAGTATTGATACTTCTTAAAAAATACGGAAGATTTATTAACTTGTTCACAAATGTTCTTTGAAATGTTGGCAGACTCACCATGTGGCCGCGATGCAGAGGAATGCAATCCCACTTCCTGATTACAATTGTAGGGGTGTGGCTAATGGGTGTGGCTAATGGGTGTGGCTAATGGGTGTGGCTAATGGGTGTGGCTAATGGGTGTGGCTAATTATGGCACATTCATTCTACAGTCTTTTAATGTGTATGTGTCATCAAAACCGGGAACCACATTCAGATCAGCATGTTTCCATTTAATAACAGAACAACTCAAGATGTTATATTGAAGTCCTAGTGTTGAAGAATTACAAAAGTCATTATGAGGCAGGGTAGCCTAGTGGTTAGAGTGTAGAGGCGGCAGGGTAGCCTAGTGGTTAGAGTGTAGAGGCGGCAGGGTAGCTTAGTGGTTAGAGTGTAGAGGCGGCAGGGTAGCCTAGTGGTTAGAGTGTAGAGGCGGCAGGGTAGCCTAGTGGTTAGAGTGTAGAGGCGGCAGGGTAGCCTAGTGGTTAGAGTGTAGAGGCGGCAGGGTAGCCTAGTGGTTAGAGTGTAGAGGCGGCAGGGTAGCCTAGTGGTTAGAGTGTAGAGGCGGCAGGGTAGCCTAGTGGTTAGAGTGTAGAGGCGGCAGGGTAGCCTAGTGGTTAGAGTGTAGAGGCGGCAGGGTAGCCTAGTGGTTAGAGTGTAGAGGCGGCAGGGTAGCCTAGTGGTTAGAGTGTAGAGGCGGCAGGGTAGCCTAGTGGTTAGAGTGTAGAGGCGGCAGGGTAGCCTAGTGGTTAGAGTGTAGAGGCGGCAGGGTAGCCTAGTGGTTAGAGTGTAGAGGCGGCAGGGTAGCCTAGTGGTTAGAGTGTAGAGGCGGCAGGGTAGCCTAGTGGTTAGAGTGTAGAGGCGGCAGGGTAGCCTAGTGGTTAGAGTGTAGAGGCGGCAGGGTAGCCTAGTGGTTAGAGTGTAGAGGCGGCAGGGTAGCCTAGTGGTTAGAGTGTAGAGGCGGCAGGGTAGCCTAGTGGTTAGAGTGTAGAGGCGGCAGGGTAGCCTAGTGGTTAGAGTGTAGAGGCGGCAGGGTAGCCTAGTGGTTAGAGTGTAGAGGTGGCAGGGTAGCCTAGTGGTTAGAGTGTAGAGGCGGCAGGGTAGCCTAGTGGTTAGAGTGTAGAGGCGGCAGGGTAGCCTAGTGGTTAGAGTGTAGAGGCGGCAGGGTAGCCTAGTGGTTAGAGTGTTGGACTAATAACCAGAAGGTTGCAAATTCAAACCCCAGAGCTGACAAAATAAAACATCTGTTGTTCTGCCCCTGAACAGGCAGTTAACCCACTGTTCCTAGACCAGTTAACCCACTGTTCCTAGACCAGTTAACCCACTGTTCCTAGACCAGTTAACCCACTGTTCCTAGGCTGTCATTGAAAATAAGGATTTGTTCTTAACTGACTTGCCTAGTTAAATAAAGGTTAAAAAAATCACTATATTCTCTAAATGACAAAACAGAGACCTTGATGAAGGTGTAGGACAATACACATTGGTGTAATTTAATAATGGCCTCAAACCCACACAGATGAATTTGTTTATGCCACTTAGCACTTGTTAGTGATGAGATGTTGTGTTCTCAGGCTCTGGGAGGCCTGGCCTATCAGGCCTTCTACCAGAGGATCCTATCAGCGTCGTCCTACACCCAGGCTCAGGTCACCTGCTTCGCCTCCTCAGCTTTCTGCCTGGTGCTGGGCATCCCGTCTGTCTTGGTGGGGGCTGTCGCTGCATCCACAGGTAACACACGCACCACACACCACACGCCGCACACACGCACACGCGCCACACACCACACACACACACACGCCACACACACACCACACACACACACCACACACACACACAGCACACACACCACACACACACACACACACACACCGTAGTGAGGGTATGTGACCGAACAGTACAACTCCACAGGAAGTGTCTGTTTTTATGCAACAAGCACAACATTGCCACACAGCAGCCAGTTGTTGCACTAGAAAAGGGTCCGTGAGGGTTTGTGAACCTAAAATAAAAAGATTATTTCACAAACTGGACCAATGACTAAGGTTAATTTATGTGTTGTTCAGACTGGACCAATGACTAATGTTAATTTATGTGTTGTTCAGACTGGAACCTGACTAGCTACGGTTCTCCGACCCCATACGAGCGTGGCCAGGCCGGGTCCATCCTCCCCATCGCCCTGCAGTACCTCACCCCCTCCTACGTGTCCGTCATCGGCATCGGGGCCGTCGCTGCCGCCGTGATGTCATCCATGGACTCCGCCCTCCTCAGCTCCGCCTCCATGTTCTCCTCCAACATCTACAAGAACATCATCAGGAATCAGGTCGGAGAACATTACAAAACGTCACTTCATTGTTGTTTCAACGTTACTTCAACGTCACAAAACCCATCAGTGGATTTTTTTAAATTTTTATGACGTTATTGTGACGTTAGAAAGTCATCCTAAAAGGGCTCTTAAAATGTCACAAACACCAATAAGTCGTCATAAAACGTCACAGAACCACCGAAACTCAGACAGACATCAAAAACACTAGCATACATTGAGACAGAAAACAGACTGTTGGCAAAACAACCACAGAATAGAAGCAAGCACTTCTATTTTGACACACTCACTTGTATGAAAACACGCACACGCACACGCACGCACACACACACACACACACACACACACACACACACACACACACACACACACACACACACACACACACGTCTCCATTTGGCCCTCCTGCTGTTCTAGGAGACAGAGGATTTAATATTTTTTGGAGGGTTTTGAATTCAAATGTATCTTGGGAAATATGTTTTTCGTTCCTGTTTTTCTCTGTTGGGGGTCTGAAAATGAGGGCTTTTGATTGGTTAAGAGCATTATGTATAGACAACCTTGTGTTGTGTGGGCAGATGCATGATATTTACAGCCAATCACTATATTACATATTATACACACACATACCTACTGCCAGATTATCTAACCACTATATTACACACACATGCCTACTGCCGGCTTCGAGAAGTAATGGGGCCTATTGACTGACAGACAGACAGACAGACAGACAGACAGACAGACAGACAGACAGACAGACAGACAGACAGACAGACAGACAGACACGCTAGGAGCAGTGAGTTGAATCCTAAGGACAACATGTTGACCAGACAGCATCATCATCTTTCTGACCAGACAACATCGTCCTCTTTCTGACCAGACAGCATCATCCTCTTTCTGACCAGACAGCATCGTCCTCTTTCTGACCAGACAGCATCATCCTCTTTCTGACCAGACAGCATCGTCCTCTTTCTGACCAGACAGCATCGTCCTCTTTCTGACCAGACAGCATCGTACTCTTTCTGACCAGACAGCATCATCATCTTTCTGACCAGACAGCATCGTCCTCTTTCTGACCAGACAGCATCGTCCTCTTTCTGACCAGACAGCATCGTCCTCTTTCTGACCAGACAGCATCGTCCTCTTTCTGACCAGACAGCATCATCATCTTTCTGACCAGACAACATCGTCCTCTTTCTGACCAGACAGCATCATCCTCTTTCTGACCAGACAGCATCGTCCTCTTTCTGACCAGACAGCATCATCCTCTTTCTGACCAGACAGCATCGTCCTCTTTCTGACCAGACAGCATCGTCCTCTTTCTGACCAGACAGCATCGTCCTCTTTCTGACCAGACAGCATCATCCTCTTTCTGACCAGACAGCGTCATCCTCTTTCTGACCAGACAGCGTCATCCTCTTTCTGACCAGACAGCGTCATCCTCTTTCTGACCAGACAGCGTCATCCTCTTTCTGACCAGACAGCATCATCCTCTTTCTGACCAGACAGCATCATCCTCTTTCTGACCAGACAGCATCATCCTCTTTCTGACCAGACAGCATCATCCTCTTTCTGACCAGACAGCATCATCCTCTTTCTGACCAGACAGCATCATCCTCTTTCTGACCAGACAGCATCATCCTCTTTCTGACCAGACAGCATCATCCTCTTTCTGACCAGACAGCATCATCCTCTTTCTGACTAGACAGCATCATCCTCTTTCTGACCAGACAGCGTCATCCTCTTTCTGACCAGACAGCGTCACTCTCTTTCTGACCAGACAGCATCATCCTCTTTCTGACCAGACAGCATCATCCTCTTTCTGACCAGACAGCATCATCCTCTTTCTGACCAGACAGCATCATCCTCTTTCTGACCAGACAGCGTCATCCTCTTTCTGACCAGACAGCATCATCCTCTTTCTGACCAGACAGCATCATCCTCTTTCTGACCAGACAGCATCATCCTCTTTCTGACCAGGCAGCATCATCCGCTTCCTGAATTCATGTATTGTGTTTCTCCTAACCACTGTGCCTCCATCTTGGATCTGTCCTGACCACTGTGGCTCCATCTTGGATCTGTCTTGATCTGTGCTGACCACTGTGCCTCCATCTTGTGTCTATCTCTCCTCCAGGCCTCAGACAGGGAGATGCAGTGGGTGATCCGTACCTCGGTGGTGGTGTGTGGCCTGGCGGGGACGGCCCTGACCTTCCTGGATAACAGTGTCCTGGTTTTCTGGCTGGTGGGCGTCGACATGTCATACACAATCATGTTCCCACAGCTTGTCTGTGTCCTCTTCTTCAAGGTAGGGGTGGATGAGTGGGTGAGCATCACAGGAGGCTGCTGAGGGGCCATGGGTGGATGAGTGGGTGAGCATCACAGGAGGCTGCTGAGGGGAGAACGGCTCATAATAATGGCCCAATCGGAGCAAATGGACTTGCATCAAACACCTGTAAACCGTGTGTTTGATACCATTCCACCTATTCCGCTCCAGCCATTACCACCAGCACGTCCTCCCCAATGATAGTGCCACCAGCCTCCTGGGGTGGATGTATGTAGAGATTATTTGTGAATTCTCCATGTCGTGATATCCATCTACAGTATCTATTCATCTATCTAGTGATTGGTTCATTCATTCCGCTAGGTGTCCAACGGCTACGGTGCCAGTGTGGGGTATCTCCTAGCGTTGGTCCTCCGTATCCTGAGTGGGGAACCCCTCATCAACCTTCCCCCTGTCATCCACTTCCCTGGGTTCAGGAAGGACGCGGAGGGCGTGATGACCCAGTTCTTCCCGTTCCGTACCACCATCATGCTGACGTCTCTCTGCTCCATCCTCGTCGCCTCCGGCGTCACCTCCGTCATCTTCAACAAGGGCCTGCTGTCGGAGAGGTGGGACGTGTTTCAGATCAAGAGGTCGCAGGCCAAAGTGACAGCGCTGACCAGGCTTAAGAAAGAAGAGAGTAAAAAGGACTGCATGGAGGCCAAGGAGGCGGTGGTGAACAAGCAGCTTCTGGACACCAGCTGTTGAACAGAGGGGGGCGATGGAAACTGAGGACAGCCATGGGTGGATGAGTGGGTGAGCATCGCAGGAGGCTGCTGAGGGGCCATGGGTGGATGAGTGGGTGAGCATCGCAGAAGGCTGCTGAGGACGGCCATGGGTGGATGAGTGGGTGAGCATCACAGGAGGCTGCTGAGGACGGCCATGGGTGGATGAGTGGGTGAGCATCACAGGAGGCTGCTGAGGACAGCCATGGGTGGATGAGTGGGTGAGCATCACAGGAGGCTGCTGAGGGGCCATGTTGAGGCAAAGGGTTTTGTTTGGTCGGGCGGACATTTTGTGTTTCTGCTGAGGACTCGAAGGATTTTGGAGACGGGAGGATGGTCGAAAAACATGCAACAACAACAACAACAACAACAGAAAGAACACCCATTATGACATCATAAAGCATTGTGTTGCTGGTAAAAAAAATGGCCAGACACTCGGCAGTTTCCAGTGACCCGGGCTAGTTACACAAAAGCAATGTGGCGAAGACCAACGGCAGCTCTGGGAGAGACGTTCCAATGAACGACTTTTCATTTTCCACAAGGGGTGGAGTTTTATTTTGTCTGACTTTCTTCATTGCGACAAATGATCGAAACTGTGTTTTTTTTTTTTCAAATCAACGATGATTGCCGAATAACTTATAAAAGGTACACACGGGGCACGTGATGTCATCACACAACTATAAAGCAGTTCATACCCTACGGTTCATTCTAAATGCCTACTGCTTGCTAAATCTATTTTTTAAAACGACAACGTTTTTTAAGTTCATTTGCAGGGAAAGGGATTGTCTTGACTTTCAAGAATGCCTGAATTGCCCTCGCTTTGCTTTTCTGATTGGCTGAATGCAAGTTTCACCATCCAATTATTACAGATCTACAGGAGTGGACGTTTCACCGTGGCAACAACTAGGCACATGAGAATGATTAAAATATGGCAACTATTAGTCCATTCTCACGCAAAATGTGTTGTTGTAGGTGTGACCTCACTACGTCCAGTTGTTATCAACACAAGACATTTGAATGGAAACACACCTTAACAGGCTGTCTTCTAGTCCAACTTTCTAAATCTCGACAAAAGTTCATGGACATTTGTATTTTTTTTTGTGTTTGTTTATGTTTTGTGGGTCAGTTTTGACACTGTGATTTGGGGGGTGAAGGGTAGAGACTGTGAAACAACTATCCGATTGATCCTCTCTGAATATAACTTTTATACTGTAACTCTGGCTCCCTAGTGGCTGTATCACATCCGGCCGTGATTGGACGGCACACAGTTGTCCCAGCGTCGTCCGGGTTTGGCCGGGGTAGGCCGTCATTGTAAATAAGAATTTGTTCTTAACTGACTTGCCTAGATATATAAAGGTAAAAAATAAAATCTGGGGTGACCAGAAGCCCCAGTCTTAAAAGCAGCCATTTTGTTTGTTTGTTTGTGTGTGTTGTGTGATAAATCTGGCAATTTAGTACAACTGCACACAACAACGAAAACTCATGAATGCTATATACTCCTCTCCACCCCCCCCCCCTCCTCTTTCTCCTTCACCTCATCCCCTCTACTCCCCCTTTTCTCCTTCCACTCTCTCCCCCTCTCTGGCCAGATTCAGCAACGCAAAACAAAACCGTTCTCTGTTTTCTAAGAGGTTTTTGTACAGTATAGTTGTGTTCTATGGTTCTATATGCAGAGCTGTGTGTTCTATGGTTCTATATGCAGAGCTGTGTGTTCTATGGTTCTATATGCAGAGCTGTGGTTTACATGGAGGTGTGTTCTATGGTTCTATATGCAGAGCTGTGGTTTACATGGAGGTGTGTTCTATGGTTCTATATGCAGAGCTGTGGTTTACATGGAGGTGTGTTCTATGGTTCTATATGCAGAGCTGTGGTTTACATGGAGGTGTGTTCTATGGTTCTATATGCAGAGCTGTGGTTTACATGGAGGTGTGTTCTATGGTTCTATATGCAGAGCTGTGGTTTACATGGAGGTGTGTTCTATGGTTCTATATGCAGAGCTGTGGTTTACATGGAGGTGTGTTCTATGGTTCTATATGCAGAGCTGTGGTTTACATGGAGGTGTGTTCTATGGTTCTATATGCAGAGCTGTGGTTTACATGGAGGTGTGTTCTATGGTTCTATATGCAGAGCTGTGGTTTACATGGAGGTGTGTTCTATGGTTCTATATGCAGAGCTGTGGTTTACATGGAGGTGTGTTCTATGGTTCTATATGCAGAGCTGTGGTTTACATGGAGGTGTGTTCTATGGTTCTATATGCAGAGCTGTGGTTTACATGGAGGTGTGTTCTATGGTTCTATATGCAGAGCTGTGGTTTACATGGAGGTGTGTTCTATGGTTCTATATGCAGAGCTGTGGTTTACATGGAGGTGTGTTCTATGGTTCTATATGCAGAGCTGTGGTTTACATGGAGGTGTGTTCTATGGTTCTATATGCAGAGCTGTGGTTTACATGGAGGTGTGTTCTATGGTTCTATATGCAGAGCTGTGGTTTACATGGAGGTGTGTTCTATGGTTCTATATGCAGAGCTGTGGTTTACATGGAGGTGTGTTCTATGGTTCTATATGCAGAGCTGTGGTTTACATGGAGGTGTGTTCTATGGTTCTATATGCAGAGCTGTGGTTTACATGGAGGTGTGTTCTATGGTTCTATATGCAGAGCTGTGGTTTACATGGAGGTGTGTTCTATGGTTCTATATGCAGAGCTGTGGTTTACATGGAGGTGTGTTCTATGGTTCTATATGCAGAGCTGTGGTTTACATGGAGGTGTGTTCTATGGTTCTATATGCAGAGCTGTGGTTTACATGGAGGTGTGTTCTATGGTTCTATATGCAGAGCTGTGGTTTACATGGAGGTGTGTTCTATGGTTCTATATGCAGAGCTGTGGTTTACATGGAGGTGTGTTCTATGGTTCTATATGCAGAGCTGTGGTTTACATGGAGGTGTGTTCTATGGTTCTATATGCAGAGCTGTGGTTTACATGGAGGTGTGTTCTATGGTTCTATATGCAGAGCTGTGGTTTACATGGAGGTGTGTTCTATGGTTCTATATGCAGAGCTGTGGTTTACATGGAGGTGTGTTCTATGGTTCTATATGCAGAGCTGTGGTTTACATGGAGGTGTGTTCTATGGTTCTATATGCAGAGCTGTGGTTTACATGGAGGTGTGTTCTATGGTTCTATATGCAGAGCTGTGGTTTACATGGAGGTGTGTTCTATGGTTCTATATGCAGAGCTGTGGTTTACATGGAGGTGTGTTCTATGGTTCTATATGCAGAGCTGTGGTTTACATGGAGGTGTGTTCTATGGTTCTATATGCAGAGCTGTGGTTTACATGGAGGTGTGTTCTATGGTTCTATATGCAGAGCTGTGGTTTACATGGAGGTGTGTTCTATGGTTCTATATGCAGAGCTGTGGTTTACATGGAGGTGTGTTCTATGGTTCTATATGCAGAGCTGTGGTTTACATGGAGGTGTGTTCTATGGTTCTATATGCAGAGCTGTGGTTTACATGGAGGTGTGTTCTATGGTTCTATAAGCAGAGCTGTGGTTTACATGGAGGTCCAACCTCTTTTTATTTGTGTGTTTTGTATTTACATTTTCATACCAAACAAAGTGTTGTACAGAGAGAAACTCTCTGTTTCTGAACTCCACATTTACAAGCCCCTAATTCCTAGGGCCCTACACCCTAGCCCCTTTAAACTAGGGCCCTACACCCTAGCCCCTTTAAACTAGACACCTACACCCTAGCTCCTTTAAACTAGGGCCCTACACCCTAGCCCCTTTAAACTAGACACCTACACCCTAGCTCCTTTAAACTAGGGCCCTACACCCTAGCTCCTTTAAACTAGGGCCCTACACCCTAGCCCCTTTAAACTAGGGCCCTACACCCTAGCCCCTTTAAACTAGGGCCCTACACCCTAGCCCCTTTAAACTAGACACCTACACCCTAGCCCCTTTAAACTAGGGCCCTACACCCTAGCCCCTTTAAACTAGGGCCCTACACCCTAGCCCCTTTAAACTAGGGCCCTACTCCCTAGCCCCTTTAAACTAGACACCTACACCCTAGCCCCTTTAAACTAGGGCCCTACACCCTAGCCCCTTTAAACTAGACACCTACACCCTAGCCCCTTTAAACTAGGGCCCTACACCCTAGCTCCTTTAAACTAGGGCCCTACACCCTAGCTCCTTTAAACTAGGGCCCTACACCCTAGCTCCTTTAAACTAGACACCTACACCCTAGCCCCTTTAAACTAGGGCCCTACACCCTAGCCCCTTTAAACTTGGGCCCTACACCCTAGCCCCTTTAAACTAGACACCTACACCCTAGCTCCTTTAAACTAGGGCCCTACACCCTAGCCCCTTTAAACTAGGGCCCTACACCCTAGCCCCTTTAAACTAGGGCCCTACACCCTAGCTCCTTTAAACTAGGGCCCTACAACCTAGCCCCTTTAAACTAGGGCCCTACACCCTAGCCCCTTTAAACTAGGGCCCTACACCCTAGCTCCTTTAAACTAGACACCTACACCCTAGCCCCTTTAAACTAGGGCCCTACACCCTAGCCCCTTTAAACTAGGGCCCTACACCCTAGCCCCTTTAAACTAGACACCTACACCCTAGCTCCTTTAAACTAGGGCCCTACACCCTAGCCCCTTTAAACTAGACACCTACACCCTAGCTCCTTTAAACTAGGGCCCTACACCCTAGCTCCTTTAAACTAGGGCCCTACACCCTAGCCCCTTTAAACTAGGGCCCTACACCCTAGCCCCTTTAAACTAGGGCCCTACACCCTAGCCCCTTTAAACTAGACACCTACACCCTAGCCCCTTTAAACTAGGGCCCTACACCCTAGCCCCTTTAAACTAGGGCCCTACACCCTAGCCCCTTTAAACTAGGGCCCTACACCCTAGCCCCTTTAAACTAGACACCTACACCCTAGCCCCTTTAAACTAGGGCCCTACACCCTAGCCCCTTTAAACTAGACACCTACACCCTAGCCCCTTTAAACTAGGGCCCTACACCCTAGCTCCTTTAAACTAGGGCCCTACACCCTAGCTCCTTTAAACTAGGGCCCTACACCCTAGCTCCTTTAAACTAGACACCTACACCCTAGCCCCTTTAAACTAGGGCCCTACACCCTAGCCCCTTTAAACTTGGGCCCTACACCCTAGCCCCTTTAAACTAGACACCTACACCCTAGCTCCTTTAAACTAGGGCCCTACACCCTAGCCCCTTTAAACTAGGGCCCTACACCCTAGCTCCTTTAAACTAGGGCCCTACACCCTAGCCCCTTTAAACTAGGGCCCTACACCCTAGCCCCTTTAAACTAGGGCCCTACACCCTAGCTCCTTTAAACTAGACACCTACACCCTAGCCCCTTTAAACTAGGGCCCTACACCCTAGCCCCTTTAAACTAGGGCCCTACACCCTAGCCCCTTTAAACTAGGCCCCTACACCCTAGCCCCTTTAAACTAGACACCTACACCCTAGCTCCTTTAAACTAGGGCCCTACACCCTAGCCCCTTTAAACTAAACACCTACACCCTAGCTCCTTTAAACTAGGGCCCTACACCCTAGCTCCTTTAAACTAGACACCTACACCCTAGCCCCTTTAAACTAGGCCCCTACACCCTAGCTCCTTTAAACTAGGCCCCTACACCCTAGCCCCTTTAAACTAGGCACCTACACCCTAGCCCCTTTAAACTAGGCACCTACACCCTAGCCCTTTTAAACTAGGGCCCTACACCCTAGCCCCTTTAAACTAGGGCCCTACACCCTAGCCCCTTTAAATTAGGGCCCTACACCCTAGCCCCTTTAAATTAGGGCCCTACACCCTATCCCCTTTAAATTAGGGCCCTACACCCTAGCCCCTTTAAACTAGGCCCCCACAGTCTAGGCCCTTTAAACTAGGCCCCTACAGTCTAGCCCTTTTAAACTAGGGCCCTACACCCTAGCCCCTTTAAACTAGGGCCTGACACCCTAGCCCCTATAAACTAGGGCCCTACACCCTAGCCCCTTTAAACTAGGGCCCTACACCCTAGCCCCTTTAAATTAGGGCCCTACACCCTAGCCCCTTTAAATTAGGGCCCTACACCCTAGCCCCTTTAAACTAGGCCCCCACAGTCTAGGCCCTTTAAACTAGGGCCCTACACCCTAGCCCCTTTAAACTAGGGCCTGACACCCTAGCCCCTATAAACTAGGGCCCTACACCCTAGTCCCTATGCCTTAGCTTCTACTACTTAGCCCCTACATCTTAGCCCCTACACGTCAAACTCATTCCACGGAGGGCAGAGTGTCTGCAGGTTTTCGCTCCTGCCTTGTACTTGACTGATGAATTAAGGTCACTAATTAGTAAGGAACTCCCCTCACCTGGTTTCCGAGGGCTTAATTGAAAGGAAAAACCTAAAACCAGCAGACAACGAGGCCCTCCAGAGAATGAGTTTGACACCCCTGTCCTAGACACTCCTATGGATCTCATATAAGCATCACGGTGACGCTTTCATCTGGCCTTTTTATGATTGGCTGGGTGGAACTGTTACCCTAATGCTTCCACCAATGAGATCCTCTCAGATCTACAGTAGTGGCCAGGAGGGAGGGGCTACAGTGCCTGATTTGGAATTCAGAATGTTTGAGTGACAGTTGTAGAAGGGGTCTATTATATAGTTTCCTTGATTTCATTGGAAATACATTTTTCACTTTACCTGACGTTGACTGTATCGCAAAGTGACACTATATATATATATATATATTGGACACACCTACTCATTCAAGAGTGTTTTCTTTATTTGTACTATTTTCGTCATTGTAGAATAATAGTGAAGACGTCAAAACTATGGAATAACACATATGGGATCATGTACATTCTTCAAAGTAGCCACCCCTTGCCTTGATGACAGCTTTGCACACTCTAGGCATTCTCTCAACCAGCTTCATGAGGAAGTCACCTGGAATGCATTTCAATTAACAGGTGTGCCTTGAGGCAGTCTATACTATACTATTAACCAGGATCCAGTTTCCGATTAACTTAGCCTTAAGATGTTTTTTTGGGGACATCGGCTCCTGGACCCAAAGGGCTCTGGTCTAAAGTAGTACACTACATAGTGAATAGGGTACCTTTTGGGACTCAACCAGTAAGAACAGACATGCTTCAGCTAGTTATTGAATGATGTGTTTCGTTTCCCTGCGACATGAACAGAACTGATGCAGCACTGAGGACCCTGCGGACGGACGACCAGGCCTCTTTTTATACCTGAACAGAACTGATGCAGCACTGAGGACCCTGCGGACGGACGACCAGGCCTCTTTTTATACCTGAACAGAACTGATGCAGCACTGAGGACCCTGCGGACGGACGACCAGGCCTCTTTTTATACCTGAACAGAACTGATGCAGCACTGAGGACCCTGCGGACGGACGACCAGGCCTCTTTTTATACGTGTGAATTGTGATTTGTAATATACTCTTGTACTGTACAGTCTTCGCTTTAGATATTATGACGTATATATGATATACTGCTTTATCAAAGAGCAACATGTAGCCAAAGAGTTGGAAAGAACAGTTCTGTTGCAAAAGGCTTCTTAAAATGGAAGCAAATGAAAAGGGGAGGGACTTAACGGAATTTGTCCAATAGAAACTATTTTTGGTTGCAACACATTCGGTTTGCAACAGAATAAAAACACCTCAGATTTTGAACTAGAATGTGTGAAAGGTGTTTATGTTGTACCTCCAGGGGTCGTGTTCATTAGGCACCAAACGGACTGAAACAGGGAAGGACTACCTGGACTAGTTTTCATTGTGTGTTGCAAAACCCTATCCCATTTCGTGTCCTAATGAACACAACCCAGTTATGTTATGTACTTAGTTACCAAATGTAGTTGAATTCAAAAGCAGCGGTAGTATTCTGTGCAGCAGTATGGAGGCTTTCATCAGTGGGGGAAGACTGGAGAGCTGTAGATAGAAATGTAACTTGAGATGTGATTGAGAATCATCCCCATTTCCAGCTTGAGCTACTCCAAACCAGAAGTTGCCTCACGGGAACATACAATGAACAAAAATATAAACACATGTAAAGTGTTGGTTCCGTGTTTCATGAAAATAAAATAAAAATCACAGAAATGTTCCGTACAAAAAGCTTAACTTAAATTGTGCACAAATTTAAAATCCCCGTTAGTGAGCATTTTGCCTTGGCTAAAATAATCCAGCCACCTGACCGGTGTGGCATATCAAGAATCTGGTTAAACAGAATACTCATTACACAGGTGCACCTTGTTCTGGGGACAATAAAAGGCCACTTTAAAATGTACAGTTCTGTCACAACACATGCCACAGATGTCTCAAGTTGAGGGAGCTGCATGCTGACTGCAGGGAAGCCCACCAGCTCTGTTGTAATGAGTATTCTGTCAGGTGGCTGCATGCTGACTGCAGGGAAGCCCACCAGCGCTGTTGTAATGAGTATTCTGTCAGGTGGCTGCATGCTGACTGCAGGGAAGCCCACCAGCTCTGTTGTAATGAGTATTCTGTCAGGTGGCTGCATGCTGACTGCAGGGAAGCCCACCAGCGCTGTTGTAATGAGTATTCTGTCAGGTGGCTGCATGCTGACTGCAGGGAAGCCCACCAGCTCTGTTGTAATGAGTATTCTGTCAGGTGGCTGCATGCTGACTGCAGGGAAGCCCACCAGCGCTGTTGTAATGAGTATTCTGTCAGGTGGCTGCTAGCTGACTGCAGGGAAGCCCACCAGCTCTGTTGTAATGAGTATTCTGTCAGGTGGCTGCATGCTGACTGCAGGGAAGCCCACCAGCTCTGTTGTAATGAGTATTCTGTCAGGTGGCTGCATGCTGACTGCAGGGAAGCCCACCAGCGCTGTTGTAATGAGTATTCTGTCAGGTGGCTGCATGCTGACTGCAGGGAAGCCCACCAGCTCTGTTGTAATGAGTATTCTGTCAGGTGGCTGCATGCTGACTGCAGGGAAGCCCACCAGCTCTGTTGTAATGAGTATTCTGTCAGGTGGCTGCATGCTGACTGCAGGGAAGCCCACCAGCTCTGTTGTAATGAGTATTCTGTCAGGTGGCTGCATGCTGACTGCAGGGAAGCCCACCAGCGCTGTTGTAATGAGTATTCTGTCAGGTGACTGCATGCTGACTGCAGGGAAGCCCACCAGCGCTGTTGTAATGAGTATTCTGTCAGGTGGCTGCATGCTGACTGCAGGGAAGCCCACCAGCGCTGTTGTAATGAGTATTCTGTCAGGTGGCTGCATGCTGACTGCAGGGAAGCCCACCAGCTCTGTTGTAATGAGTATTCTGTCAGGTGGCTGCATGCTGACTGCAGGGAAGCCCACCAGCTCTGTTGTAATGAGTATTCTGTCAGGTGGCTGCATGCTGACTGCAGGGAAGCCCACCAGCGCTGTTGTAATGAGTAACTTAATTTCTCCATAAACTGCCGCCATCATAGAGAATTTGGAAGTGCGTTCAACCGGCCACAACCACAGAACAGATGTAACCATGCCAACCCAGGACCGCCACACTCAGCTTCTTCACCTGTGGAATCAGAGGGGTGGGGGCGGGGGGGGGGGGGTAAAAACTAATTGATTGGCTGCCCTCCCAGGCCCACCTATTACTGCAGCCCTGCCGTTGAGTGAAATCCATAGATTAGGGCCTAAAGAATTTCCATTGGCTGATTTCCAAATATGAACTGTAACAATTTTTGCATTTCTATTTTTCGTTCAGTATAAAGTGATATCCTAGAACGCTTACAGCTTTTAGATTTCCTTGGTTCTAATGTAGCGGCAAAGTTTTGGCAACGTCACATTTTGGAAACATGATTTCAATAATGCAAGCTTTTTCCTTAGGGACCTTGCTAATGATAACCCAATATTAACTACATCCATTTCTCCCTCTCACACCGTGCATGTGGTCTAAGACAGACGTCATGCAAGGCTGGCCATCCTATTGCAAGGTTATATTGTAAATCCCCAAGGGGGGGGGGGGGTTGTTCAGTACAGTGAATAAAAGGTTGAATTAAAACAACGTCATTCTTAACTGGATCCGTGTTCCCTTGTCAGGGAGGGACTGTAACCTGAGAAACAAAGCCTGTCTCTTAGTTACAGTGTATATCGTAATGTCACTTAGACAGCAATTATATAAGGGTCAAATGGAACACTACACTAATCCATGGAGGGAAATAGACAAATCAGATGAATACCGCAGTCACACAGGCTGGCTAAATAAATATTGTAAGAACAATTATTAGCAAGAGACCTGATTAGTAAATAGACCAATTGGTTTACACAGACTGCTTGTGTAAACAGCCTAGTAGACATGCCTTAATATGAACACAAGGTCAGTCAAGATCAATTGAACAAATGCCAGCAACACATTGATTAGTCTACGTGGCTTTTATTGAGTCAGTGACTTAGGCAGCCATGAGGATCCATTCCAGAATGGAGAGTTCAGGTTTGAGAAACAGTCCCTCTGGGATGTAGCTTGTGAGTAATGACAGCAGCCATTTTAGGATTCCACCTGCTTCTCCTGGTCAATGACTGTAGGTGAGAAGAACAGCTTAAAACGGAGAGCAATAGAGAATTGTGACATCGATGCTAACGTGACAAAGTTAACCACCGAAATTCAAGTTGGCGTACCCATCAGAGTGCCTTAATTCAAGGTCTAGTAGTTCTAGTTGCCAACAGGTTTCATAGTAAAACCAGTGGCTACTAAGGCATTGTATTTACCCTCTTTGGTAGGTAGAGTGTTCTTCTCCTCAGTCTCAGTCTTCTTCAGTTTAGTCATGTCAAACTGAGCGATCTCACTCACATCTGGTTTGTCTGCCATTGTTGATTTGGGTTCTAATGAAACAGATCGGTGTTACATAAACAGCCAATGACATGCCAGTATGATAAAGTTCCCAGACTTGATGTGGAGTAATACTATTAGGCAAACATTTGACTGAAGTTATTCACCTGCTGACCGTCTAAAACATAAGCTATTGAAGCACAGGCCTACCTTAAACCTCCACAGGTACTGCACCACACAAAATGGTTTGTAAATAAGGAAGGAATGACCACCTTCATTTCCGGAATCTATTTATGAGAATGGAAAGGAACACTGATTACTAACAGGAGGGGCCTTCTAATTTTCTAAGTGGTGGCACCTGTTCATTCACCTGTTTAACATCCAATTAGCATAATTACGTAATACTGCGTAACACCGAATGAAGTGAGCACCCAACTGTAGGATTTTGAATTAACAGAACAAACTGTTCTGTCACCTGTAATTTATTGTAAAAACCATGGCACATTTTTCTCAAGCTCATTTGATCGACGATTCGGTTTTGTTTACATCCAAATTGACAAGATAGATAAAATAAAAACTTCACGTGTCTTTAAAAATGACCAGAGCCAATCAGAAGGCAGGTCTGGGAGTTGGCTCGGATTCATAACGCGGCTGAATACGGAAAGAACCGAACTGGAGACTCCGTGTGAGAGCAGAACGTCAAGACGTAAAGGTGACCAAAAGTGTCCCATGTTAAGTGTTTGATTTAGCGATTTAGTAACGGTTTGATTTAGAGACTGTTGGGTTTAAAACCGCGGCGTGAAACATTCATTCAGTCAGAGCACCCTGTGTTGTTGTGTGTTGTTTGTCATTGTAAATATAATATCAACACGACTGTATTTACAACAATCTGTATACAGTCATAACATCATCATGCCCAGTCGTCATTCTCGAGCTGGTATTGACATGACTTCTATGTCACTGGCTTCAATGTAGAATATTTGGCTACATGTCATGTTGGAATAGCCAACAATAAGAGTAGCAAACAAAAGCTAGCTGACCAAAGATGGTATATAGCTACTGTATCAGTATTATCCAGCTAGCTGACCAGAGATGGTATATAGCTACTGTATCAGTATTATCCAGCTAGCTGACCAGAGATGGTATATAGCTACTGTATCAGTATTATCCAGCTAGCTGACCAGAGATGGTATATAGCTACTGTATCAGTATTATCCAGCTAGCTGACCAAAGATGGTATATAGCTACTGTATCAGTATTATCCAGCTAGCTGATCAAAGATGGTATACTGTATCAGTATTATCCAGCTAGCTGACCAGAGATGGTATATAGCTACTGTATCAGTATTATCCAGCTAGCTGATCAAAGATGGTATATAGCTACTGTATCAGTATTGTCCAGCTAGCTGATCAAAGATGGTATATAGCTACTGTATCAGTATTATCCAGCTAGCTGACCAAAGATGGTATATAGCTACTGTATCAGTATTATCCAGCTAGCTGATCAAAGATGGTATACTGTATCAGTATTGTCCAGCTAGCTGATCAAAGATGGTATATAGCTACTGTATCAGTATTATCCAGCTAGCTGATCAAAGATGGTATACTGTATCAGTATTATCCAGCTAGCTGACCAAAGATGGTATACTGTATCAGTATTATCCAGCTAGCTGATCAAAGATGGTATACTGTATCAGTATTATCCAGCTAGCTGACCAAAGATGGTATACTGTCTCAGTATTATCCAGCTAGCTGATCAAAGATGGTATGTGTGTGTATATATATATATATATATATATATATATATATATATATATATATATATATATATATATATATATATATATATATATATAACGAATTGGTAAACAACCCAAAGAAAAAAGCAGGGAGACACCCCCACCTACCCAGCCCTTCTTCCTCTCAATGATGCCCTGACCTGCATTTCTTCCACAGGAGGCTGCAGAGGGGAGGACGGCTCATAATAATGGATGGAACAGAGCAGATGGAACGGCATCCAACACATTGGAACCATGTTTTATGTATTTGATCCCATTCCACTGATTCCGTTCCAGTCATTACAACGAGCCCCTCCTCTCCAATTACGGTTCCACCAACCTCCTGTGATTTGTAGTCTCACACACTGTCACACATACATATGCAAGTGTACAATATGCACTTAACACACACGTGTCAGAACAACACTGATACAGTAGCTATATACCATCTTTGATCAGCTAGCTGGATAATACTGATACAGTAGCTATATACCATCTCTGGTCAGCTAGCTGGACAATACTGATACAGTAGCTATATACCATCTCTGGTCAGCTAGCTGGACAATACTGATACAGTAGCTATATACCATCTCTGGTCAGCTAGCTGGACAATACTGATACAGTAGCTATATACCATCTCTGGTCAGCTAGCTGGACAATACTGATACAGTAGCTATATACCATCTTTGGTCAGCTAGCTGGATAATACTGATACAGTAGCTATATACCATCTTTGGTCAGCTAGCTGGACAATACTGATACAGTAGCTATATACCATCTCTGGTCAGCTAGCTGGATAATACTGATACAGTAGCTATATACCATCTCTGGTCAGCTAGCTGTTGTTTGCTACTCTTGTTGTTGGCTATTCCAACATGACATGTAGCCAAATATTCTACATTGAAGCCAGTGACATAGAAGTCATGTCAATACCAGCTCGAGAATGACGACTGGGCATGATGATGTTATGACTGTATACAGATTGTTGTAAATACAGTCGTGTTGATATTATATTTACAGTGACAACAAACACACAACAACACAGGGTGCTCTGACTGAATGAATGTTTCCCGCCGCGGTTTTAAACCCAACAGTCTCTAAATCAAACCGTTACTAAATCGTTAAATCAAACACTTAACAGGGGACACTTTTGGTCACCTTTACGTCTTGACGTTCTGCTCTCACACGGAGTCTCCAGTTCGGTTCTTTCCGTATTCAGCCGCGTAATGAATCCGAGCCAACTCCCAGACCTGCCTTCTGATTGGCTCTGGTCATTTTTAAAGACACGTGAAGTTTTTATTTTATCTATCTTTTCAATTTTGATGTTAAAAAACCCGAATCGTCGATCAAATGAGCTTGAGAAAAATTGCCATGGTTTTTACAATAAATTACAGGTGACAGAACAGTTTTTTTTCTGTTAATTCAAAATCCTACAGTTGGGTGCTCACTTCATTCGGTGTTACGCAGTATTACGTAATTATGCTAATTGGATGTTAAACAGGTGAATGAACAGGTGCCACCACTTAGAAAATTAGAAGGCCCCTCCTGCTAGTAATCAGTGTTCCTTGCCATTCTCATAAATAGATTCCGGAAATGAAAGTGTTCATTCCTTCCTTATTTACAAACCATTTTGTGTGGTGCAGTACCTGTGGAGGTTTAAGGTAGGCCTGTGCTTCAATAGCTTATGTTTTAGACTGTCAGCAGGTGAATAACTTCAGTAAAATGTTTGCTTAGTAGTATTACTCCACATCAAGTCTGGGAACTTGATCATACTGGCATGTCATTGTCTGTTTATGTAACACCGATCTGTTTCATTAGAACCCAAATCAACAATGGCAGACAAACCAGACGTGAGTGAGATCGCTCAGTTTGACATGACTAAACTGAAGAAGACTGAGACTGAGGAGAAGAACACTCTACCTACCAAAGAGGGTAAATACAATGCCTTAGTAGCCACTGGTTTTATTATGAAACCTGATGGCAACTAGAACTACTAGACCTTGAATTAAGGCACTCTGATGGGTACGCCAACTTGAATTTCGGTGGTTAACTTTGTCACGTTAGCATCGACGTCACAATTCTCTATTGCTCTCCGTTTAAAGCTGTTCTTCTCACCTACAGTCATTGACCAGGAGAAGCAGGTGGAATCCTAAAATGGCTGCTGTCATTACTCACAAGCTACATCCCAGAGGGACTGTTTCTCAAACCTGAACTCTCCATTCTGGACTGGATCCTCATGGCTGCCTAAGTCACTGACTCAATAAAAGCCATGAAGACTAATCAATGTGTTGCTGGCATTTGTTCAATTGATCTTGACTGACCTTGTTTTCATATTAAGGGATTTCTACTAGGCTGTTTACACAGGCAGTCTGTTTTGGACCCCCCCCCCCCCCCCCCTCATGCAAATTAATGACTTAAATCATACAACGTGATTTTCTGGATGTCTCTCACAGTTGATGTGTACCTATGATAAAACTGACAGACCTCTACATTCTTTGTAAGTAGGAAAATCGTCAGAGTGTTATACTTGTTCTCCCCACAGTTTCAGGCTTTAATTCTGAAAAATGAGCTAGAAGGATCACATGGTGTCAGTGGATAGCCAGATGTCCTTAGATTTGTTCATGCGTGCACCTCTGCAGCGTGACACTTTCTCTCTCCTATTGAAAAGGCTACTGTCTGGTTGAAATATTAACCATTATTTATTGTAAAGACAACCTGAGGATTGATTATAAACACTTGACATGTTTCTACGAACTTTCCGGATACTAATTGGAATTTGTCTGCCCGTCGTAACCACACGAGCCTGTGGATTACTAAACAAAACGTGCCAACCAAATTGAGTTTTTTTTTTAATACAATCTTTATCAAACATGTAAAAGAGTCTGAGTACAAAAATCAAAGGTAAGCGAGTCATTTTATTGCTTTTCTGGCTTTCGTGATCAATCTACTTTACTGCAAGCTGTTTGTAATGTTTTGTCAGAGCGGTCCTCACAATCACAATGTTTGCTTTCACTGTAAAGCTTTTTTGAAATCTGACATGCCAGGTGGCTGAACAACAAGCTACGCTGTGTTTTGGTATATTGCACTTGTGATTTCATGTAATATTTTTAGTCATTTGAATTTGGCGCAATGCAATTCACCGGCTGACAAATGATCCCGTTGAGGGAATGGGTGCGCCAAGAATTAAAGACAACTTGATTTGGAGAGACAATCAAAAGTTGTTTTTGTGTTATTGCTGATGTTCCAATGATTAACGGAAAATCCAAAGACAGAAATAGTGAACATTCAATTACCAAAAAGCTTTACGGTGAAAGCAAACCATGTGATTCAGCCCTCTGCTGTACTGCTGTGTGCAGGCGATAAAGTGTTGTCAGCCAGCAGGCGTGCGGGTGTTTTTATGACATTCAGCCCTAATCTATTGTGTTCCTATGACTCAACTAGCACCAGTTGACCGCCTTCATCTCCTCTGTCACCATATCAGCTTACACACACACAAGGTTTGCCAAGTGTCACAATGGCTTCATACCTTATTCCAATATAAGGTGTGGTGGTATGTTATAAAAACCAGGATATAAATTATATAAAATTGACAATACTTTTTTGCCCCACTGTATATATCCATATTTCCTTAATCCTTTGAGGTAAATTTGTCTATTTACAATGGCTGACTTCAAAAGCACTAGATGTAGCCTAGCTTGTTGGCCTACACCCAATCTCCTATATTTCCTCAAAGGTTTTGGCAATTAATAAACCCTTTTCCTACTATACCCAGAGTCAGATTAACATGAATAAACCCTTTCCCTACTATACCCAGAGTCAGGTCAACATTAATAAACCCTTTTCCTACTATACCCAGAGTCAGGTCAACATTAATAAACCCTTTTCCTACTATACCCAGAGTCAGGTCAACATTAATAAACCCTTTTCCTACTATACCCAGAGTAAGGTCAACATTAATAAACCCTTTTCCTACTATACCCAGAGTCAGGTCAACTCATGGATAATATTTGTAAGCTTTCAGTTTTGAAGAAAGTTAATAAAGTTTGTTTGTGGATCCATTTGTAATGACTGGAAGTCTATAGGACACGTCTCTCCAACCCTGTTCCCGGAGAGCTAAAATCCTGCAGGTTTTCACTCCAACCCTAATCTAACACACCTGATTCTAAGAATTAGCTGGTTGATAAGATCAACCAGGTTAGTTACAACTGGGGTTGGATTGAAAACCTACAGGACTATACGCGCTCCAGGAACGGGTTTGGAGAGCCCTGCTGTCATCAAATCCAACTGTATTAGTCACATGCACCAAATACAACCTCACAGTGAAATGCTGAATGTAACAGGTGTAGTAGACCTCACAGTGAAATGCTGAATACAACAGGTGTAGTAGACCTCACAGTGAAATGCTGAATACAACAGGTGTAGTAGACCTCACAGTGAAATGCTGAATGCAACAGGTGTAGTAGACCTCACAGTGAAATGCTGAATACAACAGGTGTAGTAGACCTCGCAGTGAAATGCTGAATACAACAGGTGTAGTAGACCTCGCAGTGAAATGCTGACTACAACAGGTGTAGTAGACCTCGCAGTGAAATGCTGAATACAACAGGTGTAGTAGACCTTACAGTGAAATGCTGAATACAACAGGTGTAGTAGACCTCACAGTGAAATGCTGAATACAACAGGTGTAGTAGACCTTACAGTGAAATGCTGAATACAACAGGTGTAGTAGACCTCACAGTGAAATGCTGAATACAACAGGTGTAGTAGACCTCACAGTGAAATGCTGAATACAACAGGTGTAGTAGACCTTACAGTGAAATGCTGAATACAACAGGTGTAGTAGACCTTACAGTGAAATGCTGAATACAACAGGTGTAGTAGACCTTACAGTGAAATGCTGAATACAACAGGTGTAGTAGACCTTACAGTGAAATGCTGAATACAACAGGTGTAGTAGACCTTACAGTGAAATGCTGACTTACAACAGGTGTAGTAGACCTTACAGTGAAATTCTGATTTACAACAGGTGTAGTAGACCTTACAGTGAAATGCTGAATACAACAGGTGTAGTAGACCTTACAGTGAAATGCTGAATACAACAGGTGTAGTAGACCTTACAGTGAAATTCTGATTTACAACAGGTGTAGTAGACCTTACAGTGAAATGCTGAATACAACAGGTGTAGTAGACCTTACAGTGAAATGCTGAATACAACAGGTGTAGTAGACCTTACAGTGAAATGCTGAATACAACAGGTGTAGTAGACCTTACAGTGAAATGCTGAATACAACAGGTGTAGTAGACCTCACAGTGAAATGCTGAATACAAAAGGTGTAGTAGACCTCACAGTGAAATGCTGACTACAACAGGTGTGGTAGACCTCACAGTGAAATGCTGATTACAACAGGTGTAGTAGACCTCACAGTGAAATGCTGAATACCACAGGTGTAGTAGACCTTACAGTGAAATGCTGAATACAACAGGTGTAGTAGACCTTACAGTGAAATGCTGAATACAACAGGTGTAGTAGACCTTACAGTGAAATGCTGAATACAACAGGTGTAGTAGACCTTACAGTGAAATGCTGACTTACAACAGGTGTAGTAGACCTTACAGTGAAATGCTGACTTACAACAGGTGTAGTAGACCTTACAGTGAAATGCTGACTTACAACAGGTGTAGTAGACCTCACAGTGAAATGCTGAATACAACAGGTGTAGTAGACCTTACAGTGAAATGCTGAATACAACAGGTGTAGTAGACCTTACAGTGTAATGCTGACATACAACAGGTGTAGTAGACCTCACAGTGAAATGCTGAATACAACAGGTGTAGTAGACCTCACAGTGAAATGCTGACTACAACAGGTGTGGTAGACCTCACAGTGAAATGCTGATTACAACAGGTGTAGTAGACCTCACAGTGAAATGCTGAATACAACAGGTGTAGTAGACCTTACAGTGAAATGCTGAATACAACAGGTGTAGTAGACCTTACAGTGAAATACTGAATACAACAGGTGTGGTAGACCTCACAGTGAAATGCTGAATACACACAGGTGTAGTAGACATCACAGTGAAATGCTGACTTACAACAGGTGTAGTAGACCTTACAGTGAAATGCTGAATACAACAGGTGTAGTAGACCTTACAGTGTAATGCTGACATACAACAGGTGTAGTAGACCTTACAGTGAAATGCTGATTTACAACAGGTGTAGTAGACCTTACAGTGAAATGCTGATTACAACAGGTGTAGTAGACCTCACAGTGAAATGCTGAATACAACAGGTGTAGTAGACCTTACAGTGAAATGCTGAATACAACAGGTGTAGTAGACCTTACAGTGAAATGCTGAATACAACAGGTGTAGTAGACCTTACAGTGAAATGCTGAATACAACAGGTGTAGTAGACCTTACAGTGAAATGCTGACTTACAACAGGTGTAGTAGACCTTACAGTGAAATGCTGAATACAACAGGTGTAGTAGACCTTACAGTGAAATGCTGACTTACAACAGGTGTAGTAGACCTTACAGTGAAATTCTGATTTACAACAGGTGTAGACCTCACAGTGAAATGCTGAATACAACAGGTGTAGTAGACCTCACAGTGAAATGCTGATTACAACAGGTGTAGTAGACCTCACAGTGAAATGCTGAATACAACAGGTGTAGTAGACCTTACAGTGAAATGCTGAATACAACAGGTGTAGTAGACCTTACAGTGAAATGCTGAATACAACAGGTGTAGTAGACCTTACAGTGAAATGCTGAATACAACAGGTGTAGTAGACCTCACAGTGAAATGCTGAATACAACAGGTGTAGTAGACCTCACAGTGAAATGCTGAGTACAACAGGTGTAGTAGACCTCACAGTGAAATGCTGAATACAACAGGTGTAGTAGACCTTACAGTGTAATGCTGACATACAACAGGTGTAGTAGACCTTACAGTGAAATGCTGATTTACAACAGGTGTAGTAGACCTTACAGTGAAATGCTGAATACAACAGGTGTAGTAGACCTTACAGTGAAATGCTGAATACAACAGGTGTAGTAGACCTTACAGTGAAATGCTGAATACAACAGGTGTAGTAGACCTTACAGTGAAATGCTGATTACAACAGGTGTAGTAGACCTCACAGTGAAATGCTGAATACAACAGGTGTAGTAGACCTTACAGTGTAATGCTGACATACAACAGGTGTAGTAGACCTTACAGTAAAATGCTGAATACAACAGGTGTAGTAGACCTTACAGTGAAATGCTGATTACAACAGGTGTAGTAGACCTCACAGTGAAATGCTGAATACAACAGGTGTAGTAGACCTTACAGTGTAATGCTGACATACAACAGGTGTAGTAGACCTTACAGTAAAATGCTGAATACAACAGGTGTAGTAGACCTTACAGTGAAATGCTGATTACAACAGGTGTAGTAGACCTCACAGTGTAATGCTGACTTACAACAGGTGTAGTAGACCTTACAGTGAAATGCTGAATACAACAGGTGTAGTAGACCTTACAGTAAAATGCTGAATACAACAGGTGTAGTAGACCTTACAGTGAAATGCTGATTACAACAGGTGTAGTAGACCTCACAGTGAAATGCTGATTACAACAGGTGTAGTAGACCTTACAGTGAAATGCTGATTACAACAGGTGTAGTAGACCTCACAGTGAAACGCTGAATACAACAGGTGTAGTAGACCTTACAGTGAAATGCTGACTTACAACAGGTGTAGTAGACCTTACAGTGAAATGCTGAATACAACAGGTGTAGTAGACCTTACAGTGAAATGCTGACTTACAACAGGTGTAGTAGACCTCACAGTGAAATGCTGATTACAACAGGTGTAGTAGACCTTACAGTGAAATGCTGATTACAACAGGTGTGGTAGACCTCACAGTGAAATGCTGAATACAACAGGTGTAGTAGACCTTACAGTGAAATGCTGAATACAACAGGTGTAGTAGACCTCACAGTGAAATGCTGAATACAACAGGTGTAGTAGACCTCACAGTGAAATGCTGAATACAACAGGTGTAGTAGACCTTACAGTGAAATGCTGACTTACAACAGTTGTAGTAGACCTTACAGTGAAATGCTGACTTACAACAGTTGTAGTAGACCTTACAGTGAAATGCTGAATACAACAGGTGTAGTAGACCTTACAGTGAAATGCTGACTTACAACAGGTGTAGTAGACCTTACAGTGAAATGCTGAATACAACAGGTGTAGTAGACCTTACAGTGAAATGCTGAATACAACAGGTGTAGTAGACCTCACAGTGAAATGCTGATTACAACAGGTGTAGTAGACCTTACAGTGAAATGCTGAATACAACAGGTGTAGTAGACCTCACAGTGAAATGCTGAATACAACAGGTGTAGTAGACCTTACAGTGAAATGCTGAATACAACAGGTGTAGTAGACCTCACAGTGAAATGCTGAATTCAACAGGTGTAGTAGACCTCACAGTGAAATGCTGAATACAACAGGTGTAGTAGACCTTACAGTGAAATGCTGAATACAACAGGTGTAGTAGACCTCACAGTGAAATGCTGACTTACAAGCCCATAATGCCGTTTTAAGAAATAAAAGAACAGCAGTAAAATAACAATGTGGAGGTTATATACAGGGTATTACGGTACAGAGTCAATGTGGAGACTTTATACAGGGTATTACGGTACAGAGTCAATGTGGAGGTTATATACAGGGTATTACGGTACAGAGTCAATGTGGAGGCTATATACAGGGTATTACGGTACAGAGTCAATGTGGAGGCTATATACAGGGGTACTGGTACAGAGTCAATGTGGAGGCTATATACAGGGGTTACTGGTACAGAGTCAATGTGGAGGCTATATACAGGGTATTACGGTACAGAGTCAATGTGGAGGCTATATACAGGGTATTACGGTACAGAGTCAATGTGGAGGCTATATACAGGGTATTACGGTACAGAGTCAATGTGGAGGCTATATACAGGGTATTACGGTACAGAGTCAATGTGGAGGCTATATACAGGGTATTACGGTACAGAGTCAATGTGGAGGCTATATACAGGGTATTACGGTACAGAGTCAATGTGGAGGTTATATACAGGGTATTACGGTACAGAGTCAATGTGGAGGCTATATACAGGGGGTACCGGTACAGAGTCAATGTGGAGGCTATATACAGGGGGTACCGGTTAGTCTGTAACCTGTGGGAGTGTTATTGTCAGTCTGTAACCTATGGGAGTGTTATTGTCAGTCTGTAACCTGTGGGAGTGTTATTGTCAGTCTGTAACCTGTGGGAGTGTTATTGTCAGTCTGTAACCTGTGGGAGTGTTATAGTCAGTCTGTAACCTGTGGGAGTGTTATAGTCAGTCTGTAACCTGTGGGAGTGTTATTGTCAGTCTGTAACCTGTGGGAGTGTTATTGTCAGTCTGTAACCTGTGGGAGTGTTATTGTCAGTCTGTAACCTGTGGGAGTGTTATTGTCAGTCTGTAACCTGTGGGAGTGTTATTGTCAGTCTATAACCTGTGGTAGTGTTATTGTCAGTCTGTAACCTGTGGGAGTGTTATTGTCAGTCTGTAACCTGTGGGATTGTTATAGTCAGTCTGTAACCTGTGGGAGTGTTATTGTCAGTCTGTAACCTGTGGGAGTGTTATTGTCAGTCTGTAACCTGTGGGAGTGTTATTGTCAGTCTATAACCTGTGGTAGTGTTATTGTCAGTCTGTAACCTGTGGGAGTGTTATAGTCAGTCTGTAACCTGTGGGAGTGTTATTGTCAGTCTGTAACCTGTGGGAGTGTTATTGTCAGTCTGTAACCTGTGGGAGTGTTATAGTCAGTCTGTAACCTGTGGGAGTGTTATTGTCAGTCTATAACCTGTGGGAGTGTTATTGTCAGTCTGTAACCTGTGGGAGTGTTATTGTCAGTCTGTAACCTGTGGGAGTGTTATTGTCAGTCTGTAACCTGTGGGAGTGTTATTGTCAGTCTGTAACCTGTGGGAGTGTTTATTGTCAGTCTATAACCTGCGGGAGCACAGAGGCCTGTGTCACCATAGGAGGTGGATCTGGGTCACTGTGGCTGGCTGACATGCCAATTACAGTCATTTAGAGAACTTTTTACCCAGAGGACATAGAGCTCTGAAGCCACTCTGTCATTTCGGCACCTCTTCTTACCACAGACACTCCATGAAGTGAATCACCAACACACACCACAAAGTTACCCTCCTACTCTTCTAACATCCAGACTTGAGACGAGCGATATTTCAGTGTGTCTTGTCACCCAACTAGACATTCCTTAACGTTACCCTGGCTCCTACCTGCTTAACCTATTTCAGTAGGCTAGTGTGTGTGTGTGATCTCTGGGGGGAAGTTGAACCCACAGCCATGGCACTAGTCCTCTAAATTCTAACCTTTTAGTCAGGTTGTATTTCTGTGGCTTACTACCACAGTGGCCCTCATACAGTGTGTGTTTATGTGTTTTGTTATGTGTGTGTCTTGCCACAGTCACCCTATCAAACCCTCCTGCTCTTCTGTCTGTCTTACCACAGTCACCCTATCAAACCCTCCTGCTCTTCTGTCTGTGGCCTTTCAACCAATCAGACACACGGGCCTTTCAACCAACCAGACACACGGGCCTTTCAACCAATCAGACACTGTGTGAAACTCACACTTGCACAAGCCTATTTCTTTCCCACCACTGAAACGTTTTCCCTCAGCGATCGAAACCCAACCATGGTTATAGAAGCCCCACCCTGAGGTCTGTCTACCACAGTTGGCTCCCTGCCCTAGCCTCAACCTGCTGGGTGCTTTGAATAGAGGAAAATTACTAGGTCTGCTGACATGGCCTTGCCACACACACACACTGAGCACACACACACTGAACACATACACACACACACACTGAGGACACACACACTGAGGGCACACAAACTCACACTGAACACATACACACACACACACACACACACACTGAGGACACACACACTGAACACACACACACACTGAGGACACACACACACTGAGAACACACACACACTGAGAACACACACACACTGAGCACACACACACTGAACACACACACACACTGGACACACACACACACACTGAACACACACACACACACACACACACTGAGGACACACACACACACACTGAGGGCACACAAACACACACTGAACACACACACACTGTACACACACACACACTGAGCACACACACTGAACACACACACACACACACACTGTGGGTACACAAACACACACACACTGAGGACACATACACACACTTGAAGACACCCAGCCAACTTGCCAGGTGGTAAACAACTAAAATGATGTTGTGTTGGCGTGCCACCAGTTTTGCTAAACTTGGCTGACGGATTAGCATCCTCGCTAACCCTGGCGGTTCACCTTCCAGCTAAATAAGGGTAGTGACATTTTAGTTGGACGCGGTGATGACTTTCAGAGGCAGGTGAAAAGCCTGGCTGAAATGCAGTTCAGTCTACCAGTATGTTGTCACGTCCTGACCTTAGATATCTCTGTTTTCTTTTATATTTTGGTTAGGTCAGGGTGTGACTAGGGTGGGTACGCTAGTTTTTCTATCGCCTAGGGTTGTTTGTATCATCTAGGGTTTTTTGTATGTCTAGAGTTTTGTAGGTCTAAGTGATTTGTATGTCTATGGTGGCCTGATATGGTTCCCAATCAGAGACAGCTGTTTATCGTTGTCTCTGATTTGGGGATCATATTTAGGCAGCCATTTCCCTTTGGTGTTGGTGGGTTCTTGTACTATGTTTAGTTCCCTGTCTGCACTATTCATGTTGCTTCACGGTTCGTTTTGTTATTTTGTTAGTTTGTTCAGTGTTTCATTCTTTAAATAGAGAAGAATGAACGCAGACCACGCTGCACCTTGGTCTCCTTCGTACAACAAACATGTACAGGAGGAGGGCTTGAATGCCAATCCTGTGTCGTACACTTGTAATACTAAATATGAGGTCATATTGTATGATACGTTTTGTCACAGATACATTGATCTTTTACCACACAGTGTTCAAACACTGGTGTAGGATACTTGTATTTGCCTTTCTTCACTTGCATTGATCTCAACGGGAGACCAGATGAAAATGTTACTTAAGTGGATGTTTAGGATTCGCCCCTTAATGCACCTTGGTTAGAGAGGTTAAAGAGCACAGTAGAGAGGTTAGAGAGATTAGAGAGCACAGTAGAGAGGTTTGAGAGGTTAGAGAGCACAGTAGAGAGGTTAGAGAGCATGGTAGAGAGCTGAGAGAGGTTTGAGAGGTTAGAGAGCACGGTAGAGAGGTTAGAGAGCATGGTAGAGAGGTTAGAGAGCATGGTAGAGAGGTTAGAGAGCACGGTAGAGAGGTTAGAGAGCACGGTAGAGAGGTTAGAGAGCACGGTAGAGAGGTTAGAGAGCACGGTAGAGAGGTTAGAGAGCACGGTAGAGAGGTTAGAGAGCACGGTAGAGAGGTTAGAGAGGTTAGAGAGTTTAGAGAGGTTTGAGAGGTTAGAGAGCTTAGAGAGCTTAGAGAGGTTAGAGAGCACGGTAGAGAGGTTAGAGAGGTTAGAGAGCACGGTAGTGAGGTTAGAGAGGTTAGAGAGCACGGTAGAGAGGTTTGAGAGGTTAGAGAGCACAGTAGAGAGGTTAGAGAGCATGGTAGAGAGGTTTGAGAGGTTAGAGAGCATGGTAGAGAGGTTAGAGAGCATGGTAGAGAGGTTAGAGAGCATGGTAGAGAGGTTAGAGCAGTTTGAGAGGTTAGAGAGTTTGAGAGCATGGTAGAGAGGTTAGAGAGTTTGAGAGCATGGTAGAGAGGTTAGAGAGCACGGTAGCGACAGTGTTCTTTGGCTATTTCAACTGTCGATGTAACCGGCGGTTCAGTTTGTGGAGACACACACCATCTTGTCAGTTCAGTTTGTGTAGACACATACACCATCTTGTCAGTCCTCAAAAGTGCAAACCCTTCTCTGCCACTCTAGGCAGGCTAAAACAAACGCTCAAAGTATTTTAAAGATGTCAAATACTATTTGAACCCAGGTCAGATTGTTTGGACTGTTTGTCCCTAACTGTCTTTTTATTTATATTTATATATATATATTTATATATTTGTATTTATTTATTTATATATATATGTATATATATATAACTAGGCAAGTCGGTTAAAAACAAATTCCTATTTGCAATGATGGCCGACCACGGCCAAATCCTAACCCGGGCGACGCTGGGCCAATTGTGCGGTCTGGGTCATGTAACTAGCTGACGGGCTGATGCAGTACTGCACTAAGCCTTTGGTGTAACATAGTTATGTGGCCAGCAGAGAATATTTCATGTGTCATACTCCCACCAAACTGCAGTGAAGTCTAAGCGTTTCAGAGTTAGGATCGCTGATCTAGGATCAAGTCCCCCCTTATCCATTAGTTAGTCCCCCCTTATCCATCTAAAAGTCCCCCCTTATCCATTAGTTGTCATCCAAAAGGGCAAAACTGATACTAGACCAGCGCTCCTAACTCTGAGACGCTCTAAGAATACAGGCCCTGTGTTCTATGTGATACAAGTCCTACATGGTTCAAAACTGATACCAGACCAGCGCTCCTAACTCTGAGACGCTCTACGAATACAGGCCCTGTGGTCTATGTGATGCAAGTCCTACATGGTTCAAAACTGATACTAGACCAGCGCTCCTAACTCTGAGACGCTCTACGAATACAGGCCCTGTGTTCTATGTGATGTAAGTCCTACATGGTTCAAAACTGATACCAGACCAGCGCTCCTAACTCTGAGACGCTCTATGAATACAGGCCCTGTGGTCTATGTGATGTAAGTCCTACATGGTTCAAAACTGATACTAGACCAGCGCTCCTAACTCTGAGACGCTCTACGAATACAGGCCCTGTGGTCTATGTGATGTAAGTCCTACATGGTTCAAAACTGATACTAGACCAGCGCTCCTAACTCTGAGACGCTCTACGAATACAGGCCCTGTGGTCTATGTGATGTAAGTCCTACATGGTTCAAAACTGATACTAGACCAGCGCTCCTAACTCTGAGACGCTCTACGAATACAGGCCCTGTGTTCCATGTGATGCAAGTCCTACATGGTTCAAAACTGATACTAGACCAGCGCTCCTAACTCTGAGACGCTCTACGAATACAGGCCCTGTGGTCTATGTGATGTAAGTCCTACATGGTTCAAAACTGATACCAGACCAGCGCTCCTAACTCTGAGACGCTCTATGAATACAGGCCCTGTGGTCTATGTGATGTAAGTCCTACATGGTTCAAAACTGATACTAGACCACCGCTCCTAACTCTGAGACGCTCTATGAATACTGTGTTCTACATGGTTCCTTTTACATACACTGATTAAACTGTTTCAAATGAATTATTTTGCAGTGTTGTCAGTCTATCTATGGTGTTGGACATTTAGATTGTACCTTGAGTTCTATTCAATCATGATGATGTCATTGATCTTCAGGTCGTAGCTCTAGAAAGAGGCCGGATTTACAATTCCAAGTTGGATGACCGGATTTACAATTCCAAGTTGGATGACCGGATTTACAATTCCAAGTTGGATGGCCGGATTTACAATTCCAAGTTGGATGACCGGATTTACAATTCCAAGTTGGATGACCGGATTTACAATTCCAAGTTGGATGGCCGGATTTACAATTCCAAGTTGGATGACTGGATTTACAATTCCAAGTTGGATGACCGGATTTACAATTCCAAGTTGGATGACCGGATTTACAATTCCAAGTTGGATGGCCGGATTTACAATTCCAAGTTGGATGACCGGATTTACAATTCCAAGTTGGATGACCAGATTTACAATTCCAAGTTGGATGACCGGATTTACAATTCCAAGTTGGATGACCGGATTTACAATTCCAAGTTGGATGACCGGATTTACAATTCCAAGTTGGATGACCAGATTTACAATTCCAAGTTGGATGGCCAGATTTACAATTCCAAGTTGGATGGCCGTTCAAAGTTTATTTTCCCAGTCGGAGCTAGTTTTTTTTTCTCCCAACTTTGCCAGTTGTCTTCAACTCACTGAAGTCAAGTTTTCACAGTTCCGAGTTAAATTGTTTTGAGTGTGGCACAAATCACGCTTCATTGACAGCATGGCCAATGTTGAATGTTTATCATTTTAAACTTGGAAAAGAGCCCCTTAAATCCCAGATTTGGGACCACAAAGCCACTCAACTGAAAAACAAGCTAGTGATTGCTTTGCAATGCTTGCAGTTGGCCACTGTCACTGATTCCTTCCAAACCACTCATTGTTGGATTTGCGATTTCCAACTTGTTGTTTAATGTTCATGGCCGATGAGCAACGATACGTTTTATCTATTATTTATCTTCATTATTTATCTTAATTTGACAAGGATTAAAAAAGATTTTCCAGTAGATTGTCGACTTGATTTCATGATGATGACTGCTAGCTAAGATTTTGAAAGTATGATGTTGACACGATCAGTCCAATCAAAGCTACTGTACATGTAACGCAATCCTTCTTGGATAGGCACTTCTAATGTAACTCTATGGCAGCAGCCAAGGGGCTAGAATTTTCTAGCTCTACCCTTGGACTTGGCGGTGACATAGTGTCCCCGTGAGTGACGGAACACTGAGCCAATCACGGCGCAACGCTCCGTATTTTCTGCTGGCTTGCCCCACCACCACAGAAAGCACTGAGCTAGGCTGAATCACCTGCATTTTGGAGCTGCCTAACTCAAAAAATAGACTGTTAATATGCAGCTTTATTTTTATTTAACCAGGCAAGTCAGTTAAGAAGAAATTCTTATTTACAATGACGGTCTAGGAACAGGTCTAGGAACAGTGGGTTAACTGGTCTAGGAACAGGTCTAGGAACAGTGGGTTAACTGGTCTAGGAACAGGTCTAGGAACAGTGGGTTAACTGGTCTAGGAACAGTGGGTTAACTGGTCTAGGATCAGTGGGTTAACTGGTCTAGGAACAGTGGGTTAACTGGTCTAGGAACAGGTCTAGGAACAGTGGGTTAACTGGTCTAGGAACAGGTCTAGGAACAGTGGGTTAACTGGTCTAGGAACAGTGGGTTAACTGGTCTAGGATCAGTGGGTTAACTGGTCTAGGAACAGTGGGTTAACTGGTCTAGGAACAGTGGGTTAACTGGTCTAGGAACAGTGGGTTAACTGGTCTAGGAACAGTGGGTTAACTGGTCTAGGATCAGTGGGTTAACTGGTCTAGGATCAGTGGGTTAACTGGTCTAGGATCAGTGGGTTAACTGGTCTAGGATCAGTGGGTTAACTGGTCTAGGATCAGTGGGTTAACTGGTCTAGGATCAGTGGGTTAACTGGTCTAGGATCAGTGGGTTAACTGGTCTAGGATCAGTGGGTTAACTGGTCTAGGATCAGCGGGTTAACTGGTCTAGGAACAGTGGGTTAACTGGTCTAGGAACAGTGGGTTAACTGGTCTAGGAACAGTGGGTTAACTGGTCTAGGAACAGCGGGTTAACTGGTCTAGGAACAGTGGGTTAACTGGTCTAGGAACAGTGGGTTAACTGGTCTAGGATCAGTGGGTTTACTGGTCTAGGAACAGTGGGTTAACTGGTCTAGGAACAGTGGGTTAACTGGTCTAGGAACTGTGGGTTAACTGGTCTAGGAACAGTGGGTTAACTGGTCTAGGAACAGTGGGTTAACTGGTCTAGGAACAGTGGGTTTACTGGTCTAGGAACAGTGGGTTTACTGGTCTAGGAACAGTGGGTTAACTGGTCTAGGAACAGTGGGTTAACTGGTCTAGGAACAGTGGGGTTAACTGGTCTAGGAACAGTGGGTTAACTGGTCTAGGAACAGTGGGTTAACTGGTCTAGGAACAGTGGGTTAACTGGTCTAGGAACAGTGGGTTAACTGGCCTAGGATCAGTGGGTTTACTGGTCTAGGAACAGTGGGTTAACTGGTCTAGGAACAGTGGGTTAACTGGTCTAGGAACAGTGGGTTAACTGGTCTAGGAACTGTGGGTTAACTGGTCTAGGATCAGTGGGTTTACTGGTCTAGGAACAGTGGGTTAACTGGTCTAGGAACAGTGGGGTTAACTGGTCTAGGAACAGTGGGTTAACTGGTCTAGGAACAGTGGGTTAACTGGTCTAGGAACAGTGGTTTAACTGCCTGTTCAGGGGCAGAACTACAGATTTTGTACCTTGTCAGCTCGGGGATTTGAATTTGCAACCTTCCGTTTACTAGTCCAACACTCTAACCACTAGGCTACCCTGCCATTTTTCTCTGTTAAGATAATTTCCTTTTGAATTTCTTGCCAAATGTAAAATGTTCCTGTTTTGATTAATTTAATGGAGTGAGTTAGGTCTGTTCTGTACCAAATTAGCATACCCACTGAGTCCCTTCCCTGTTTCACACCTGGTAGTTTGGTGGATGAGACTACCAGCTCTCTGTAACCTAGAGTGAGTGGGCAACCAGTGGGCCTGTCTCCTCTATACCAGGTTTCTTGCAGGATGACAATGTCTGTATTACCGATTTCTTTGGTGAAATCCGGGTTCCTGCTCTTTAGGCCAAAGGCCGATGACCTCAGGCCTTGGATATTCCAGGATGATATAGTGAAGGCTTTTTGACCCATACAGTGTCCAATGTTGTTGGTCGCGGTTTGGCCTTAGGCCAGTAAGTGTGAGCAGAGCCTGCTGAGCATCTTGGCTTGGGCGAGTGTGAGAGTGGGGGTTGGGACTGTTTGCCCGCTCACTACCTGGGCGTATGTGTGACTTCCATGTTGAGGCCCTCTTTGCGGGGGTGGGGTGCATGGGGTGGGCATAGGTCTGATCTGAGGGGGCCTAAATGGGGTGTGGGCATGGTTGACGTGGGGGGGTGTTGATTGGTTGGGGTGGGGGCATGGTTGACGTGGGGGGGTGTTGATTGGTTGGGGTGGGGGCATGGTTGACGTGGGGTGGTGTTGATTGGTTGGGGTGGGGGCATGGTTGACGTGGGGGGGTGTTGATTGGTTGGGGTGGGGGCATGGTTGACGTGGGGGGGGTGTTGATTGGTTGGGGTGTGGGCATGGTTGATGTGGGGGGGTGTTGATTGGTTGGGGTGGGGGTGTGGATGTGGATGTGGGTGCTGTGGTCTGGATGTAACTCATGATATATATATTTACTGACAGGTAATAGAGAGATTAAATAGTAGTTCCCTGAACTGGTGCCGTTTTTAATGGAAGAGTCCTGGATGAATCGTTTTCCAAATAGGATCTGCAGCATTCAAAGGGACAGCCAAAGTCCCTTTCAACATTTCGGCTGTGCGCCTTTCAAGACATTTTGGTGACGCGCGCGTGGACAACCGGAAACCGTGGACAACCGGAAACCGTGGACAACCGGAAACCGTGGACAACCGGAAACGGATTCCGTGTTTGGATTCAGTATTGTGAGTTCTATTTGGAACTAGGCACTTTTCTTAATCGTAAACGCCATTAACATGAGCGCTCCTAGTTATCGAATCCTGGTACCAGATTTAGAGATGGCGTGTACCTAGGCTAAATATATATCAGTAAATTACTTACTATTTCTGTTGATTTATAATTGTTGGTTTTATAATATGTTTCCAGCTTGAGCTTTTCCTTTGGAATTGAATTGAAAGAGAAGGTGTTCTTAATGTTTTGTTCACTCGGTGTAGATACTCGGTCCCAAACTGATAGAACTCAGGTCCTTCAGAAGAGAAGTTTACAGTAAAACCTTTAAGCCCACTGAGCCTACGGTCCCAAACTGATAGAACTCAGGTCCTTCAGAAGAGAGGTTTACAGTAAAACCTTTTAGCCCACTGAGCCTACCTGACCTGTTTTTTTTGTGTGCAAAAGTGTCATTATCTGGAGAGGAAAAAATGGAGGCATCAAATCCCAAAAATGGGCCAGTGTGGGTGAACAAACATCTATCTGACTGTCACTAATACCAGGTCTCTGTTCAACTGATCACATCTATCTGACTGTCAGTAATACCAGGTCTCTGTTAAACTGATCACATCTATCTGACTGTCAGTAATACCAGGTCTCTGTTAAACTGATCACATCTATCTGACTGTCAGTAATACCAGGTCTCTGTTAAACTGATCACATCTATCTGACTGTCACTAATACCAGGTCTCTGTTAAACTGATCACATCTATCTGACTGTCAGTAATACCAGGTCTCTGTTAAACTGATCACATCTATCTGACTGTCAGTAATACCAGGTCTCTGTTAAACTGATCACATCTATCTGACTGTCAGTAATACCAGGTCTCTGTTAAACTGATCACATCTATCTGACTGTCAGTAATACCAGGTCTCTGTTAAACTGATCACATCTATCTGACTGTCAGTAATACCAGGTCTCTGTTAAACTGATCACATCTATCTCACTGTCAGTAATACCAGGTCTCTGTTAAACTGATCACATCTATCTGGCTGTCAGTAATACCAGGTCTCTGTTACACTGATCACATCTATCTGGCTGTCAGTAATACCAGGTCTCTGATCACATCTATCTGACTGTCAGTAATACCAGGTCTCTGTTAAACTGATCACATCTATCTGACTGTCAGTAATACCAGGTCTCTGTTACACTGATCACATCTATCTGACTGTCAGTAATACCAGGTCTCTGTTAAACTGATCACATCTATCTGACTGTCAGTAATACCAGGTCTCTGTTAAACTGATCACATCTATCTGACTTTCAGTAATACCAGGTCTCTGTTAAACTGATCACATCTATCTGACTGTCAGTAATACCAGGTCTCTGTTAAACTGATCACATCTATCTGACTGTCAGTAATACCAGGTCTCTGTTAAACTGATCACATCTATCTGACTGTCAGTAATACCAGGTCTCTGTTAAACTGATCACATCTATCTGACTGTCAGTAATACCAAGTCTCTGTTAAACTGATCACATCTATCTCACTGTCAGTAATACCAGGTCTCTGTTAAACTGATCACATCTATCTGGCTGTCAGTAATACCAGGTCTCTGTTAAACTGATCACATCTATCTGGCTGTCAGTAATACCAGGTCTCTGTTAAACTGATCACATCTATCTGACTGTCAGTAATACCAGTTCTCTGTTACACTGATCACATCTATCTGACTGTCAGTAATACCAGGTCTCTGTTAAACTGATCACATCTATCTGACTGTCAGTAATACCAGGTCTCTGTTAAACTGATCACATCTATCTGACTGTCAATAATACCAGGTCTCTGTTAAACTGATCACATCTATCTGACTGTCAGTAATACCAGGTCTCTGTTAAACTGATCACATCTATCTCACTGTCAATAATACCAGGTCTCTGTTAAACTGATCACATCTATCTGACTGTCAGTAATGCCAGGTCTCTGTTAAACTGATCACATCTATCTGACTGTCAGTAATACCAGGTCTCTGTTAAACTGATCACATCTATCTGACTGTCAGTAATACCAGGTCTCTGTTAAACTGATCACATCTATCTCACTGTCAGTAATACCAGGTCTCTGTTAAACTGATCACATCTATCTGACTGTCAGTAATACCAGGTCTCTGTTAAACTGATCACATCTATCTGACTGTCAGTAATACCAGGTCTCTGTTAAACTGATCACATCTATCTGACTGTCATTAATACCAGGTCTCTATTAGATGTGATCAGTTTATCTGACTGTCAGTAATACCAGGTCTCTGTTAAACTGATCACATCTATCTGGCTGTCAGTAATACCAGGTCTCTGTTAGACTGATCACATCTATCTGACTGTCAGTAATACCAGGTCTCTATTAGATGTGATCAGTTTATCTGACTGTCGGTAATACCAGGTCTCTGTTAAACTGATCACATCTATCTGACTGTCAGTAATACCAGGTCTCTGTTAAACTGATCACATCTACCTGGCTGTCAGTAATACCAGGTCTCTGTTAAACTGATCACATCTATCTGACTGTCAGTAATACCAGGTCTCTGTTAAACTGATCACATCTATCTGACTGTCAGTAATACCAGGTCTCTGTTAAACTGATCACATCTATCTGACTGTCAGTAATACCAGGTCTCTGTTAAACTGATCACATCTATCTCACTGTCAGTAATACCAGGTCTCTATTAGATGTGATCAGTTTATCTGACTGTCAGTAATACCAGGTCTCTGTTAAACTGATCACATCTATCTGACTGTCAGTAATACCAGGTCTCTGTTAAACTGATCACATCTATCTGACTGTCAGTAATACCAGGTCTCTGTTAAACTGATCACATCTATCTGACTGTCATTAATACCAGGTCTCTGTTACACTGATCACATCTATCTGACTGTCAGTAATACCAGGTCTCTATTAGATGTGATCAGTTTATCTGACTGTCAGTAATACCAGGTCTCTGTTAAACTGATCACATCTATCTGGCTGTCAGTAATACCAGGTCTCTGTTAAACTGATCACATCTATCTGACTGTCAGTAATACCAGGTCTCTATTAGATGTGATCAGTTTATCTGACTGTCAGTAATACCAGGTCTCTGTTAAACTGATCACATCTATCTGGCTGTCAGTAATACCAGGTCTCTGTTAAACTGATCACATCTATCTGACTGTCAGTAATACCAGGTCTCTGTTAAACTGATCACATCTATCTGACTGTCAGTAATACCAGGTCTCTGTTAAACTGATCACATCTATCTGACTGTCAGTAATACCAGGTCTCTGTTAAACTGATCACATCTATCTGACTGTCAGTAATACCAGGTCTCTGTTACACTGATCACATCTATCTCACTGTCAGTAATACCAGGTCTCTGTTAAACTGATCACATCTATCTGACTGTCAGTAATACCAGGTCTCTGTTAAACTGATCACATCTATCTGACTGTCAGTAATACCAGGTCTCTGTTAAACTGATCACATCTATCTGACTGTCAGTAATACCAGGTCTCTGTTACACTGATCACATCTATCTGGCTGTCAGTAATACCAGGTCTCTGTTAAACTGATCACATCTATCTGACTGTCAGTAATACCAGGTCTCTGTTAAACTGATCACATCTATCTGACTGTCAGTAATACCAGGTCTCTGTTACACTGATCACATCTATCTGACTGTCAGTAATACCAGGTCTCTGTTAAACTGATCACATCTATCTGACTGTCAGTAATACCAGGTCTCTGTTAAACTGATCACATCTATCTGACTGTCAGTAATACCAGGTCTCTGTTAAACTGATCACATCTATCTGGCTGTCAGTAATACCAGGTCTCTGTTAAACTGATCACATCTATCTGACTGTCAGTAATACCAGGTCTCTGTTACACTGATCACATCTATCTGACTGTCAGTAATACCAGTTCTCTGTTAAACTGATCACATCTATCTGACTGTCAGTAATACCAGGTCTCTGATCACATCTATCTGGCTGTCAGTAATACCAGGTCTCTGTTAAACTGATCACATCTATCTGACTGTCAGTAATACCAGGTCTCTGTTACACTGATCACATCTATCTGACTGTCAATAATACCAGGTCTCTGTTAAACTGATCACATCTATCTGACTGTCAGTAATACCAGGTCTCTGTTACACTGATCACATCTATCTGACTGTCAGTAATACCAGGTCTCTGTTAAACTGATCACATCTATCTGACTGTCAATAATACCAGGTCTCTGTTAAACTGATCACATCTATCTGACTGTCAGTAATACCAGGTCTCTGTTACACTGATCACATCTATCTGACTGTCAGTAATACCAGGTCTCTGTTAAACTGATCACATCTATCTGACTGTCAATAATACCAGGTCTCTGTTAAACTGATCACATCTATCTGACTGTCAGTAATACCAGGTCTCTGTTAAACTGATCACATCTATCTGACTGTCAGTAATACCAGGTCTCTGTTAAACTGATCACATCTATCTGACTGTCAGTAATACCAGGTCTCTGTTACACTGATCACATCTATCTGACTGTCAGTAATACCAGGTCTCTGTTAAACTGATCACATCTATCTGACTGTCAATAATACCAGGTCTCTGTTAAACTGATCACATCTATCTGACTGTCAGTAATACCAGGTCTCTGTTAAACTGATCACATCTATCTGACTGTCAGTAATACCAGGTCTCTGTTAAACTGATCACATCTATCTGACTGTCAGTAATACCAGGTCTCTGTTACACTGATCACATCTATCTGACTGTCAGTAATACCAGGTCTCTGTTAAACTGATCACATCTATCTGACTGTCAGTAATACCAGGTCTCTGTTAAACTGATCACATCTATCTGACTGTCAATAATACCAGGTCTCTGTTAAACTGATCACATCTATCTGACTGTCAGTAATACCAGGTCTCTGTTACACTGATCACATCTATCTGACTGTCAGTAATACCAGGTATCTGTTAAACTGATCACATCTATCTGACTGTCAGTAATACCAGGTCTCTGTTAAACTGATCACATCTATCTGACTGTCAGTAATACCAGGTCTCTGTTAAACTGATCACATCTATCTGACTGTCAGTAATACCAGGTCTCTGTTAAACTGATCACATCTATCTGGCTGTCATTAATACCAGGTCTCTGTTACACTGATCACATCTATCTGACTGTCAGTAATACCAGGTCTCTGTTAAACTGATCACATCTATCTGACTGTCAGTAATACCAGGTCTCTGTTACACTGATCACATCTATCTGACTGTCAGTAATACCAGGTCTCTGTTAAACTGATCACATCTATCTGACTGTCAGTAATACCAGGTCTCTGTTAAACTGATCACATCTATCTGACTGTCAGTAATACCAGGTCTCTGTTAAACTGATCACATCTATCTGACTGTCATTAATACCAGGTCTCTGTTAAACTGATCACATCTATCTGACTGTCAGTAATACCAGGTCTCTGTTAAACTGATCACATCTATCTGACTGTCAGTAAGAAGTTAATTTATAAGTGCAGCTTTAGGAGTGAGAGATATAATATTAAACAGGCCAAGTCTGAGAAATAGTTTAGGGCCTGTAGCTGAGATGTGATGAGTTTGTATGGCATATTACTCTCATTTGATCCAGGCTCTTTTTGTAGTCTGTGCCTGGGGATTACAGGTTGGATGGAATGAGTAAAAGTTTGCAAAGTAGCAATGTATTCACTACAGACAGACTACAGACAGACAGCAGACAATGTTGCTGGAGAGTTACACTGGATCCTCTACGGTTTGGATGTAGCCCATCCCTTTTAAAGAGAGCTGGTCTCTCCCAGAACAGTTGGTCCTCAGAATGGATCCTGAGCGCTCCTTCCCCCGCCACTACAGCTGAGGAGCCTGATGGAAGCGTGGTGCTTGGCCTGGTCGTTCAGGAAGGTGGTCTCAAACTCCTCCTGTAATGGGGTAGTATACCCCTCCCTCCTAGTTTAATGGGGTAGTATACCCCCCCTACTAGTATAATTTGGGTAGTATACCCCCCCCCTCCTAGTATAATGGGGTAGTATACCCCCCCTACTAGTATAATGGGGTAGTATACCCCCCCCTCCTATTATAATGGGGTAGTATACCCCCCCTCCTAGTATAATGGGGTAGTATACCCCCTCCTACTAGTATAATGGGGTAGTATACCCCCCCCCCCCCTCCTACTAGTATAATGGGGTAGTATACCCCCCCTCCTAGTATAATGGGGTAGTATACCCCCTCCTACTAGTATAATGGGGTAGTATACCCCCCCCCCCTCCTAGTATAATGGGGTAGTATACCCCCCCCTCCTAGTATAATGGGGTAGTATACCCCCCCTACTAGTATAATGGGGTAGTATACCCCTCCCTCCTAGTATAATGGGGTAGTATACCCCCCCTACTAGTATAATGGGGTAGTATACCCCTCCCTCCTAGTGGGCTTCGGCTTTCCTGGAGCTCCTTGTTCTCCAAGTGACGCTGAATCATCCAACCCTTTAAACCACAGATATCTTTACAACAACAGTGAAGATGTAAAAAACAGTTTCCCCAAATTGAGAAAAAGAGACATTTTCACAACAAGGCTTGCAAATCAATTCACCATGACCATTTTAACTATGAATAGGTAGGGAAATTGTTTATATCAAAGTGTATATAAAATGTTAGCACCAAGATCCTCTCAAGTGAGCATCACATAACTTTCAGTATGATATGAGGAGTAGGTAGGCTAGAAATTGCCTCTAAATAACCACTGATAAGAGGTCTGATCTTAGTTTCACCTCTTAATGGCTCCGGTTAGGATTGGGGATGAGGTAATCTGGTGGGTATGAGGTAATCTGGTGGGGATGAGGTAATCTGGTGGGGATGAGGTAATCTGGTGGGGATGAGGTAATCTGGTGGGGATGAGGTAATCTGGTGGGTATGAGGTAATCTGGTGGGTATGAGGTAATCTGGTGGGGATGAGGTAATCTGGTGGGGATGAGGTAATCTGGTGGGGATGAGGTAATCTGGTGGGGATGAGGTAACAAAGTTTCCCAGACACAGATCATTAAGCCTACTCCTAGACTAAAGAGAGAGTTCACCCAAATGACATAATAGGATTGATTGCCTTACCCTGTAATCAGCCTATGGACAAGGTACGACCGCAATCCATGCTTTTGTGGAACAAATCCAATGCAAGTCGGTGGTACCGATGTTACAGCCTTTTTCACGCTTTATGTTCAAATCACATAAGTAACTTAATTGAGCTACACAATCGATTTTAAATAGCCTTCTTTAGAATGATTTGGATGTGCAATAGATCTTTCCTTTCTCTATCTTGTCCAATAAACAAAAAATATGCACCAAAACAAAGTGCTTTGTAGTCCAGGGAAGTGTCTGGGAAACTGGCCTGTAAAAGTAGGTAGATCAAAACTTTAACACTTTGTGGTGTCAAGCATGGGCTCAGAGACTGCACCATCCTCCTCCTTCTCTTTCATCTCTCTGGCGCCACCAAGTGGCAAAGTCTGGAACTTCACCTGGAACACATCCCACCTCTCGGGCAACCAGACCTTATTGAACATCAGCTGAGCCAGCCAGGAGAAACCCAAGATGGCCGCCAGGGCCAGAAGCATACATATGGTCCTGATGGGGGAGCGCTGGACATAGACGCCGTCCTCCAGGGTGCATCCAGGGAAGTGGAGGACAGGGGCGAGGTTGAAGATGGGCTCCCCACAGAGGAGTCTCATCAGGCCCCCTACGAGGTATCCCACCACGGCTCCATAGCCGTTGGAGACCTGTTGGAAGATGAAGGGATTTGTTTTGAAGAAGTGATATTCTAGCCTAGCCTGATGACTCACACTAACTTATTTTTCTGCTCTGTCGTTTCCTACATACTTTAGTTCCAGTGCCATCGTTGAAATCGTTTGTGGGGACGAGGGACAATGAGGGGCATTGTGCAAAACAGGGTCATCAGCGATTGGATCAAATCCAATTGTATTTGTCACATGCGCCGAATTCATTGAAATTCCTACTTACTGCAGGGGCAGTAGTGAGTAGCTTGGATGAAAAGGTGCCCAAAGTAAACGGCCTGCTCCTCAGGCGCAGTTGCTAATATATACATATTAGTATTAGTATTGGATAGAAAACACTCTGAAGTTTCTAAAACTGTTTGAATGATGTCTGTGAGTATTACAGAACTCATATGGCAGGCAAAAACCTGAGAAAAAAATCCAACCAGGAAGTGGGAAATCTGAGGTTAGTAGGTTTTCAACTCATCGCCTATTGAATACACAGTGGGATATGGGTCAGTTTGCACTTCCTATGGCTTCCACTAGATGTCAACAGTCTTTAGAACCTTGTCTGATGCTTTTACTGTGAAGTGGGGGCGAAGGAGAGGGGAAGGAGTAAGGTCTATCATGAGCTGACCATGCGTGTTCACGTGAGAGGGAGCTCTGTTCCATCGCACTTCTGAAGACAATGGAATTCTCCGGGAGGAACATTTATTGAAGATTTATGTTAAAAACATCCTAAAGATTGATTCAATACATCGTTTGACATGTTTCTACTGACTGTTATGGGAACTTTTTGACATTTCTTCTGCTTTTAGTGACCGCGCTTCCTGACTTTGGATTTGTTTTACCAAACGCGCTAACAAAAGTAGCTATTTGGACATAAATGATGGACATTACCGAACAAAACAAACATTTCTTGTGGAAGTGGGAGTCCTGGGAGTGCATTCCGACGAAGATCAGCAAAGGTAAGTGAAGATTTATAATGCTATTTATGGCTTTTGTTGACTCCACAATTTGGCGGGTAACTGTATGGCTTCCTTTTGTGGCTGAACGCTGTTCTCAGATTATTGAATGTTGTACTTTTGCCGTAAAGCTTTTTTGAAATCTGACACAGCGGTTGCATTAAGAACAAGTTTATCTTTAATTCTATGTAAAACATGTATTTTTCATCGAAGTTTATGATGAGTATTTCTGTTATTTGCTGTGGCTCTCTGCAATTTCTCTGGATATTTTAGAGGCATTTCTGAACATGGTGGCAATGTAAACTGAGGTTTTTGGATATAAATATGAACTTTATCGAACAAAACATATATGTATTGTGTAACATGAAGTCCTATGAGTGTCATCTGATGAAGATCATCAAAGGTTAGTGATTAATTGTATCTCTATTTCTGATTTTTGTGACTCCTGTCTTTTGCTGGAAAAATGACAGTTTTTCTGTTATTTTGCGGTGACCTAACATAATCGTTTGTGGTGCTTTCGCTGTAAAGCCTTTTTGAAAATAACACTGTGGTGGGATTAAGAAGAAGTGTATCTTTAAAATGGTGTGAAATATTTGTATGTTTGAGGAATTTTAGTTATGAGATTTCTGTTGTTTGAATTTGGCGCCCTGCACTTTCACTGGCTGTTGTCATATCGATCCCGTTAACGCGATTTCAGCCCTAAGAAGTTTTCACTAATAATGCAGTTTTGTTTTTAAAGTAAAGAAATAAAAGTAACAAATAATTAAAGAGCAGCAGTAAAATAACTCATCAGAGTATCAAAGCCAATTACACATTTTCAAACCGCTGTTTTACCCACGTGTTTTGGTTCTGGTCCAACCCATCGGTTTCTGGACCAATCAGACGGTCCTGAATGTGTTCACATTCGGTGAAGAATCGGGGAGGTACTCAGATCCAGACTCATTGTGGAGAATAAACTAACATCTGTGGGTGTGGCCTAGCGTTTGGCTGGAGCAAGGACTCTGGGTAGCCAGACAAATTATAACCTGGGCCTGTATCCACAAAGCCTCTCTGAGTAAGAGTTCTGATCTAGGATTAGTTTAGCCTTTTAGTTCATAATGAATTAGATTATATGGACAGGTTGGAACCTGATCCTAGATTATAATGATTTAGATATGGACAGGTTGGAACCTGATCATAATGAATAAGATGATATGGACAGGTTGGGGCCTGATCCTAGATCAGCACTCCTACTCTGAGACGCTTTGTGGCTAGGGCCGGTTTGTGCTCTTGCCATCTCTAGAGCCGACCATTTGGCATGATGATGAGTGAGTTGGCATGACGACATCACAAACAGACTGGCACTCAGGCTAGTGACACACCACCATGTTTGTGATGCAGGGAAAAGATAAGGCCCACACAATATCAACTCTGCATGTTACACACACACACACACACACACACACACACACACACACACACACACACACACACACACACACACACACACACACACACACACACACACCTGGAAGAAGAGGACGCAGATGAGCTGAGGGAAGATGATGGTGTAGGAGAGATCAGACGCCAGGATCCACAGGGCATAGGTACTGTTGTGGAGGAGAGTGAGGGCCATCCCACACAGCCCCACCACCACCACCGACACACGGATCACCCACTGTATCTCCCTGTCTGAGGCCTAGAGGAGAGATAGATACAAGATGGAGGCACAGTGGGCTGGACAGATCCAAGATGGAGGCACAGTGGTCAGGACAGATCCAAGACCGAGGCACAGTGGTCAGGACAGATCCAAGATGGAGGCACAGCAGTCATAATTATCCAAGTCAGAAGAGCTTGAACAGCCCTGTGGTGTAATACACAGAGAAGTCAGAAGAGCTTGAACAGCCCTGTGGTGTAATACTCAGAGAAGTCACAAGAGGGAGCACGGAGTTAGGCTATTTGTCCCAAAATGCCAGCACACTTTTGAACCCAATGCAATGTTTTCAAATGGGAATTGAAAAATGTCTTGCCAATGTCCCAAAAATGGATGAAATTGGAAAAAAACACTTATTTATGCATTTAGTGGTGATTTTCTGATACATGACCTATGACCTAGAACAGGACTAATGAACATAATGGATCATCATCTCCATTGAGAATGTGTTTCAGTTCTGGACTAGTAGGTTTATTAATCTGTATATGGGAAAACAGACCTAAATTCCTTAGTCACCTCTACTGTATTGAGTATCTCGTCACACACCAATTTATTAGAATGAGGTGTAAGTGATGGGATAGAACAAAAGCCTGCACCCAACTCTTCACCTGCTTCCGAATGATGTTCTTGTAGATGTTGGAGGAGAACATGGAGGCGGAGCTGAGCAGGCCAGAGTCCACGGATGACATCACTGCGGCGGCGATGGCCCCGATGCCGATGACGGACACGTAGGGCGGAGCCAGGTGCTGCAGGGCGATGGGGAGCACCAATCCCGTCTCGTTGCGCTCATACGGAGACGGAGACCCGTACGATGTCAGGTTCCAGTCTGGAGACACACCAGGAAAGTGTCAATAAAGTTTGGTCATTTTGACAATCGCACTTTGATGAAGTCTAAAAGCATAAACACAAGTACGACAACTCTTACTCAGAGAGGCTTTGTGGATACAGGCCCAGGTTATAATTCGTCTGGCTACCCAGAGTCCTTGCTCCAGCCAAACGCTAGGCCACACCCACAGACGTTAGTTTCTTCTCCACAATGATCACGGGATCTCGTGCTCCACAGAGAGTAATAACAAAACATGCACTCTAGCCACAACACCAGGACACTGCCACTAGATTGGAGTGTGTTATGGTTCAGGATGTGAGGTAGATGATAGGAGCAGTATACGGACATCAGATAACAGACAAACCAGTCAACGACACACAACTCTTCTTCTCTGAAACTTTATATCCCCTTTAATAATATTAACTTGGAGGTGCTTATATTTGTCCGTTATTCTTGAACAAGAGAACATGTGTTTAATTGCTATATTGTAATTATTTCGCCACTATGGCCTATTTATTGCCTTACCTCCCTTATCCTACCTCATCTGCTCACACTGTTTATATACTTTTTTCTACTGTATTATTGACTGTATGTTTGTTTTACTCCATGTGTAACTCTGTTGTTGTTTTGTGTTGCACTGCTTTGCTTTATCTTGGCCAGGTCGCAGTTGTAAATGAGAACTTGTTCTCAACTGGCCTACCTGGTTAAATAAAGGTGTTCTCAACTGGCCTACCTGGTTAAATAAAGGTGTTCTCAACTGGCCTACCTGGTTAAATAAAGGTGTTCTCAACTGGCCTACCTGGTTAAATAAAGGTGTTCTCAACTAGCCTACCTGGTTAAATAAAGGTGTTCTCAACTGGCCTACCTGGTTAAATAAAGGTGTTCTCAACTAGCCTACCTGGTTAAATAAAGGTGAAATAAAAAAATCAAATGTGTTTTTATCTACATATCCCAACTCCCCCCGAGACGCCGGCGGAGAGTTGGGGTCAGAGACGACCATTTCACGCCTGGAGCAATAAGGGTTTCAGTGCCTTGCACAAGGGCACAACCTTGTCTGCTCCGGGATTGGAAAAGCTTTTTGTACTGTATTACCTGTGGAAGCGGCTACAGCCCCGACCAGGACAGAGGGGATCCCCAGGATGAGGACCATGGCAGCAGCCGCGAAGCAGGTGACCTGGGCGTTAAACGAGGAGGAGGCAGAAAGCGTCCTCTGGTGGAAACACTGGAAAGACAAGCTACCCAACGCCTGAGGAGAGAGGGGGATGAGGGAGAAGAGGAGAGGAGGGAGAAGAAAGGGAGGAGGGGAGGGAGGGAGAAGAGGAGGGGGAGGATAAGGAGACCGAGGAGAAAGGGAAGATGACAAGGAGGATGACAAGAACATAAAGGAGGTTGTTAGATTGTGAAATGGTGGCAGGTAGAATCGCTGTTAAGGTTTGAATCCCTGAGCAGACTAGGTGATAAATCTGCCGAGGTGCCCTTGAGCAAGGCACTTAGCCCTGTAAGTCCCTCTGGATAAGAGTCCCTGCAAAATGACTTACATTAATAAGTTCTGTTTGTGTTGTTTAAGGAGAAGTAGAATGAGGCCTTGAGTCTCCAGGATGTTTTTTGAATTGTAGAGTCATGGTGAAGTCGAGGAAAGGGCTGTTTGTGGTTTTTTGAGGGGACTGTCTGTTAGAAAGCTTGAGACTGGAAACCACAGATAGGTTGCATGGCCTAACAACAACAAGATAAGATGGTGCCAACACTGGTTGAGATTGTAGAAACTCCTGGGTCATGGTTAACACAAGACCATGTCCTTAATGAGGGTGAAAGCGTCTGTGGAAAGTGCTGTGTCATGTTAGTGGAACAAAAATATCTCATGGCATGAGAGGAGGGAGCTTTGATAGGATGTGAGAGAGTGCTGCCATTCCAACGGTACGGGATTCAGCTGTTGAGTCTCTTTTGCTATTACACAACTGAACTTCACTCAAAGTTTTGACTCAGTTTGTAATGAACGAGTGTATTGCATATTGATTCTTCCTTATCAAGGTGGAGCAAAGAGTTTTGAGCAGAAGAGAAAATAAATGGTTGGAAGATAGAAGAGAGAATAGTGATATGACTGTAATGTAGAGGAGAGGAGAGAGACTGGTGATATGACTGTAATGAGGAGACTGGTGATATGACTGTAATGTAGAGGAGAGGAGAGAGACTGGTGATATGACTGTAATGGAGAGGAGAGGAGAGACTGGTGATATGACTGTAATGAGGAGACTGGTGATATGACTGTAATGTAGAGGAGAGGAGAGAGACTGGTGATATGACTGTAATGTAGAAACTGGTGATATGACTGTATGATAGAGGAGAGGAGAGACTGGTGATATGACTGTAATGTAGAGGAGAGGAGAGAGACTGGTGATATGACTGTAATGTAGAGGAGAGAAGAGAAGAGACAGGTGATATGACTGTAATGAGGAGACTGGTGATATGACTGTAATGTAGAGGAGAGGAGAGAGACTGGTGATATGACTGTAATGTAGAGGAGAGGAGAGAGACTGGTGATATGACTGTAATGTAGAGGAGAGGAGAGAGACTGGTGATATGACTGTAATGTAGAGGAGAGGAGAGAGACTGGTGATATGACTGTAATGTAGAAACTGGTGATATGACTGTAATGGAGAGGAGAGGAGAGAGACTGGTGATAAGACTGTAATGTAGAGGAGAGGAGAGAGACTGGTGATATGACTGTAATGTAGAGGAGAGGAGAAAGACTGGTGATATGACTGTAATGTAGAGGAGAGGAGAGAGACTGGTGATATGACTGTAATGTAGAGGAGAGACTGGTGATATGACTGTAATGTAGAGGAGAGGAGAAAGACTGGTGATCTGACTGTAATGTAGAGGAGAGACTGGGGATATGACTGTAATGTAGAGGAGAGGAGAGAGACTGGTGATATGACTGTAATGTAGAGGAGAGACTGGTGATATGACTGTAATGTAGAGGAGAGGAGAGAGACTGGTGATCTGACTGTAATGTAGAGGAGAGACTGGTGATATGACTGTAATGTAGAGGAGAGGAGAGAGACTGGTGATATGACTGTAATGTAGAGGAGAGGAGAGACTGATGATATGACTGTAATGTAGAGGAGAGGAGAGACTGGTGATATGACTGTAATGTAGAGACTGGTGATATGACTGTAATGTAGAGGAGAGGAGAGAGACTGGTGATATGACTGTAATGTAGAGGAGAGGAGAGAGACTGGTGATATGACTGTAATGTAGAGGAGAGAAGAGACTGGTGATATGACTGTAATGTAGAGGAGATGAGAGACTGGTGATATGACTGTAATGTAGAGGAGAGGAGAGAGACTGGTGATATGACTGTAATGTAGAGGAGAGGAGAGACTGGTGATATGACTGTAATGTAGAGGAGAGGAGAGAGACTGGTGATATGACTGTAATATAGAGGAGAGGAGAGAGACTGGTGATAATACTGTAATGTAGAGGAGAGGAGAGAGACTGGTGATATGACTGTAATATAGAGGGGAGGAGAGAGACTGGTGATAATACTGTAATGTAGAGGAGAGGAGAGACTGGTGATATGACTGTAATATAGAGGAGAGGAGAGACTGGTGATAATACTGTAATGTAGAGGAGAGGAGAGACTGGTGATAATACTGTAATGTAGAGGAGAGGAGAGACTGGTGATATGACTGTAATGTAGAGGAGAGGAGAGAGACTGGTGATATGACTGTAATGTAGAGGAGAGGAGAGACTGGTGATAATACTGTAATGTAGAGGAGAGGAGAGACTGGTGATATGACTGTAATATAGAGGAGAGGAGAGACTGGTGATAATACTGTAATGTAGAGGAGAGGAGAGACTGGTGATATGACTGTAATGTAGAGGAGAGGAGAGAGACTGGTGATAATACTGTAATGTAGAGGAGAGGAGAGACTGGTGATAATACTGTAATGTAGAGGAGAGGAGAGACTGGTGATATGACTGTAATGTAGAGGAGAGGAGAGAGACTGGTGATATGACTGTAATGTAGAGGAGAGGAGAGACTGGTGATAATACTGTAATGTAGAGCAGAGGAGAGACTGGTGATAATACTGTAATGTAGAGGAGAGGAGAGACTGGTGATATGACTGTAATGTAGAGGAGAGGAGAGACTGGTGATATGACTGTAATATAGAGGAGAGGAGAGACTGGTGATAATACTGTAATGTAGAGCAGAGGAGAGACTGGTGATAATACTGTAATGTAGAGGAGAGGAGAGACTGGTGATATGACTGTAATGTAGAGGAGAGGAGAGACTGGTGATATGACTGTAATATAGAGGAGAGGAGAGACTGGTGATAATACTGTAATGTAGAGGAGAGGAGAGACTGGTGATAATACTGTAATGTAGAGGAGAGGAGAGACTGGTGATATGACTGTAATGTAGAGGAGAGGAGAGACTGGTGATATGACTGTAATGTAGAGACTGGTGATATGACTGTAATATAGAGGAGAGGAGAGACTGGTGATATTACTGTAATGTAGAGGAGAGGAGAGACTGGTGATATGACTGTAATATAGAGGAGAGGAGAGACTGGTGATAATACTGTAATGTAGAGGAGAGGAGAGACTGGTGATAATACTGTAATGTAGAGGAGAGGAGAGACTGGTGATATGACTGTAATGTAGAGGAGAGGAGAGACTGGTGATATGACTGTAATGTAGAGACTGGTGATATGACTGTAATATAGAGGAGAGGAGAGACTGGTGATAATACTGTAATGTAGAGGAGAGGAGAGACTGGTGATATGACTGTAATGTAGAGGAGAGGAGAGAGACTGGTGATGATACTGTAATGTAGAGGAGAGGAGAGACTGGTGATATGACTGTAATGTAGAGGAGAGGAGAGAGACTGGTGATATGACTGTAATGTAGAGGAGAGGAGAGACTGGTGATATGACTGTAATATAGAGGAGAGGAGAGACTGGTGATAATACTGTAATGTAGAGCAGAGGAGAGACTGGTGATAATACTGTAATGTAGAGGAGAGGAGAGACTGGTGATATGACTGTAATGTAGAGGAGAGGAGAGACTGGTGATATGACTGTAATATAGAGGAGAGGAGAGACTGGTGATAATACTGTAATGTAGAGGAGAGGAGAGACTGGTGATAATACTGTAATGTAGAGGAGAGGAGAGACTGGTGATATGACTGTAATGTAGAGGAGAGGAGAGACTGGTGATATGACTGTAATGTAGAGACTGGTGATATGACTGTAATGTAGAGACTGGTGATATGACTGTAATGTAGAGACTGGTGATATGACTGTAATGTAGAGACTGGTGATATGACTGTAATGTAGAGACTGGTGATATGACTGTAATGTAGAGACTGGTGATATGACTGTAATATAGAGGAGTATGCATATGTTTTACTTATCAAATGCTTATTCCATCCTTGTCTAACTTACTTGACTTATTTAACACATTAACAAATGAATCATCCGTCCATCAATGAATCAGTTGATCTCACCACCAATAAGAAGTCATCAACCCACTTGAAGACCTTCCCCTTCTCCATGTGTCCCAGCCAGGGGGCCTGGTGGGTGTGGTTGAAAGCTGTCTGGGTGATGTCACCCACCACTGGGTTGGCCATGAGGAACGGGACACACAGCCACTGGCAGCAGAGACAGAAAAGCCCAAATTAAAAATGATTAACTCCTGTCTTCGGGTGCAGCCACAATGAGACACATGAGCATACATTAAATTGTATATGATAATGATAATTTTCTGTTTTCGTCCATCAAACGTACATCTGTAGTCAACTATGTTCAGATGAGTTCCATCTGTTAAAAGACAGACCGTTTGTGTGTTTTTTGTTGGGCAATTATCTCCGTTGTCAATCATCCGACAACAGATCACTCCTATTGAAAAAGGTGTTGGCTCCATCCAAAATACTTGGACAATGTTTCCACGGCCTTACACTCACCAGACTGGTTTAGATTCAAAATGTCCGCCTTTCCCTCACCAGACTGGTTTAGATTCAAAATGGCCGCCTGTCCCTCACCAGACTGGTTTAGATTCAAAATGTCCGCCTTTCCCTCACCAGACTGGTTTAGATTCAAAATGGCCGCCTGTCCCTCACCAGACTGGTTTAGATTCAAATCGGCCGCCTGTCCCTCACCAGACTGGTTTAGATTCAAAATGGCCGCCTGTCCCTCACCAGACTGGTTTAGATTCAAAATGGCCGCCTGTCCCTCACCAGACTGGTTTAGATTCAAATCGGCCGCCTGTCCCTCACCAGACTGGTTTAGATTCAATATGGCCGCCTGTCCCTCACCAGACTGGTTTAGATTCAAAATGGCCGCCTGTCCCTCACCAGACTGGTTTAGATTCAAATCGGCCGCCTGTCCCTCACCAGACTGGTTTAGATTCAAAATGGCCGCCTGTCCCTCACCAGACTGGTTTAGATTCAAATCGGCCGCCTGTCACTCACCAGACTGGTTTAGATTCAAAATGGCCGCCTGTCCCTCACCAGACTGGTTTAGATTCAAATCGGCCGCCTGTCCCTCACCAGACTGGTTTAGATTCAATATGGCCGCCTGTCCCTCACCAGACTGGTTTAGATTCAAATCGGCCGCCTGTCCCTCACCAGACTGGTTTAGATTCAAATCGGCCGCCTGTCACTCACCAGACTGGTTTAGATTCAAATCGGCCGCCTGTCACTCACCAGACTGGTTTAGATTCAAAATGGCCGCCTTTCCCTCACCAGACTGGTTTAGATTCAAAATGGCCGCCTGTCCCTCACCAGACTGGTTTAGATTCAAATCGGCCGCCTGTCACTCACCAGACTGGTTTAGATTCAAAATGGCCGCCTTTCCCTCACCAGACTGGTTTAGATTCAAAATGGTCGCCTGTCCCTCACCAGACTGGTTTAGATTCAAATCGGCCGCCTGTCACTCACCAGACTGGTTTAGATTCAAATCGGCCGCCTGTCACTCACCAGACTGGTTTAGATTCAAAATGGTCGCCTGTCCCTCACCAGACTGGTTTAGATTCAAATCGGCCGCCTGTCACTCACCAGACTGGTTTAGATTCAAATCGGCCGCCTGTCACTCACCAGACTGGTTTAGATTCAAAATGGCCGCCTTTCCCTCACCAGACTTGTTTAGATTCAAAATGGCCGCCTGTCCCTCACCAGACTGGTTTAGATTCAAATCGGCCGCCTGTCCCTCACCAGACTGGTTTAGATTCAAATCGGCCGCCTGTCACTCACCAGACTGGTTTAGATTCAATATGGCCGCCTGTCCCTCACCAGACTGGTTTAGATTCAAATCGGCCGCCTGTCACTCACCAGACTGGTTTAGATTCAATATGGCCGCCTGTCCCTCACCAGACTGGTTTAGATTCAAATCGGCCGCCTGTCCCTCACCAGACTGGTTTAGATTCAAATCGGCCGCCTGTCCCTCACCAGACTGGTTTAGATTCAAATCGGCCGCCTGTCCCTCACCAGACTGGTTTAGATTCAAAATGGCCGCCTGTCCCTCACCAGACTGGTTTAGATTCAAATGGCCACCTGTCCCTCACCAGACTGGCTTAGATTAAAATCGGCCGCCTGTCCCTCACCAGACTGGATTGGATTCAAAATGGCCGCCTGTCACTCACCAGACTGGTTTAGATTCAAATCGGCCGCCTGTCCCTCACCAGACCGGATTGGATTCAAAATGGCCGCCTGTCCCTCAACAGACTGGATTGGATTCAAAATGGCCGCCTGTCACTCACCAGACTGAAGAAGATGAGGATGAGCTGGATGACGTCGGTGTAGGCTACAGAGTAGAGTCCTCCCAGTAGAGTGTAGATGATGGCCACCACTGCAGAAATCCCCACAGAGTAAGAGTAGGGCAGGTCCAAAATTACACTCATGGTGCCACCTGCAGCACAAACACACACACACACACACACACTTTTAGCTCAGCGGGCTAACACAGTTTTGTGGTACCACAGATAAAAACTGTAAAACCAGGTTAAACTGAGTTGGTCCCTCGCCGTTGTACTGGAAGTGTGAAGAGCCTTGCTTACCGGGCTTGAAGTAACAAACAACATTCTTCACACGCCAGCTAGAATGAAGAATGACTGAGTTTCAACAAGTGGTAATTAAAAAACCCACCTGACCTGTTTCCCCTCCCTGATCAAATTACTCCATCTAGAACAAACCTGCATCTCACCAAGCTGGGGCATTGAGTAACTATTCCCCAGGTTACTCTATCTGGAACCGACCTGGGTCCAGCATCTCACCAAGCTGGGGCATTGAGTAACTATTCCCCAGGTTACTCTATCTAGAACCGACCTGGGTCCAGCATCTCACCAAGCTGGGGCATTGTGTAACTATTCCCCAGGTTACTCTGTCTAGAACCGACCTGGGTCCAGCATCTCACCAAGCTGGGGCGTTGTGTAACTATTTCCCAGGTTACTCTGTCTAGAACCGACCTGGGTCCAGCATCTCACCAAGCTGGGGCGTTGTGAAACTATTCCCCAGGTTACTCTGTCTAGAACCGACCTGGGTCCAGCATCTCACCAACTTGTGCCAGCAGCATACCACCCTGCATACCACTGCTGGCTTGCTTCTGAAACTAAGCGTGGTTGGTCCTGGTCAGTTCCTGGATGGGAGACCAGATGCTGCTGGAAGTGGTGTTGGAGGGCCAGTAGGAGGCACTCTTTCCTCTGGTCTAAAAAATATCCCAATCCCCCAGGGCAGTGATTGGGGACATTGCCCTGTGTAGGGTGTCTTTCGGATGGGACGTTAAACGGGTGTCCTGACTCTCTGTGGTCATTAAAGATCCCATGGCACTTATCGCAAGAGTAGGGGTGTTAACCCCCAGTGTCCTGGCTAAATTCCCAATCTGGCCCTCAAACCATCACGGTCACCTAATAATCCCCAGTTTACAATTGTCTCATTCATCCCCCTCCTCTTCTCCCCTGTAACTATTCCCCGAGGTCATTGCTGCAAACGAGAACGTGTTCTCAGTCGACTTACCTGGTAAAATAAGGGTGAATTAAAGAGTTGAACCTACATAAAGACAACCCTGACAGGTCCATCAGGAAAGAATGGCTGTGTCTACAATGGTACCCTCTCCCTTACATAGAGCAGTACTTTGGACCGGGGCCCATTGGGAATATATAGAGAATAGGGTGTCACTATGGATGGATGGGTCCAGTGACTTGACACACCTTAACAGAGATGTAATGGTGTCCAAAACCGGCTAGAGGCTGAATGACTGTGTGTCTGTTTATCTAAGTTGTTCGAAACAGGGTGGAATGTGGCTCCTGTTTTGGAACACCAGACAGTGACCTGCGGTTGAGATTCAACTGCACTCTGCGTATGTGTGTGTGTTTTGTGTGCATCGAATGATTTTGTACTTTTGTGTTTACCAGGGGTTACGTGTGTTGTGTGTTTTTGAAACAGTTGTTTCTTTTGCTGCCGTTGTTTTGTTGTACATATCACCTAGTCCGACGAGTGTGCAGGCGACCCACAGTGCATCCATTACAAGGGCAGGGAACACCAGAGCTCCACTCACTACTCTCCCATACTTGATCTGGAAGGGATCCATCATAGTAACATACTTCTTCTCCCTCATCGGCTTGGCAAAGAATATACCACCTGAGATAAAAGAGGGAGGGGGGGGGGAGGAGTGAGGGGTGGAGAGAGAGAGGAGGGAGAGAGAGGGGGGAGAGTGAGAGGGAGAGAGGCGATGGAGAGGAGGGAGGGAAAGAGAGGGGAGGGAGTGAGAGAGAGAGGGGGGAGTGAGAGAGGGGGGAGGGAGTGGACGGAGAGAGAGGAGGGAGGGGGTGGAGAGGGGGGAGGGAGGGGAGAGAGAGACAGGGAGAAGAGGGAGAGAGGGGGGGTGAGAGAGAGAGGGGAGTGAGAGAGGGGGGGGAGGGGGTGGACGGAGAGAGAGGGGGGAGAGAGAGGAGGGAGGGGGTGGAGAGAAAGGGGGAAGTGAGAAAGGAGGGAGAGATGGGGCAGGGAGGGGAGAGAGAGACGGGGAGAAGAGGGAGAGAGGGGGGGGGTTAAGAGAGAGAGAGAGAGAGAGAGAGAGAGAGAGAGAGAGAGAGAGAGAGAGAAAATAAACAGTGCACCAATAACAAGCCGATAAGGTTTGGTGTGTAGAATATTTGAATGAATTGAAGGTCAGTTAAAAATACAGACTGGGATGTGTGTTTCAGCACAACAACGTCCCGTCACTTTAAATATTGGAAACTTTGATATTTTTACATTTTCCAAGGATTATTTCTGATTGTGAAATATTAAACTTTGTGTGTGTGTGCGTGCGTGCATGCGTGTGTGCGTCTTACCGATGATGAAGGAGACGGAGCTCTGTAGGGGCATGAAAGCCCAGACCAGACCCAGGTTAGGGTTATAGACAACCTCTGCTATCCCTACGATAAAGCCTCCTCCAACCCACGTAGCTGCAGGACACACACACACACACACACGCTGTTTGTCCAAAGGTAAGGAATGATCTATACTGTCTCTACAGTACAGTGTGAATACAGTAATAGAGAGTATAGTTGTAAAGGTACAGTGTGAATACAGTAATAGTGAGTATAGTTGTAAAGGTACAGTACAGTGTGAATACAGTAATAGAGATTATAGTTGTAAAGGTACAGTACAGTGTGAATACAGTAATAGAGATTATAGTTGTAAAGGTACAGTGTGAATACAGTAATAGTGAGTATAGTTGTAAAGGTACAGTGTGAATACAGTAATAGTGAGTATAGTTGTAAAGGTACAGTACAGTGTGAATACAGTAATAGTGAGTATAGTTGTAAAGGTACAGTACAGTGTGAATACAGTAATAGTGAGTATAGTTGTAAAGGTACAGTGTGAATACAGTAATAGTGAGTATAGTTGTAAAGGTACAGTGTGAATACAGTAATAGTGAGTATAGTTGTAAAGGTACAGTACAGTGTGAATACAGTAATAGTGAGTATAGTTGTAAAGGTACAGTGTGAATACAGTAATAGTGAGTATAGTTGTAAAGGTACAGTACAGTGTGAATACAGTAATAGTGAGTATAGTTGTAAAGGTACAGTGTGAATACAGTAATAGTGAGTATAGTTGTAAAGGTACAGTACAGTGTGAATACAGTAATAGAGAGTATAGTTGTAAAGGTACAGTGTGAATACAGTAGTAGAGAGTATAGTTGTACAGGTATAGTACAGTGTGAATACAGTAATAGAGAGTATAGTTGTACAGGTGCAGTGTGAATACAGTAATAGAGAGTATAGTTGTACAGGTATAGTACAGTGTGAATACAGTAATAGAGAGTATAGTTGTACAGGTGCAGTGTGAATACAGTAATAGTGAGTATAGTTGTAAAGGTGCAGTGTGAATACAGTAATAGAGAGTATAGTTGTACAGGTACCGTGTGAATACAGTAATAGAGAGTATAGTTGTAAAGGTACAGTACAGTGTGAATACAGTAATAGAGAGTATAGTTGTACAGGTGCAGTGTGAATACAGTAATAGAGAGTATAGTTGTACAGGTGCAGTGTGAATACAGTAATAGTGAGTATAGTTGTACAGGTATAGTACAGTGTGAATACAGTAATAGAGAGTATAGTTGTAAAGGTACAGTACAGTGTGAATACAGTAATAGAGAGTATAGTTGTACAGGTGCAGTGTGAATACAGTAATAGTGAGTATAGTTGTAAAGGTACAGTGTGAATACAGTAATAGTGAGTATAGTTGTAAAGGTGCAGTGTGAATACAGTAATAGAGAGTATAGTTGTACAGGTGCAGTGTGAATACAGTAATAGAGAGTATAGTTGTAAAGGTGCAGTGTGAATACAGTAATAGTGAGTATAGTTGTACAGGTGCAGTGTGAATACAGTAATAGAGAGTATAGTTGTAAAGGTGCAGTGTGAATACAGTAATAGTGAGTATAGTTGTAAAGGTGCAGTGTGAATACAGTAATAGAGAGTATAGTTGTACAGGTGCAGTGTGAATACAGTAATAGTGAGAATAGTTGTACAGGTACAGTGTGAATACAGTAATAGTGAGAATAGTTGTAAAGGTACAGTACAGTGTGAATACAGTAATAGTGAGTATAGTTGTACAGGTATAGTACAGTGTGAATACAGTAATAGTGAGTATAGTTGTAAAGGTACAGTACAGTGTGAATACAGTAATAGTGAGTATAGTTGTAAAGGTGCAGTGTGAATACAGTAATAGAGAGTATAGTTGTACAGGTGCAGTGTGAATACAGTAATAGTGAGTATAGTTGTAAAGGCACAGTGTGAATACAGTAATAGTGAGTATAGTTGTAAAGGTACAGTACAGTGTGAATACAGTAATAGAGAGTATAGTTGTAAAGGTGCAGTGTGAATACAGTAATAGAGAGTATAGTTGTAAAGGTACAGTGTGAATACAGTAATAGTGAGTATAGTTGTACAGGTATAGTACAGTGTGAATACAGTAATAGAGAGTATAGTTGTAAAGGTCCAGTACAGTGTGAATACAGTAATAGAGAGTATAGTTGTACAGGTGCAGTGTGAATACAGTAATAGAGAGTATAGGTGTAAAGGTACAGTGTGAATACAGTAATAGTGAGTATAGTTGTACAGGTATAGTACAGTGTGAATACAGTAATAGAGAGTATAGTTGTACAGGTGCAGTGTGAATACAGTAATAGTGAGTATAGTTGTACAGGTACAGTGTGAATACAGTAATAGTGAGTATAGTTGTAAAGGTACAGTGTGAATACAGTAATAGTGAGTATAGTTGTAAAGGTGCAGTGTGAATACAGTAATAGAGAGTATAGTTGTAAAGGTACAGTGTGAATACAGTAATAGAGAGTATAGTTGTAAAGGTGCAGTGTGAATACAGTAATAGTGAGAATAGTTGTACAGGTACAGTGTGAATACAGTAATAGTGAGAATAGTTGTAAAGCTACAGTACAGTGTGAATACAGTAATAGTGAGTATAGTTGTAAAGGTACAGTGTGAATACAGTAATAGTGAGTATAGTTGTAAAGGTACAGTGTGAATACAGTAATAGAGAGTATAGTTGTACAGGTACAGTGTGAATACAGTAATAGTGAGAATAGTTGTAAAGGTACAGTACAGTGTGAATACAGTAATAGTGAGTATAGTTGTAAAGGTACAGTGTGAATACAGTAATAGAGAGTATAGTTGTAAAGGTACAGTGTGAATACAGTAATAGTGAGTATAGTTGTAAAGGCACAGTGTGAATACAGTAATAGTGAGTATAGTTGTACAGGTATAGTACAGTGTCAATACAGTAATAGAGAGTATAGTTGTAAAGGTACAGTACAGTGTGAATACAGTAATAGTGAGTATAGTTGTAAAGCATTACACAGATCTAAAGACATGGCCACACCTCACCTACCAGTCATGGTGAATATTCCCACAAGCAGGCCGATATTCCTGTCTCCCAGTAAGGTTATCTCTGTCTTGTCTCCCGTACTTTTCTTCTCCATAGCCCTGGACTTCCGTGCTGCCCACAAACCTGTCCCCAGGACCAGCAGATAGAACACTGCCATGGCAACCACACCTGGAATGTTCAGAACCATGGTGGAACACTGGGAACGCTCACAGAAAGAACACTGACTGGGAACACTCCCAGACAGAACACTGACTCTGAACACTCCCAGACAGAACACTGACTCTGAACACTCCCAGACAGAACACTGACTCTGAACACTCCCAGACAGAACACTGACTCTGAACACTCCCAGACAGAACACTGACTCTGAACACTCCCAGACAGAACACTGACTCTGAACACTCCCAGACAGAACACTGACTCTGAACACTCCCAGACAGAACACTGACTGTCAGGAGTTCTGTCGACTGAGTTGCAGTAGTAGTGGCAGTATAGTCTTGTTCCTGGTTTGATAGCTCAGAGCGTCTGCTCTTTTCTACTTCTGGCTTGATTGGTCGCAGTGGAGGGGGAGTAAAGGGAAGTGGGCAGGGCATTCAAAGCAGTAAGGAAAGAATATGGTGATTAGTAGATAAATAGTAAGAAGTAAGGAGAGCATGAAGTCATTGGTAGATAAATAGTAAGAAGTAAGGAGAGCATGAAGTCCTTGGTAGATAAATAGTAAGAAGTAAGGAGAGCATGAAGTCATTGGTAGATAAACAGTAAGAAGTAAGGAGAGCATGAAGTCCTTGGTAGATAAATAGTAAGAAGTAAGGAGAGCATGAAGTCCTTGGTAGATAAATAGTAAGAAGTAAGGAGGGCATGAAGTCCTTGGTAGATAAATAGTAAGAAGTAAGGAGAGCATGAAGTCATTGGTAGATAAATAGTAAGAAGTAAGGAGAGCATGAAGTCCTTAAATGATAAAACAGCATGCCTGGGTCTCACCTAATACTGACAGTCTGTACCTGGAGAGGTCATAGGATGGTGTCAAAACTCCAATTACTACACTCAAATGATGTATATAAACCCTGGATTGCTGATGCTATGTATTAGCCAATGAGAGGCTTTGAAGCCACCGGTCGGCCATATTGGAACTCCCCAGAAGGAGCAGTCCTCCATAGGAATGAATGGAATTCTACAGTATTTCAATAAAATGTTTCAAGGACAAATTGACATGTATTTAAGTATTTTTTGTTGTTGTAGTGGGGACAGTATCTTTAGTCATCTCTAACAATTATATTTTAAGGAAAATGTTTTAATGTATTTTTTTTATTTTGTATTTTAATGTTTAGCTCACATAATATAGTTTTAAAGTTTTAAAACCTCAATCAATCAATACATTTTTTTTTTGTTGCATCAACCGATGTCACAAAGTGCTGTACAGAAACCCAGCCTAAAACCCCAAACAGCAAGCAATGCAGGTGTAGAAGCTTGGTGGCTAGGAAAAACTCCCTAGAAAGGCTAAAAACCTAGGAAGAAACCTAGAGAGGACCCAGGCTCTGAGGGGTGGCCAGTTCCTCTTCCGGCTGTGCCGGGTTAAGGTGTCTGTAATAGAATAAAGTGATAAAAAGTACATTTAGACATCAAAATTGCATTTCTCTAGCTTCCATGAAAGTTTTACAACAGTGATGGGATTACCAAGATGGCGGCACGGTGGCTTCAAACCACCCCAAATAGTCATCTAGTGCATTTATAAATCGTTGGTAAACTCAACGTCCACTTATAATGCCATCGTTGACATGAATGCCGACTCCCTTTCTATTCATTCTATTTCAATGACTCACGCAGCGACAGCACCTGGGGCGCAGTGAGCACTGTGAGTGAAGTGCTCAAAGATTCATTTTCACAGGCATAGAAGTTGGTGGAATTTACCGGAAAGTCTACTCAAATGTGATGTTGTCCTCGTGTTCCTTTGCTATGTGAAGGTTAAAAACAGGAGTGGTCTCAGGACCGCAACTCAACACATTTTGCCATGGGGCAGATAGAAAATGTTGCTGTTTTAAAGCTAATTTCCTGCAACTCAACACATTTTGCCATGGGGCAGATAGAAAATGTTGCTGTTTTAAAGCTAATTTCCTGCAACTCAACACATTTTGCCATGAGGCAGATAGAAAATGTTGCTGTTTTAAAGCTAACTTCCCGCAACTCAACACATTTTGCCATGAGGCAGATAGAAAATGTTGCTGTTTTAAAGCTAACTTCCCGCAACTCAACACATTTTGCCATGAGGCAGATAGAAAATGTTGCTGTTTTAAAGCTAACTTCCCGCAACTCAACACATTTTGCCATGAGGCAGATAGAAAATGTTGCTGTTTTAAAGCTAACTTCCCGCAACTCAACACATTTTGCCATGAGGCAGATAGAAAATGTTGCAATTTAAAAACAAATTTCCTGCTATTCTAAACATTTTGCCATGGCTTATGCCGTGCATATATGCTTTGTGGCACTACGGGGGGGCTAGGACTAAACTACATCCACAGAACCCTGACTCTATATAATGTCTCAGCTAAGACTAAACTACATCCACAGATCACTGACTCTATATAATGTCTCAGCTAAGACTAAACTACATCCACAGATCACTGACTCTATATAATGTCTCAGCTAAGACTAAACTACATCCACAGATCACTGACTCTATATAATGTCTCAGCTAAGACTAAACTACATCCACAGAACACTGACTCTATATAATGTCTCAGCTAAGACTAAACTACATCCACAGATCACTGACTCTATATAATGTCTCAGCTAAGACTAAACTACATCCACAGATCACTGACTCTATATAATGTCTCAGCTAAGACTAAACTACATCCACAGATCACTGACTCTATATAATGTCTCAGCTGAGACTAAACTACATCCACAGATCACCGACTTTATATAATGTCTCAGCTAAGACTAAACTACATCCACAGATAACTGACCCTATATAATGTCTCAGCTACGACTAAACTACATCCACAGATCACTGACTCTATACAATGTCTCAGCTAAGACTAAACTACATCCACAGACACCCCAACTCAACACCATCACCCCAACAACATGTCAGACACCACAACTCAACACCATCACCCCAACACTGTCAGAAACCCCAACTCAACACCATCACCCCAACAACATGTCAGACACCCCAACTCAACACCATCACCCCAACACTGTCAGAAACCCCAACTCAACACCATCACCCCAACAACATGTCAGACACCCCAACTCAACACCATCACCACAACAACATGTCAGACACCCCAACTAAACACCATCACCCCAACACTGTCAGAAACCCCAACTAAACACCATCACCCCAACAACATGTCAGACACCCCAACTCAACACCATCACCACAACAACATGTCAGACACCCCAACTAAACACCATCACCCCAACACTGTCAGACACCCCAACTAAACACCATCACCCCAACACTGTCAGACACCCCAACTAAACACCAACAACATGTCAGACACCCCACCTAAACACCATCACCCAAACACTGTCAGACACCCCAACTAAACACCATCACACCACCAACATGTCAGACACCCCAACTAAACACCATCACCCCAACACTGTCAGACACCCCAACTAAACACCATCACACCACCAACATGTCAGACACCCCACCTAAACACCATCACTCCAACACTGTCAGACACCCCAACTAAACACCATCACCCCCAACAACATGTCAGACACCCCAACTCAACACCATCACCACAACAACATGTCAGACATCCCAACTCAACACCATTACCCCAACAACATGTCAGACACCCCACCTAAACACCATCACCCAAACACTGTCAGACACCCCAACTAAACACCATCACACCACCAACATGTCAGACACCCCACCTAAACACCATCACTCCAACACTGTCAGACACCCCAACTAAACACCATCACCCCCAACAACATGTCAGACACCCCAACTCAACACCATCACCACAACAACATGTCAGACATCCCAACTCAACACCATTACCCCAACAACATGTCAGACACCCCACCTAAACACCATCACCCAAACACTGTCAGACACCCCAACTAAACACCATCACCCCCAACAGTCAGACACCCCACCTAAACACCATCACTCCAACACTGTCAGACACCCCAACTAAACACCATCACCCCCAACAGTCAGACACCCCACCTAAACACCATCACCCAAACACTGTCAGACACCCCAACTAAACACCATCACCCCCAACAGTCAGACACCCCACCTAAACACCATCACCCAAACACTGTCAGACACCCCACCTAAACACCATCACCCAAACACTGTCAGACACCCCAACTAAACACCATCACCCCCAACAGTCAGACACCCCACCTAAACACCATCACCCAAACACTGTCAGACACCCCAACTAAACACCATCACACCACCAACATGTCAGACACTCCAACTAAACACCATCACCCCCAACACCCTGAGAGAGATTGTTATTTCACTGCTACTCTTTAATTATTTGTTACTTTTATCTCTTATTCTTATCTGTATTTTTTAAACTGCAATGTTGGTTAAGGGGCTCGTAAGTAAGCATTTCTCTGTAAGGTCTACCTGTCGTGTTTGGCGCATGTGACAAATAAAGTTTGATTTGATTTGATGCCCCAACTACGGCTCTGTCTAATGTTTGCATGTTCACTGCTGTTCAAGAATGAAACCTGTTTTTTAGGTGCCTTATGATACTTGTGAAGAGCTCTGCTCTGCTCTGGCCTGGTTTAGCAAGTATGTGGTAGTGAAATCTTGTTGGACAAGCCTATACCAGTAGATGAACCATTTATCCAGATCAATGCTCTCAGACTCTAGTGATGAACGGTGGAGCTGACTACCATCATCCATCTACACACGCTGACTATAGTTTACCTTACATTTTCACACCGTTACTATTTTCAAGAAATACAAAATCACCGTTTAATTAATAGTTTAATTTAAAATGTATTTAATACAAAATACTTAACCTAATAAAACACTTTACCAACAAGGATCAAGTTGTACAGAACATTTCCCCATATTGAGAAAAAGTGCCATATCACAAGACCATTACGTTTACAATATAGTTCATCAGTAGCTCAGTTAAGCATGACGTAACGTTCAATATAAAATAAAGCGCAGGTAGGCTAAAAGTCTACCCTAACCACTGATGTGGGGTCAGATCTTATTTTCACCCCCCTAATGACTCACGTTATAGGATTTCCCAGAGACAGATAATTAAGCTTTCGACTAGACTAAAAAGCATGTTCATTGGATAATGTCCTCTTTCCATTCTGTCTCTATCCTGTCCAATAAACAACATATAAAAGAAGGTGGACTGGATCGCTGTTTTAAAGAAAAAAAAGACTCTACCGTCCTCTTCCTCTACCTCCTCTTCCTCTACCTCCTACTCCTCCACCTCCTCTTCCTCCACCTCCTACTCCTCTACCTCCTCTTCCTCCACCTCCTACTCCTCCACCTCCTACTCCTCTACCTCCTCTTCCTCTACCTCCTCTTCCTCTACCTCCTACTCCTCCACCTCCTCTTCCTCCACCTCCTACTCCTCTACCTCCTCTTCCTCCACCTCCTACTCCTCCACCTCCTACTCCTCTACCTCCTCTTCCTCCACCTCCTACTCCTCTACCTCCTCTTCCTCCACCTCCTACTCCTCTACCGTCCTCTTCCTCTACCTCCTACTCCTCTACCGTCCTCTTCTTCTACCTCCTACTCCTCTACCTCCTCTTCCTCTACCTCCTACTCCTCCACCTCCTCTTCCTCCACCTCCTACTCCTCTACCTCCTCTTCCTCCACCTCCTACTCCTCCACCTCCTCTTCCTCCACCTCCTACTCCTCTACCTCCTCTTCCTCCACCTCCTACTCCTCCACCTCCTACTCCTCTACCTCCTCTTCCTCCACCTCCTACTCCTCTACCTCCTCTTCCTCCACCTCCTACTCCTCTACCTCCTCTTCCTCTACCTCCTACTCCTCTACCGTCCTCTTCCTCCACCTCCTACTCCTCCACCTCCTACTCCTCTACCTCCTCTTCCTCCACCTCCTACTCCTCTACCTCCTCTTCCTCTACCTCCTACTCCTCTACCGTCCTCTTCCTCCACCTCCTACTCCTCCACCTCCTACTCCTCTACCTCCTCTTCCTCCACCTCCTACTCCTCTACCTCCTCTTCCTCTACCTCCTACTCCTCTACCGTCCTCTTCCTCCACCTCCTACTCCTCCACCTCCTACTCCTCTACCTCCTCTTCCTCCACCTCCTACTCCTCTACCTCCTCTTCCTCCACCTCCTCTTCCTCCAGCTCCTACTCCTCCACCTCCTACTCCTCTACCTCCTCTTCCTCCACCTCCTACTCCTCTACCTCCTCTTCCTCCACCTCCTACTCCTCTACCTCCTCTTCCTCCACCTCCTACTCCTCTACCTCCTCTTCCTCCACCTCCTACTCCTCTACCGTCCTCTTCCTCCACCTCCTACTCCTCTACCTCCTCTTCCTCCACCTCCTACTCCTCTACCTCCTCTTCCTCCACCTCCTACTCCTCTACCTCCTCTTCCTCCACCTCCTACTCCTCTACCTCCTCTTCCTCCACCTCCTACTCCTCTACCTCCTCTTCCTCCACCTCCTACTCCTCTACCGTCCTCTTCCTCCACCTCCTACTCCTCTACCTCCTCTTCCTCCACCTCCTACTCCTCTACCTCCTCTTCCTCCACCTCCTACTCCTCTACCTCCTCTTCCTCCACCTCCTACTCCTCTACCGTCCTCTTCCTCCACCTCCTACTCCTCTACCGTCCTCTTCCTCCACCTCCTACTCCTCTACCTCCTCTTCCTCCACCTCCTACTCCTCTACCTCCTCTTCCTCCACCTCCTACTCCTCCACCTCCTCTTCCTCCACCTCCTACTCCTCTACCTCCTCTTCCTCCACCTCCTACTCCTCTACCTCCTCTTCCACCTCCTACTCCTCTACCTCCTCTTTCTCCACCTCCTACTCCTCTACCTCCTCTTCCTCCATCTCCTACTCCTCTACCTCCTCTTCCTCCACCTCCTACTCCTCTACCGTCCTCTTCCTCCACCTCCTACTCCTCTACCTCCTCTTCCTCCACCTCCTACTCCTCTACCTCCTCTTCCTCCACCTCCTACTCCTCTACCTCCTCTTCCTTCACCTCCTACTCCTCTACCTCCTCTTCCTCCACCTCCTACTCCTCTACCTCCTCTTCCTCCACCTCCTACTCCTCTACCTCCTCTTCCTCCACCTCCTACTCCTCTACCTCCTCTTCCTCCACCTCCTACTCCTCTACCTCCTCTTCCTCTATCTCCACCTTTTTTTATCTCTCTGGCGCCTCCTTGTGACTTCACACAGAACACATCCCACCTCTCAGGCAGCCAGCCCTTATTGAACATCAGCTGAGCCAGCCAGGAGAAGCCCGAGATGGCAGGAAGCTTTGCCCCATTTATGTACTGGGCCGTACGCACTACCTTCTGTCGGGCCTTGCGGTCGGAGGCTGAGCAGTTGCCATACCAGGCAGTGATGCAACCCGTCAGGATGCTCTCGTTGGTGCAGCTGTAGAACCTTTTGTGGATCCAGGCCAAATCCATCCTATCCTGAGCGGGACAGGTTTTACCGTGCCCTCTCCACGACTGTCTTGGTGTGCTTGAACCATGTTAGTTTGTTGGTGATGTGGACGCCAAGGAACTCGAAGCTCTTCAAGCTGCTCCGCTACAACCCCGTCGATGAGAATATTACCAAATATAGAATGTCAGCCCTTCAATGTGTAGCAATGACTTGCAACTGAAACCATCCTTCGTTTGGACAGCAATATTCTATTTAACAGAAGAGGATTATGTCACCTGGTATGGCCTCCTGAGACTTGAATACTCTTCTGAAGGGTTCAGATTTTACTGTCCTTGGTTCCCCCGGAAACACAGAAAGTATTTTCTGCCATGTACCGGTATCAACTGGGCTACCCTGCCATGTACCGGTATCAACTGGGCTACCCTGCCATGTACCGGTATCAACTGGGCTACCCTGCCATGTACCGGTATCAACTGGGCTACCCTGCTGGGCTACTGGGCTACTTCCGATTTTCCTGTCATTTGTACACCGGATAAACAGCAGATTATGAGATTATTGGTTGGCCATGTGAATAATTCAGCACAAAAAAATAGGAAGGTTCTACCGAGATTTGAACTCGGATCACTGGATTCAAAGTACAGAGTGCTAACCATTACACCATTACACCACCTCCTCTTCCTCCACCTCCTACTCCTCTACCTCCTCTTCCTCCACCTCCTACTCCTCTACCGTCCTCTTCCTCCACCTCCTACTCCTCTACCGTCCTCTTCCTCCACCTCCTACTCCTCTACCTCCTCTTCCTCCACCTCCTACTCCTCTACCTCCTCTTCCTCCACCTCCTACTCCTCTACCTCCTCTTCCTCCACCTCCTACTCCTCTACCGTCCTCTTCCTCCACCTCCTACTCCTCTACCGTCCTCTTCCTCCACCTCCTACTCCTCTACCTCCTCTTCCTCCACCTCCTACTCCTCTACCTCCTCTTCCTCCACCTCCTACTCCTCTACCTCCTCTTCCTCCACCTCCTACTCCTCTACCTCCTCTTCCTCCACCTCCTACTCCTCTACCTCCTCTTCCTCCACCTCCTACTCCTCTACCTCCTCTTCCTCCACCTCCTACTCCTCTACCTCCTCTTCCTTCACCTCCTACTCCTCTACCTCCTCTTCCTCCACCTCCTACTCCTCTACCTCCTCTTCCTCCACCTCCTACTCCTCTACCTCCTCTTCCTCCACCTCCTACTCCTCTACCTCCTCTTCCTCCACCTCCTCTTCCTCCACCTCCTACTCCTCCACCTCCTACTCCTCTACCTCCTCTTCCTCCACCTCCTACTCCTCTACCTCCTCTTCCTCCACCTCCTACTCCTCTACCTCCTCTTCCTCCACCTCCTACTCCTCTACCTCCTCTTCCTCCACCTCCTACTCCTCTACCGTCCTCTTCCTCCACCTCCTACTCCTCTACCTCCTCTTCCTCCACCTCCTACTCCTCTACCTCCTCTTCCTCCACCTCCTACTCCTCTACCTCCTCTTCCTCCACCTCCTACTCCTCTACCTCCTCTTCCTCCACCTCCTACTCCTCTACCTCCTCTTCCTCCACCTCCTACTCCTCTACCGTCCTCTTCCTCCACCTCCTACTCCTCTACCTCCTCTTCCTCCACCTCCTACTCCTCTACCTCCTCTTCCTCCACCTCCTACTCCTCTACCTCCTCTTCCTCCACCTCCTACTCCTCTACCTCCTCTTCCTCCACCTCCTACTCCTCTACCGTCCTCTTCCTCCACCTCCTACTCCTCTACCGTCCTCTTCCTCCACCTCCTACTCCTCTACCTCCTCTTCCTCCACCTCCTACTCCTCTACCTCCTCTTCCTCCACCTCCTACTCCTCCACCTCCTCTTCCTCCACCTCCTACTCCTCTACCTCCTCTTCCTCCACCTCCTACTCCTCTACCTCCTCTTCCACCTCCTACTCCTCTACCTCCTCTTTCTCCACCTCCTACTCCTCTACCTCCTCTTCCTCCACCTCCTACTCCTCTACCTCCTCTTCCTCCACCTCCTACTCCTCTACCGTCCTCTTCCTCCACCTCCTACTCCTCTACCTCCTCTTCCTCCACCTCCTACTCCTCTACCTCCTCTTCCTCCACCTCCTACTCCTCTACCTCCTCTTCCTTCACCTCCTACTCCTCTACCTCCTCTTCCTCCACCTCCTACTCCTCTACCTCCTCTTCCTCCACCTCCTACTCCTCTACCTCCTCTTCCTCCACCTCCTACTCCTCTACCTCCTCTTCCTCTATCTCCACCTTTTTTTATCTCTCTGGCGCCTCCTTGTGACTTCACACAGAACACATCCCACCTCTCAGGCAGCCAGCCCTTATTGAACATCAGCTGAGCCAGCCAGGAGAAGCCCGAGATGGCAGGAAGCTTTGCCCCATTTATGTACTGGGCCGTACGCACTACCTTCTGTCGGGCCTTGCGGTCGGAGGCTGAGCAGTTGCCATACCAGGCAGTGATGCAACCCGTCAGGATGCTCTCGTTGGTGCAGCTGTAGAACCTTTTGTGGATCCAGGCCAAATCCATCCTATCCTGAGCGGGACAGGTTTTACCGTGCCCTCTCCACGACTGTCTTGGTGTGCTTGAACCATGTTAGTTTGTTGGTGATGTGGACGCCAAGGAACTCGAAGCTCTTCAAGCTGCTCCGCTACAACCCCGTCGATGAGAATATTACCAAATATAGAATGTCAGCCCTTCAATGTGTAGCAATGACTTGCAACTGAAACCATCCTTCGTTTGGACAGCAATATTCTATTTAACAGAAGAGGATTATGTCACCTGGTATGGCCTCCTGAGACTTGAATACTCTTCTGAAGGGTTCAGATTTTACTGTCCTTGGTTCCCCCGGAAACACAGAAAGTATTTTCTGCCATGTACCGGTATCAACTGGGCTACCCTGCCATGTACCGGTATCAACTGGGCTACCCTGCCATGTACCGGTATCAACTGGGCTACCCTGCCATGTACCGGTATCAACTGGGCTACCCTGCCATGTACCGGTATCAACTGGGCTACCCTGCCATGTACCGGTATCAACTGGGCTACCCTGCCATGTACCGGTATCAACTGGGCTACCCTGCCATGTACCGGTATCAACTGGGCTACCCTGCCATGTACCGGTATCAACTGGGCTACCCTGCCATGTACCGGTATCAACTGGGCTACCCTGCCATGTACCGGTATCAACTGGGCTACCCTACCATGCATCCACTTGGAAATCCACATATTTCCAACACGAATGATGTGATGAGTGTGAACAAAATATGAAACATTTTCAGTTCTTTGTGGGGCTGCAAGTTTTCAATTAAAAAAACTTAACAGGAACTCATAGTATGCATTTACCGTTGGCTAGCCATTCGTGCGTAACAAGAGTGCTTATTGACTCCCACCCATTTGTTTCTTTCACACACCACTATTTTAAAGTTGACAGGGGAGGAGTGTGTCACTGCAAAATCAAGGTAGGTCCTACCAAGATTTGAACTCGGATTGCAGGATTCAGAGTCCTGAGTGCTAACCATTACACCATAAAACCCTATACAGAATAATTATTGTAGACTTCCGATTTTCCTGTCATTTGTACACCGGATAAACAGCAGATTATGAGATTATTGGTTGGCCATGTGAATAATTCAGCACAAAAAAATAGGAAGGTTCTACCGAGATTTGAACTCGGATCACTGGATTCAAAGTACAGAGTGCTAACCATTACACCATTACACCACCTCCTCTTCCTCCACCTCCTACTCCTCTACCTCCTCTTCCTCCACCTCCTACTCCTCTACCGTCCTCTTCCTCCACCTCCTACTCCTCTACCGTCCTCTTCCTCCACCTCCTACTCCTCTACCTCCTCTTCCTCCACCTCCTACTCCTCTACCTCCTCTTCCTCCACCTCCTACTCCTCTACCTCCTCTTCCTCCACCTCCTACTCCTCTACCTCCTCTTCCACCTCCTACTCCTCTACCTCCTCTTCCTCCACCTCCTACTCCTCTACCTCCTCTTCCTTCACCTCCTACTCCTCTACCTCCTCTTCCTCCACCTCCTACTCCTCTACCTCCTCTTCCTCCACCTCCTACTCCTCTACCTCCTCTTCCTCCACCTCCTACTCCTCTACCTCCTCTTCCTCCACCTCCTACTCCTCTACCTCCTCTTCCTCTATCTCCACCTTTTTTATCTCTCTGGCGCCTCCTTGTGACTTCACACAGAACACATCCCACCTCTCAGGCAGCCAGTCCTTATTGAACATCAGCTGAGCCAGCCAGGAGAAGCCCGAGATGGCAGGAAGCTTTGCCCCATTTATGTACTGGGCCGTACGCACTACCTTCTGTCGGGCCTTGCGGTCGGAGGCTGAGCAGTTGCCATACCAGGCAGTGATGCAACCCGTCAGGATGCTCTCGTTGGTGCAGCTGTAGAACCTTTTGTGGATCCAGGCCAAATCCATTCTCTCCTGAGCGGGACAGGTTTTACCGTGCCCTCTCCACGACTGTCTTGGTGTGCTTGAACCATGTTAGTTTGTTGGTGATGTGGACGCCAAGGAACTTGAAGCTCTTCAAGCTGCTCCGCTACAACCCCGTCGATGAGAATATTACCAAATGTAGAATGTCAGCCCTTCAATGTGTAGCAATGACTTGCAACTGAAACCATCCTTCGTTTGGACAGCAATATTCTATTTAACAGAAGAGGATTATGTCACCTGGTATGGCCTCCTGAGACTTGAATACTCTTCTGAAGGGTTCAGATTTTACTGTCCTTGGTTCCCCCGGAAACACAGAAAGTATTTTCTGCCATGTACCGGTATCAACTGGGCTACCCTGCCATGTACCGGTATCAACTGGGCTACCCTGCCATGTACCGGTATCAACTGGGCTACCCTGCCATGTACCGGTATCAACTGGGCTACCCTGCCATGTACCGGTATCAACTGGGCTACCCTGCCATGTACCGGTATCAACTGGGCTACCCTGCCATGTACCGGTATCAACTGGGCTACCCTGCCATGTACCGGTATCAACTGGGCTACCCTACCATGCATCCACTTGGAAATCCACATATTTCCAACACGAATGATGTAATGAGTGTGAACAAAATATGAAACATTTTCAGTTCTTTGTGGGGCTGCAAGTTTTCAATTAAAAAAAATTAACAGGAACTCATAGTATGCATTTACCGTTGGCTAGCCATTCGTGCATAACAAGAGTGCTTATTGACTCCCACCCATTTGTTTCTTTCACACACCACTATTTTAAAGTTGACAAGGGAGGAGTGTGTCACTGCAAAATCAAGGTAGGTCCTACCAAGATTTGAACTCGGATTGCAGGATTCAGAGTCCTGAGTGCTAACCATTACACCATAAAACTCTATACAGAATAATTATTGTAGACTTCCGATTTTCCTGTCATTTGTACACCGGATAAACAGCAGATTATGAGATTATTGTTTGGCCATGTGAATAATTCAGCACAAAAAAATAGGAAGGTTCTACCGAGATTTGAACTTGGATCACTGGATTCAAAGTCCAGAGTGCTAACCATTACTCCATAGAACCATATTCTAAATCCACATTGAAATTGAAAAAAAAAAATTCTGCGTTTAATTAGCAACAGCGGACTGTCGTTCCTTCACGTGTTGCAAATACTTTCAACTGACAACAATATTTGGACAGCTATATTCTAGTTCCACGAGGCAAATTAATTGACATGGTAGGATCGTCCAAGATTTAAACTCGGATTGTAGGATTCAGAGTCCTGAGTGATAACCTTTACAGCATAGAACCCTGTACTCAATACTCTGTGAAGGGTTCAGATTTTACTGTCCTTGGTTCACCGGAAAAACAGATTAAATATTTTTGGGCCAGAAACGGTATCAACTGGGCTACCCTACCATGCATCCACTTGGAAATCCAGTGCCTGGTAGTTGATACCGTTTCTGGCCAGACAATATTTGATCTGTTTTTCCGGTGAACCAAGGACAGTTAAATCTGAACCCGTCACAGAGTATTGAGTACAGGGTTCTATGCTGTAAAGGATATCACTCAGGACTCTGAATCCTACAATCCAAGTT